>NC_134043.1:16655248-16982427 GCF_965140245.1 Athene noctua
TATTCATACAGATTAACTTAAATTCACTGTAAAAGTGAATTAAGATAAGCTGCAAAAATGCACTGTCTGTGCAGACTGGAGTGAGTAAACAGTTCTGTTTTAAATTCATGCTTCCACTTACTTCACAAGAAATTACTAGGCAGAAGAGTCCTCAGTTTCAAAGGTTTTGAAAAGACTTATTTCATCAAAATTACTTATAGCACTCAACCTTTACCGATGCACTGTTACATGTGGTGTTCAGAAAAGCAACAGAAAGAAGCTGAAGAATGTTATTACCAAGGGAACTTACTGTTATTTAATGTAAAGAGAGGGCACATACTGTAAACAGCATGGATACACACTGATCTATCTCACATCACCCTAAGGACTACCCGTAAGTGGCATAGGTTTCATTCAGAAGCAATCTTTACTTAAGGCATTTACCATTTCTATTGATAAATAGTGTAACCAGGATATTATTTCCTTTTTCATTATGTTTTTTTTTAAAAAGATCTTATTCTATAACCATTTCTCTGTAGGTTTATGCTTTCAAGAGACAGACAAAATGAATTGTCCACAAAAGTTCTGCATGGAATTGTAGATTGACTTCTGTAAAGCTTTTCAGCAGCCATCAGAACAGAGATATACAGAGACAGATATTTGTATGCTTTAAGCATGTAATAATTCATCTCCCTTACACAAAATGAAAATAAATTTTAACTTATTACTCAAAATCATCAATGAAAACAATCTAATTATGAAGCCTAAAACAATTTCCTATTACAGTTCTCAGATTGGTTCCTCCAAAGTACAATCCAATATTGCGCCTTAAGATCCAGGCTTCTTCCTCTGGCTGTTACAGTAACAATATATTATCATGCATTTATTACACACATGATGCAGCAAAAAAAAAAATTTGCTGGTCTACTCATGTTTGAGATCTATGCTAATGATCTAAGTAATTGTGCTAGGCTACAAACATCTATCTGAAGGGTAAACACATGAGGGATATTACACAGGATGTAGCTACAGTAAGATACTTCTGCATTTATGTATACTCAGAGCCCACATTTTAAACAGATTCATTCTCCTTAAATTGGTTCATATAAAAATTAAAGCTCAAACCAAACACACGCAGAAACACTTTGAACAGTTTGAAACTTTATAAATCGGAGCCCAACAAAATTATATAAATAAAAGACAAGACTGGTTCCTGTGTTCCCACCTTACCTTTTTTCACCTCGATGTTCAAATTTGACTCTAACATCATTCTGTAAGAGATAAAGGAACCACTATTAGTTTGTTACTACCTCCTTTAAGGAATGCCATGAAATCCCATTCAACAGTTTTACACCAGAAGTAAAATCCTTAAGTAGTCCATATGAGTTTTCTGTTCTTTCCAACACACCAAATCTACTTTTAACAAGCTGCTTCAACTGAGGTATCTGATAGAGGCTTAAAGCATGTAAAAAATATAAAAAATTATTCTGAAGCACAACTAATGCTTCTGTAAGTAAATACATTATTTTCTATCAATATATTTTAATATTACAGCAGATTCATTATTTCAAATTCAGCATGGGACTAATTACCAAAGAATTCTCTACCATGAACAGGCAAGTAGATTTAGCTATCATAACAGGTTTTTAAGTATACTTTGGAGCCAAGTGTTCCAGGCTTAAGAAACATATCTTGTTTCATAAGGATTACCATAGAAACCCACACATGTAATTAAGCCAGCATTCATGCAATCCATTTCCCAACAACAAAGATACCTGTAAATATTTGCAGTTATATGGACATAAAATTGTGTTGCAAAGCCACAGTTTTAAGAACCAAATTGTATTAGCAGCTATTGCAGGAAAAAACATAATGCCTTCAACCAGAGATTATCCAAATAACAGTGCTATATCTTCCAAAATAATTACTTGATTCACAAGTGATTACTTTCAAAATTCACAAATTTAAACAGAATGACAAAGATGTATTCACCCCTTACCACTACCACATTCAAACTCAGAAACAGCTCAACTATTTTTCTTCTAACTTCCTAAACATATATTATATACAAGTAATTTTGGATCATATATGCCATCACTACAATGTCTAAAGTCACAGTTCAGATGTGAGACACAACAGTAGCAAAGCACCCGTGTTATATACCGAACTCTTTCGTTCTGTGCTTTAAAAGCTGTAAAACATGTAGCCATTGTTTTTTGACAGTTTAAAAGCCAAATATTTTCAAATACTTTGACCTTTAGCAGACTAAAATAAGACTGCACAAACCGAAGTTTCATGAAATATTGGACCGTCAATTAAGAATCCAATCAAATATACATACAGTTAACACAACAGGGCTATTAAACAATTTGGGTAAAAATCTATATCCTCTCCTCTCCTAATCTCACTATACAGTAGTTCAAGCCTACCAAATAAGTACCTACTACTTTTCCATCTGTGTTCAGTATCTGCAGAACAAAAATACAGCTGAAAAGAACTCACATTTCCAGCATTTGAAATAACAAAAAATTGAGGCTAAACGTGCAGTAAAGGAGCTTAAGTATGATTTTGCTGCTGTATGCTGACATTTTTTAGTGTGATATAGCTGACAAATGGGCAATCTAATATACCTATGAAATTCATTCTAAAGAAGCATTCCAAATAAGAGATACTAACACACGCTGATATTTTTAAAGTCTAATACCAAATAAATAATATTTTAAAAATCCACATACAGTGTCAAAATATCACTATAATCTTCAATTTATCAGGATCAGTCATACACTGTATGCATACACTATGATCTGGTCTGAAATACCACCATTTCATTTTGCTGCTAATTTAAGAACATGAACAAAGAAAATGGCAGCACATGTAGGAGACTAATAGCTCATTCTGGTATGCTCACTGGTCTGGCAAGAAAAATAATTATAGAAGTCACAGCAGGACACTCCGTGTTCAATAGGTTAGTAAGGATATTAAAGATTACCTGTTTTTTAGGTGAAGATGACTTTGGTTTTCCTGTTTCTTGCTGGGGCAATACAGGACGACTGGCCTTATGAAGCACAGCCAAATCCTGCATGATTGAATTCAAAGCTTGCTGTTCATCTGCTCAGAGAAAAATACCAGATAAGAGAAGTGTAAATGACTGTTACATATGAAGTGCATTGCTGTCTCATTTCACAATTAGGCAGGCATTATTCTAAAATCTAAAAGTCCAAATTACACTTCAATATTTAATTGCCAAATTAAAAAAAAAAAAAATTACTGCCATGTTGCAAAGGTTTTTATTTTATTTATCATTAAAAGTGCTAAGGAAATAAACAGCTTAATCAGTAAACACACTTAAATGGCAGTTTTAAAAGACTGAAGTGATAACAAAGATTGACAACTACAGAACCACAGGCTGTATTAATAAGAGAAAGGTGGGGGGAGAAAAAGGTTTATCTACTTTGTTTCAAATATTTCCATGGATGAGATGTTAAAATAGAAATCATACTTTGCCCCCAGTTTGTAAATAAAGAAAAAGAAAAGCAAGTACTTTTGAATCATTTTTCCTCTATCCTGAACAGGTACAGTCATGCACATAGGAAGCATATATAAAGTCCCAGAGGAACACCTCCACTGTCTGAGCATCTACTGACAGCCCACAGAGTAATTTTAAAAAAAAGAACAAAAACCCCCAAAAACAAAACACCACAGAACTTTTCCAGGACTGCAGATGTAGGCTATTTTTAGGGCTGACAAGAGTAATTCACAAGGAGAAACAGAAGCACTGAACCTAGGGGACAATTTAGGGTCAGGAGTGCTACGCACCTTAAATTTCAGGTTCACACAGAACCCTAAATCCTGATCATTTGCTGCAGCTGTGATGGCCTCAGGCCATGCTAGACAAGGTTTGCCCTGGCACTGGGATGTTCCTTTAGACAGGAAAGCACTTAGGACCTCAAAAGCCTGAACATACATCACTAAGGGAAATTTGTCACTAATATTTTACATTAATTCCTTGCCACAGCAACAGCACTATACTCAACATGCATCTAGAACACTGGATAACAAAATTTATCTACAAAGGTATTGACTGCAAGCCTTCATACTACTTCACAATGGATGTCTGTTGAAGAATTCATTGCTAAGTGCTGTGGTTTACAAAGGACAGTATTTCTCAAACATGGATCCAAGTAAAACTCAGCATTAAAATCAGGAAGCAAGAATTCCAGGTATTCAGCAATGATGAGAATTCCTTGACACTCTATTCAAATATAATCAAATATATTTGTCATATCAGGACATTGTGGGATTTCAGTGTTCTAATTTAATAGATTCCTAACAGATCAGAAAGCTTGTCTGAAAATGAGTAACTTTGATCATCACTCATGCTGTCATTATTCATAGCTCTACTAAGATATGCAAATCTATAAAAGCAAGTTTTACTAGCAATATTTAATGGCAGAACTGAAGGCATTCCTGCAGCTCAGTTATTCCTTTCTCACACTAAAACACATCTCAAAACTTGCCACAATGAAGAAAGTTAAGCTATTTTATCGTGTTATAGCCTATTCTAGTGCTCAGCGTTAAAAAAAAAAAAAAAATTGCTCTTTTAGCAATTATTTGGAAGAGGTTTAATTCCCAGTGATCCCTCGGTAGCATATATCATACAAAGGAAAACAAAGCATTGTGGAAAAGATCTAAAATTTACTGAATATCCAATATGACTCAATAGTCATTTCTCTCACACAAAATGCTGGTATTAGAAATCGAAAGAGTGCTGCACTCCTAGATTCAGCTACTTTATTATTAAGCATGAGCTTAAGAAAAAAATTGTAACAATAAAAGATAAACAAAAGCGATACAAAAATGTGTGTGTTTTGGTTGGTTGGTTTGTTGGGATTTTTTCTGAGAGTAAGCACTCATAAGTGATTACAATAACGACATGGTCTACTCATTAAGAAGCATGTACAGCTTGAAAAAAATCAACATCCAATATAAATGTGCTACGTATTTACAAAAACACAGTTAGACCATCTACCCAGTACTGGCTTTGCACTGCAATGACATAAGACAATACAGTAAAATTATTTAATATAGACTTTGCGGGGATTTTTTTCCCCGATAGCCATTAATATTTAGAGCAGAGTAAACATTGCTCAGCACCCTAATACCATGAATCTCAAGTTCCTATACGTGGATTTTTAAGTTATCACATAGTAAGGGAAAAGTGCTATATTCCAATGGAAAAAAAAAAAAAAAACCAGAAATATTTTGAATACTAGAAAAGCAGCTGAACACTGCCTTTCATGTGGACATTACATTGAGCTCCACAGCCAAAGCACACATCTCCTAGGAATGGTATTACATTAATGGTTTTAGTCTTCGATAGAAATTAAAAGTATTCAGATTAAATTTTTATACACATTACACACAAGACTTACCCATAATGGCAGTGAGCCTGAAAACTTGAACTTCAGGGAAATGATTGCTTCACTAGCATTATTTTATTTCCTAAAATGTAAAATCAAAAATACACAATTATTGAAGCTGTCAAAGCCATGTATAACAGTCAACTCTTCATTGTTTACAGGCAGTTTTTCTAATATTGTACATATCAAATATACACATCAACTACAAATAAGATTGCTTATGTAGATATGACATGTGGAGAAAACAGATACTGTCTCCAAATCCTCACTGGGCTCTGAGCAACATATATAGACTTTCAGAAGACACAAAACACGACCTAAACACTCTAGACTTCAGCTGATTTTAGCCTCTATCTACACCCCAAAATGATGAGTAGTAACTTAATTATCCATAACAGTCTGCTACATGGGGTAACCACTACTCCAGATTATTAAGTACTGATTCTTTTTCCACAGATTCCTGTATCTGGTGTTCAAAGCTATATATATATAGATCCTATATATAAATATATATGAAACTCATAGCACAAATCAAGAAGCATCAATACCTACAGATTCTATAAGCTAGAAATTTTCATTTGGTAAGTGTTTTTTCACCATAATTCAAGAGCATTACATGGATATCTCAACACTCCTGAAAGCAAATGATGCTGGAAGACAGCAGGTTTTAACTTTTAATATACAACATACAAGTTAACCAGAACAGAAACAGAGGGGGCACATTTATGAATAAACCCTGTCTAACACAGTATTGTGAATGTCAGCCAATTGAAAAAAACCAATAGTTAAGAACCAATTAAAGTAAGCTTTCTATGAGCTGCTATTAGGGAGCTTAACAGCAAAAACTAAAGACATATCCCCAAACAGATAATGAGATTTGTTGTAATACAGGCTACCACAGGAAGAATTCAGAAATTTTAATTCAAGATCATAGAAAAAAACTCTAATTTCTTAAGCAGTCACTGTGACCAAGTAAGGAGAGCTTACTTCCTCCTTCCTCTTCCTGACTGCAGTGGACCATTCATCTTTCTGACCCAGAGCCAAAAGATCTACCCTACTCTGATAAAACATTATTTCCCTGTAAGTTAATTCAAGGAGCTACACCAACAGAATATGACTCACTCTCTTTTTTAAACAGAATTTGTTTTCTCTTGGTTTAGTTCCTTGTCAGTGCCAAATGACCCCTGACACCAGCACAGGGCCACCTGTGGGAGCACATGGCTGAGAACACAGGGGACGTGGGCCAGCTCTTTCAGCACCAGCCAGTCAGGCTTCTTTGCTTGAATATTCTGTCAATTTTCTAGCTAATAACAAACTAATTACAATTTCCCAAAGGATTTCTAAGCATCTTCAGTTAGGCACCTAAGAGTTTCTGGCACTGTCTCTTACATACTCATTGTACAAAACCAGCATTTTTGAGCAGCATTCATTTCACCAGTGGAACTAGAAAGCTTTTTTCAGAAAGAAGTTTGGACTAGAGACCCATATAGAGGTCTCTGCTGTATATTGCCTTATACCTAGGTATCAGATGAGTCATCTACTATTGTCTATTTCAAGCTCCATAATAACCAAGAGATCAAGCTTTTAAAGAAAATCCAGAGGTCCCACTCTGCAATCAGAAGTCAGTTCAGTTGAGAGAGCATGTAAGAGAGCACTTTAGAACTGAAATAAAGCTGAAAATACGATTCAAGTGTATTCAGAGTTACATACTCCCAAGTCTATGTACAGCCTCAGTACAGTACCTTAAACACCTTCCAAGTATTGTGGGAAAGAAAATCTCATCTAATGCTTTGTAAAGTATTAAAGCCTGCAGGAGTGTGAGTGTATCTGGCCTGGGCTGCCCCCAGTCTCAAGATACAACACCCCAACTTTTACTACTAACACAGTCTCCAGCCTCTTGATGCCACCACAGTGGGAGAGAGAGAAATTTGCTTCAAAAAATTAAAAAAGAAAAAGCTTCTCTTGCTCTGTAACATAAAAGAAAAACCTTGAAGATTCAAAAGAAAGGGATTTGTACTAATCTTTGGAGAGAAAAACAGGGGCTGAATTTTCATTTATTTACTGAATAATAGTAGCCAAGATCACTCAAAATAAGGACAGAATTGTCAGGCCTTGCTCTCTCACAAAATGCCAGATCTGGTTCACTTAGCAAACTAGAATTACTTTTATAGCTATAAATATCACAACCAACTTTTTTCCCCACATCTGATCCTCTGCATCTTTTGCATCACTAAGAGTCAAAAAAGCAAAACAGAATGTATATTCAATTATTTCCTACACTTTTTTTCTTTTTGTGTCAGCAGTAGTCTTGGGAGATCTTCCATAGAATTATTCACTGAAGTGCTTACAAAACCTTTTATTTCTGTATTTGATCCAACTGTCTTAAAATGAAATATAATGTCATTTTCATAAAATGTCTGATTTAATTAGCTGTCTTAATACATTAAACATAAAGCTGTGTTTCATGACTTTGGATGAAGTACTTTTGTAATACTTCCTTGTAAGCATTTCCAAGAAATACACAAGATCTGTGAGGCATTTTAAATTTCTGTCTCACTTTGAGAAAACAAGAACAAGTTATATGTCCAAACAAAAATACCCCAGATGTTCCTCCTCAACTTAGTTGAAATAATCAAACTTGGAAGCTCAAAATATTTGAGCTACAGGACTCATATAGCAGGCAGACTGAAGAAGAAACATCTTGGGAAACACTTTCTGCAAGTTCCTCCAGTTACAAGAATTCATTCTCTAGTATTAATCTGTGGCATCTCTCATTAGAGAAACATAAGCTAATGAGTGAGCATCCATTTCTTTTCCCTTCCGTTTTCACACTCATTAGAAGACATTAAAAAAAACCCCTAGAAAAAATAAATTTCTATGAACTTAGGGACTTCTCACTTTATCATCTCTTTTAACCAAAATTATTTCTGTTCAAATATAAAGTATAATTAACCATCAACTAAACAACAATCTTTCTGTTAGCATTTAGTGTCATTTAAAAATAAGCTAACAACATTAAAATTTCAAATAAACAGGGGACCCAGATGAAACTTTACGAAGACTTCATCTTCATGAATTGAGAAAACACTTCTGGTTTTAACTGCTCATTTCTACAATGGACCATAACAACAGGGTGGTGGTGGTGAGAATAAAAACAAGCTGACAGAAATCAACATTTTTTTTTAAACCAAAAAAAAATACATTCAGTAGAAAGGGAAAAAAACATACCCTAATCCACGGTTACAAAGTAGCATTAGCAAAACCCCCCCCACACACACAGAGTGGATGACAATCTAGGATGAAAATGAAGTGAAACAGAGAAAACTGGAACTCAGATTCAGAAGCAAAGGCAGCAAAACACATGAGCAGATGCAAAGGTAGAATAAGATTATATCAAGGTCTTACAGAGAGACACAAGCAGCTTGAATTTGAATGTAATTAAAGAAAGGATAACAGAGAGTGAATTTCAAAAAGGTGATGATGTGATAAGAGTAGCAAACAAAGAAGAATATCCTAGCAACAGCATTTTGGATATAAGGGTGGAGAGATGCTGATTCATATTCATGATTTGCTTCCCATCAGCCACCTTCCACAGGGCCTGGAAGTCTTTTCAGAATCTGAGAAAGCTGCTGAAGGAAGAAAATATCCAGGTGATTCTTGAAAACTGTTTTTAGCTTTCTCATGGCAAATTAAACAAAGCCTGAGGGCAAATAAATCATGCAGACAATAATCTAGCTGTTCAAATACTCTGTGCTAATTGTCCATATGCATAAGCTTCTCCTATAATAAATACAAGAGGGATAGGCTGCCTCTTGGTTACTGAGACAGAAAAGTACACAAACACCAGCATATATATTACATTGTCTCTCATGACTAATTTGGTCACATTCAAAAACTTGTAGCCTAGAAAAAAAAAAATAAAGCTTTACCCTCACACAGTAGAGGAAGAAAGCAAGCAGATGGTATATGAGGTGAATATTTATTAAGTGAACTAGAAAGGGCATTTTAGATCTGTGGAATATAGAGATATATAGTGTGCAGAAATGAAATGGTTTCTATAGCATCCAACTTCGTAACAAGTACAATTTTAAACAGTAAAATTAGCTATGGCTACAGTGAGAGCCATAAACTAATTATATGAGAACAGTAAAGGTAGTATATAAGCACTTAAGAACCTAAGTTCTCTTATGTTAAAAATCAAGAAAAAAAAATACAGTGAAGCAAGTAATCTACCCTCACCTGATTTTGTAAAAAATTCAGACTTAAACAGTAACCTTTTCCTACATAGAAAGTTGCCCTACACCTCTGGAGTCCAAATCTATTCCAGTAGTGGGACAGAAATCTCAAGGATATCAATTCCCTACAAATTTCACTAAAATAAATCAGTTCAAGAGTACAGAGTTCCCCAATTGTTGCACCAAAGCAAGATGACACAGTGTGAACTCAAAAGAAGAAAGACACACTATAATTGTTCCAAACACAGGTAAAGATTAAATTGGACATTATACTATATTAGGCATAACCAAGTTAAACCAAAATTACAAGAAATCACAATTTGTTAGCATTGCTATCCAGAGACATACTTGTCTATAAAAAAAAAAAAAATAGATGATACAAAGAGCCAGGTAAAGATGAAGAGTGAGCATTCACAAGTAATTTTTCAGACTGTAGAATGGATAATCAGAATATAAAGTAAAACTGTAAAAATTTATTTTTCATAGCAAGAAGACTGAGCCAGACAAAATGGTTTTATCCCCAAAATGTTACTTTTAATCAATCAAACGCTTGGTCTCACACAACCAATCTCTTATAAATCACAGTAACCAAGGCTGACAAAACCTCAAGTGAACAACTAGTCAAATATGGCTATTTAACCTTTAACTAAAATAATGTGCAGCACTGCTCATCATGGGGTTTTATTTCAAAATCAAATAAAAATAGCGTCTGTGAACAAGACAGCAAAATGTAATACCTAAATCTGAACTTCTATAGAAGAATTTTTCATAGCTCAAAGCAATTGTGGGCAGAAATGACAGGAACTTCCATAGTGTGGCAAGCATAGAAGAAAATTCAGTGTTGTTACAAGACATTAGCGGATACCTAAAAGAAGGTAACTCCATAGAAGCAAGTGTAAAGAGGAGGATTTTATATGGACATACAGACAAGTGAACACTGTGCAAAAAGCCATCCTTTCCAAGGAATATGAAAGTAGCAGCAACACAAAATCATAAAAGACAGAAAAAAAAAAAAAAAGAGAAGGAAAGAGCAGTAACTAGAAAAAAATTTAAGCAGGTAACAGAAAGGTCTGTTAATAATTGGAGCCTAACAATAACATATCAGATGTTGGTTCAGTTTCAGAAAAATTCAGGTCTTTCACATATTGTAATAATTCATAAGAAAAGGTGTTCTCAGGGAAAGTAAAAAAAAAAGAGAGAAGGATTCGGTCAGTCCAAATCAAAAGCCAATAACACATTGATAAGGTAACATTTGGAAAACAAAACAAAAATAAGACTCAGTGGGTCAAATCTGGAACATCTGAAATTAAGTTTAACTGGTGAATAACAGAAATATTATTTTTGTCACAGTACAATGGGATCTTTTAAAATGAAAACATATTGGAGGGGAATGAATGGATGGTAGTTTCTTAGAGAAAAAAAACCACAACTTTAAAACATTTGGTTCTAGCCTTCTTTGCACACTTCATGGAATCTTAAGGTCTGAAAGATGGCATGGAGGGATCTTGCCAAGGAACAGCATGCCAATAAGGACATTAGCCACAGAGCAGTAATATTCTCCTCCTTAGTTCTTTCTCTCATGTGCCCCCTTCTATGCTGAAGCACTTTTTTCCCCCTTTAATTTATCACAACAGTGAAATTAATTCCACTGGACAGGATACACTGAGAGGGTCCACTTAGTTCTGCTGTGCTAGGAAAGGCTTTGCTGTGCAAATCAACAGAACCAGTCAAGCTCTGCCAGCTGATGCCCCAGAGCAAGGAGAAGACACACAGACTAGAGCAGCATCTCTCACAACCATAGCAGTAATTCAGGACTGCCTACTTGACCGGGACTTGGCAACAGACAGAAACTGTATTTCCCTCTTTTTTTCCCCTTACTGCTTGCTCTTCCACAGTTACCATCATTCAACAATTCTATCATGAACAGCTGAACTAAACCCTTCTACCACTAGAATGACAGTTTGATAGACTAACAAACATGAACACATCAAATACTCCTTTTGCAGAAAAAGCATTTCTGCCTTATTTCCTGCAAAAGTACTTGGGTTTATTTTTCAAATTTTGTCTTGTTCTGATTGTATGTAACTTAGACATTATACTTCTAAACTTTGGCCTACATTTCTCACTCTCTTGTAATTAAACCAGTTTATTCAGAACCCCAATCTATTTTAACCTACTATTCAGAGACCAAGCAATCTTAAATGCATAGTATCATGAGCCAACTACCTCTATTGGCATAATGGGCTTCATAAAACAATAGCACCCAACTCAAGGTTAATGGACCTTCTCCTTTTTCAAAAAAATATATGAAGGGAAAAAAAACCCCTTCAGATACATGTGTTTTACTGAATTTAGATGGTGAAATAGCAAGTGGTGACGAAAAAAAAAAAAAAACCAAACAAAAAACAGGAAGAAATAACCAGCATCTTTTTTTGTTCTGGTTTTGAAAAAAATCAAGAGGATGTATCCAAACCACAGCACAGTGTTACTGGAATAGAAATTTCACCATACACAAGAACAAATAGATAAAATGCACTATTTGTAATATACTCCAAAACAAACATTTTAAATTAAAGATCTGAGGAATTGTAATAGTCTAATACTCTTCACAAGATTAGTTGTTCAGTTTTCCAGACCATTCTTGCAAATATTTGAAAATACCTGGAAAAAAAGAACATTCTAGTGGACTGTAAATATTGTATAAATAACTGAGAAGAATAAAGGAAAGGGTCAAAGAGCTGCCATTTATTTATCTCCAAATCAACTGAGAGTAAAATAATGTCATAATTAGCTCAGTTTCTACCATGGAATGAAAAGCAAAAACACAGTCAATGACTTGATTTCAAGGATTATTATTACTGCCAAGCAAAACACAGCTTCTTGAAATTATTACAGGTTAGTTAATAGAACTAACTACAGCAATTGCCCTACTTAGATTTTTCCAATATATTTGACTAAATACCACATGACATTTTAATTATTTGCTTTAAAGTCTCAATTAACTAACAGGAAACTCAGTTGATGGATTAAACCAAAATATTTTGAGATCCATATGACTATTCAGCAGAGATTATCAATGAACTTGATTCCTAGTGCACCCCCCTACAGACTGGCAATGACCAGGTAGGCACAATGAGATATACAAACTACAGCTTAAGAGAATGACCCGAATCGTGTTTAGAAACAGTCATAGTCCAACAAAATATACAAATACAGTTAAATATTTTAAATACATATAATAATTTATTATTATTCCCCCCATTTCATATTAAAATATTAAAACATAGTAAAAATTAAGAAATGAGTTGCATTTATGGTGGTACAACTAACAGGACTGCTTTTTGAACTTTTACCCTCCCTGCAACCAGGAGTGCACCACCCATAATTAGAAGTTGTATTTAATGTAAGTCTAAATAATCTGTTTTATTATGTTTATTCAATAATGGTTTTGCATTGAATGCATTTTGACATAAAGACAATCATTTAGGAAATTGAAAAAAGTTGCAGCTGCAAGATTGGACAGCCTTAAGAGACAATTCAGGAGCATTATTAAATCACAATGTATAATTATCTAACATAGATGCAATACAAAATTAAACAGGGATAATGCAATCCTTGTGTATAAAAATGCAGTGTATGCAGAAGCCATCTTGCTTCTGTATACAACCTACAGATACAGTGTTCAGTGCAGAATATCAGAAAGACTGTAGACAGCAAGTGTGGGATGGCTGAAGCATCAGTACCTTTATTGCTGTTAGAGATGTATCAGGTACCTCTACAACATGCAGACCTGGTATTTCTTAAGCTGAAGACTTTTAAAATCTTCCTGGCAAGCAAATAAAGTGTATTTATATCTAATTTAGCACACAAGAGCACGCAGACTTACCTCATCTGTACAGCTACAGACATGAACATAGTATTTATTTTCTGAAAAGAATGGTTACTAGCTGTATTCCTTCCAGAGTTCAATTAAAAAAAAAAAAAAAAATCAGCCAGACTTGCATAAAATAAACCTTCTAATTATGGATGGTGCCCTCCCAGTTACAGGAAGGATAAAACATTGAAAAGCAGTGCTGTCAGTTCTAGCACCATAAATGCAGCTCATCTCTCAAAGTACTTTGAGAGATAGACTTCAGAATGAACTGAAGGATCCAACATACCGAGTGACAAAAATAAAACTTGATGCTACTCAGATCAAATCTTTAGTTCCTGCTATTCTATAAACTGTAATGTGACACAGTCATATAACATTTATCAGCTTGATGAACACTGATCTTGACTTGAAAAAGTTAAAATGTGCTGGAAGGTTTGAGAATGCAAGGGCACAGTTTTTAAGGATTGTTCTCATAAAAATGCAAAGTAGCAGATAATTTAGTTCAAGATGAGTTTATAGCAAAATTATGCTTTTGAGATAAATATCTTAACACTTACAGCAATATTCACAAAGAGTAACTGTAGTCTAGGAAAGCTAATCTCCCTACACTTCCTTTACAGTTGATAGGGAGAGATAAGCATATTTAGAGAGTTTCAAGGCACTTAAATGCAAGTTTCCTGCTTTGAATGAACCTCTTCTTTCCAAATGGTATCAAGAGCCTCTATTGGCTAACCCTTCATAGGCCCACTCCACTTCAAGTACACAAAAAAGATAAGACTGTAATTGGTCTCAAACAGAAAAGCATCTACTTTCCTCAACAAGATCTCTTTCTTCACCTAATTCAAGTTTTATAGAACTTCTCTATTTCCTGTATCTGTTATTGCCTCAGCAGCAGCCAAAGCACTCTGACAGCTCATTTCTCGACCTAACTGAAGAATGAGTTTGCTGATACATCAAGCAAATCTGCCTTGAATGTCACGATGCTTTAAGACCTGTTCATGATTCCAAGAAAAAAACCCCAAACTATTATGAAAAAAAAATACATTTTAAATTGAGGAAGGGTCACAACAGCTGAAACTTGCAGAGAGATGCCACAGTGACGCCTTGCAAAATATTTTAGTGTCGCCAATTTTGCAACAGAACATACTGGCTCGACTGCTTGTACGCCTTTACTCTTATCCGGGACCAGACTTTCTCACAAAAGTATGTTAAAAAGTAAGACACACAGGCTACAAATAACTGTATCACTGCTTCCAAATCACTCTGGCGTCTTGGAAATTTATCACCACCACCATGGTGGAAAGTCTCAGAGCATCACAATACTAACAAGATCAAATTCCTTACCATTAACTAAGCTATATGCTACAGAAACTGATTCATGCTATTCAGGTCATAAAAATGTTTAAGGCTTACTATGTATATTGTGGTAACATTATAGCACCCACAAATACAAAGTAAAACACTTCTGTAGTGTAACTTTTTCCTAATTTACTATCTTATGTGACACTGAGTAGCCCCATAAAAGGCTTCTCAAAGAAAACAGGTGTATGAAGTTAACCGACACAATCCAGTGAAAGAGCCACTACAGCAAGTGTCATAATCAAATACAGGTACTTCTGTTTCTTCTCTGAAAAATCTCAGTGGTACTCTTGGCTCAGCACCTGCTGCTGTCATTTGGAAGTCCATCTGCTGAAGTTGTTATGAGTGGCATCGATGTTAATTTTACTCCAAATTTATGACTAGGAAGTCAAAATATTTGTGAAGAAGGGCTAAAGGTGTTACAATGAAAAACATTCCCCACTATAAATGTAACTGCATGTCCCCTATCCAAGATCCTAAAAAGAGGAAAATTTTTTTTTTTTGTATCACAGACAGTTCACAGCATATACCCTAAAAGAATACCATGTATCTCTTCCCTGTGACAGAATTAAAGATCACCAGTTAAGCCAAAGAATGAATTGTACAGCAGTAAGCAAACTGATATTGGTGATTCCTACAATCTTCACAAAGCTAAGAATGGAAGACAGTGCTACAACCAGTGACAAATAAATGAATTTTAAGAGTAACAATTCACTAGAAAAGTAAACCTATCACAAACCACTTATAATGTATGACTAGTATTCTTTAAGCAAAAATAAAGCACACGAGAAAAAAAGCAGGCTTCCGGCAGAAATTGAGTATTGCAAACAAGTGGAACATTTCAGTTAATGTACGAGAGTAATTACATATAAATCATCAGTCAGATTCTGCTTTTAAGAACATACAGAAGAAAGCACATCTTTAAACTCCAGGAACTAGTTCTATCCTTTCCAGTTCATCTTCCAGTTCTGTGACCATGATGGTTTGAAAGACAACTATTTTGAAAAATAAACCAGAGAAATAAACCCATTCCCCATTTCTATGGGTAGTTTTAATATCTATCTTCAGGTGCTAAACCCAAGAAACTTTGTTTTTCTTCAGTATAACCACCACATTTGACAGCACCTTCCATTCAGAGAAGAACTCACTGACTTCATAGTGGCAGCAGTTGTGAATTTTAATCACAGGTGCAAATCACACCATTATCATTTCAAATCAAGTACCAAAAAAACCTGAACACAACAATACATGTAAATCTTTTTGATTAACATGATCCGTCTGGCATCCTGCTGTGACACAGCAAGGACAAAAATCTAATTCTCTGGAGGCATTTTTGTGTCTTCGCTGTGAAGACATCTTAGTCTCATTTGCTATACATCTTCCAAATTTCGCAACAAATCAAGGATGAATCCTCCTCAGTGAACAGCCTTCATTACATACTATCTTACTAATTCCTCAAAGCACAGTTCCTCTTGCACTACAATAAGGGAATCCTGAGTATGGTAATATAACTATGTTTTTTCTTATGTTCTTCCTACCTTGCTATCAAGTTTTCCCAACCCATTAGCATACCACCACCTGAAACTTCTGCCCAAAATGCCTTTCCTGGCTTACTCTTCAGTATTCAATACCCATGTGCTCTCTCCCAAACATAACACAAATTAACTCTGTACATTCAGTCAGGCATTTCTTCCATTATTTCTATAATCAATAATAAGAACATAAAATACAAAATAATCTCATCATAGACTAACATGGAATATTTCAGTAGTAAGACATTCATGAGCCATACAGATTTCCACAGAGCATAGAAAAAACACTCCTGAATCAATTTCCAACTCAAGATTAAAATGATCAACAACAAGAAGCAATAAATTTAGCCAGTGTGCTGCACGTATGGGTGAACTCAGATCTCCCACATTCTGAACTGTACAGATTTTTTTATCACAGGCATATGATTGTGAATAATTTTTGTAGGCACCGGGTCCAAATGGACAAACTTGGAAGTTTTTATCCATACTCAGTAAGCACTGTTTTTATACTGGATGACCCACACAGGCCAACACATTAAGATATTGCTAAACTATCAAGTACACAAACTCATTTTCACTTTATGCATTGGTAACAGCCTTTTGCATCCTGTGAACCAGAAAAGGAACAACAATCAACTCAGTTCCTCATACCATTTAAACTAAAACGTAACAATAAAAACCTAGCTTCCTCAAAACACTCAAGAATCAAATGCAAGGACACGAAGACAATGTACCCTCGTAAGGTTTCCTTCTTGCATCTCCCATAGTACACTCCTTTAACAGTTGATACCAAATCATTACAATGACATCTATGATGATACATAATTATACTTTTCCCCTCAAGTGATAAAAATTTAAGAACCCCCATAAATACAGCTAATAATGTAAACTAGCTACAGACTCAAAAGTTCCAGAGGAAGGATTACTATGTACATGCCCACATCTAATCATCATCTTTAAGGTTACAGTTCCACTGCCAAGGTTGCATTTCTATCAAGGGAGTAGTCCTGCTTGTTTATAGTAACTGCTGCTCACCAGCTGATCCTCAGTGACAAGCAGGAGATCCAGAGCAAACAGATGATCCTGCTGAAAAGATTTATTTTATATTTTAATTAACCATCAGCATATCTACCTGATCTCACACTTATACAGCACCGATACCAACACAAAGAAGGGAGCAAGAACCCATGCTAGAACCTCCCCCCTTGGCCACTGTACAGATTCAGACCTTTTCAAAAGATCTTTTAAGAAATGGCATGTGTATTTCCAGGGAACGACAAACAGTTAAGTGTGACCTATAACAAATAAACTAGAAATAATGGACATATGGATAATTATGATAAAGCAGGGAAGAATAGATATGGCTGTTCCAAGAGATCCTCACTTTCAAACCTCTTGGTGCCTGTGTATAAAGAGCTGAACTCAGTCACTCTCATGGTCTACTTGGATTTCCAGTGCTGGAAGTCTCGCCAAAGTCTTTCTTGCATTCACAGCATAGGAGAGCAGACCCTTGCATGAATAAATTGGTTCAAATATGGACAATGTAGGATAGACACAGGTGGTGTTCTCACAAGGAAGGAGGATACCTACCAGTGGGGCCCCACAAGAGTCTGTGTTGTTCAATATATCTAAATTATCCAAGAAACAGGTGTAAAGTGAAAAGTTTTCCGACACTACCATGCCTATCAATATTAGGTTACTTAGGAGAGCAAGGAAAGGACTGACTACAGTAGATGAAGCAGTCTTTATCAGACTAGGGCACTGAGCAATAAAGCAGATGACAGCCAGCACAGGTGAATGAAAGCAATACAAGTTGGGGGGGTGGAGGGAGAGAATGGTTATAACTTTACACATAACAAATCAATGGGCTTTGCACTGCATACTGCCAGCACTCAGAAATGAAAGCCAATATCAGGAATTATTATGAAAAAAATCAGTCAAAAACAGACCACTGTTTGCTCATCTTGAATATCACTAGCAGTCCTGGGGCCTCCAACTCCAGAAAAGTATGTAGCAGAATACAGCAGTTTGAGAAAAGAAAAAGGTACGATCAAAGGCACAGAGTGGGTTCTAGAGGGGAAAACAAACAGGCAAGTTAGGACTCTCTGGTTTCAGAAACATTAGGTGCAGGAAAAAAGCAATAAAGGGCTACAAAATCATATGAGGATCTGAGATATGGATTGTTACATCAGACAGAGATGGACTGTTTGCTCTTCTTCCAAAAGAAATGTGCCACCAAAGGAAACCAGTACAAGCTAAGTTGAAAAGTAAAAGAAGGTAGATTTTAACACAACAAATAGCATAGCTGTAGAATTTCTTACCAAAGGATATTTGGATGCCAGACATTTAGCTGCATGAAGAAAAAGGACTGGCCAAGCTTCAGGATAAAAATCCAAAGGTTACTAGCTACACAAACCCCACAGATTTAGAAAAAACTTTTACTGAAAACAGTTAAGGATTGAAAGAATATTCAAACAGAGTATTATACATGGTTGCCATGTTCTCAGTCTTTCAGAAGCATTCATTCATGCTCACCATTGGAGGAAGAATACTGGATTATCTTTTGTTTGATTTCATTATGGATTATGATTTTACCTAAAACTTGTCAGCCACTTCACCATTAACATTTAAATTTTCATTTGAAAGTCTCATTTGGTATTCACGATAGTGCAAATATCACAGCCACAGAGCTTTAATAAATGTTCTCTAAAGGAACTTGATGCAGCAGCTTAAGAAGTCATTCATTACACTACCTACCTCATCCCTGCCTGAAGTTACTGCATTTACTAGTACCAGCAGTGCAAGAAATGCTTTTATAACTACTACTTTATATCTATTCAGTTATCATCAAGCCTTTATGGAAAAACAAAACAGTGCTTGAAGATCTGGGGTTTGCCATTCCAATTTAAAAAGAAAAAAAAGCCTCGTGCTGGAGTTACAATAATTATGGCACTGATAAAAATACACAGTCAGTGTGACAGAACAACAGTTAAATACAGGTTGAGCTTTACCAATCAGTTTTCAGCAGTTAAATTAAAAAAATATTTAGGGTGACAATTCTCATGTTCTTCAATAGAACATCTTATTTTCTTTAGAATTTAGTTAGAAGTTTAATTACTGCTTGTGTCAGTCGCTTAGTTCTCTTTTGTGTTTTGTTCTTTTTTTTCAATTTAAACAACAGCTTGATCCAGATGTTTTCCAGTTTTCAAATCTCTGTTCAAAGGTGAGAATATAGTTCCCATTGTTACCATTTTGGTAACATGACATGCAAACTGTCGGCATTTATAAAACTCTCTTGTCTAAATTATTTTAAAATAGTTTTCAGGATAAGTAAGAGGTAATCAACACTGACTACTTGAATACTTTTTCCTGCAAGAAACTAAAGGTCTTCTCTAATAATCATTATTGGTGTCTGTTCCATTTTTTGTGAGAGCAGCACTGCTGAATCACACAATTTGTCCCATCTGTGATCTAGCCTCAAAAATTACGGATAAAATAATTTACATAAGTCAGATAAAATGGAGTAAAGCCAGGGAACATGTTGAACACATCTGTTTTGTAACTGGCTCTGCAATTTTTCCAATAAAGCACGCCTATAGTATAAAAATTTCTTCTACTATGTCATTGGACTGTGTGACATATCAAAATGGCAAAAGGCTTGTTCAGGTATAGTTACACTGACAGAAGTTATCTTAGTAATACAACTTACTTCAAAGACAGCGCATGTATAAAATAGACTGTTAAAGACACATTTTTGCTAATAGAAGCTGCATCTAACCCTAGCTGAACTTGTTCTCAATCAAGTTTCCTCTTGTAGAGCAAGCTTACATTCAAAAGCCACAGGGATTGTATGTGCTGGGAAATAGATGTGGAATAGCAGAAACTGCATACTTTCCTGTAGAATAACTTAGTGAACAGCGATCCTGTTCAGTCTAGAAAAGCTTAATATAAGAAAACTAACCTGAAAAGGATTGAATTCAATACAGTATAAGGTTCTACTCATTGTAAAGATAACTCAGATTCACATATATGAAGAAAGGGATAGCCAATTTAAACACTAATACAAGCTTCTGTGTTCACAAATGTAGGAGCCAAGAACATGATGTTGTTGGAAAAAAAAAAACCAACCCACAAACAAAACCAAAAACCAAACCAAAAACCAACCTACCTGTGCGCGCACACCCTAGAATGACATTTTAATAAGGCTGTCATGTTACTTCTGCTGCAACTTATAGAGTAAGTTAATTACTCTGTTGCTACAAGACTGTATCTGGGGAACTTTGAAAAAGATACAGGCCAATCACACAGAGCCCAGTGAGAGTTAGCAACAACAAAAATCCTAAGAAAACATGACCTGTGAAGAAAAGGCCTGTTTGCACAGTTTAGTAAAGAGAAGTCTGAAATCAAAGGAGACAGAGGAACAGTCTTTACATATGCAAACAGCTGGTGCAAAGAGTACAGAAATCATCATCCTGCATGAGTAATAGTTGGACAAGAACTAACTGGCTTAACTAGCACCAAGACAGAGACTTAAGTTAAATATTAAGAAAATCCTCCTAACTATAATGATAGTTATGTACTAGCTATAAATAGACCAGGGAAGAGGTGAGGTATTCCCCTCCTCTGAGTTTAAGGAAAGATCAGACAGATGCCTGTCAGACATGATTTCAGTGTATTTGCTTCTGCCTCAGAATAAGGACTGACCTCATGAAATCCCTTCCCTTAGTACACATCTATCATTTCTTCATTTATCCAAATAAGAACTGTTTATCAGTTTATCAGAGCTTCACAACCACAGTATTTGCAAAATAAACATATGAAACATTTTAATTTTATTAAATTGCTGCTGTCAAGACTGTTAGTGTACTTATTCTCAGGTTTTTTTCTCAAGATATCTTTGTTTTGGCCTTGCTCAAGTAAGTCCAACTTCAAATGACCTCATTAAGCTGGGCTCTAAACTATGCCACATGTGTATTTGTGGGTCAAGTGTCTCTAGAGCAGTGATTCCCACAGATAGAAATCAGTGCAATATCCTAACACAGAACTCCATCTTTCCTTCACTTATTGTTACCAAACCTTCTGCAGCTTCTCAGAAAATACACTTAAGGTGAATAGATGAAAACCATCTCAGAACAACCTGTAAACAAGCATGCTTAGTCTAAGAAATTAGGTTAACACAGAGCCTTAAACTGCATTTCTCATTATTACTGTATTACTAAATCAAGATCTCATGCCAAGATCCAGAAGTGAGAATCACAACAAACCCGTGGCATTCAGAACATGTTCCCACTGCCCAATTATATATTTACAATGTTATTTTGCAAAACATGTGCAATTATAGCATGCGTGATCTATTTTGACCTATTTCTTAGTATTACAAAATACCAGAACATTTAAATATCAAATTAAAATCTTCTCTCCCACAGAAAAATTACTGTGCTTAACAGAATCCACTGATTTTTTTTATTTTTTACGTTTATAAATTTAACAGTGTCAGTAAAAGCTTAAGTTTAGAAATTAAGTTTTCAGAACAGCAAATTTAATTGCTTGCTAATTAGATAAATGTAGGTAAGGTCACTAGTTGATATGCCTATTTACATTAGCTTGTCATCTGTATGAAAGTAAGTTCTGCAAAAGTAACAGGATGTACTTAATTACATTAATCGGTCACATTTTCATCATTCATTTTTCTACAAATAGCAGTCTAAACAGAGGATAATGTTAACAGCAAAGATCTAAAAAGAAAGTATTAGAAAATATGTTCCTTACTCCAAACCAAACGTGCACCTCACAATAGATCAGAACACCTCTGGCTCTTTGTTTGGTGGGAGAGGGGGAATCAATGATGGAAATCACTCTATTATCATTCTCAAGTCACATTTTATAAGAAAACATTATTTTCAGTTCAGAGAATGGTCAGTTAGAGAGCCACTGAACAATCTGTCAAAAAAACAAATTACAAGTTAATCCATGACTTTTGACTTAGTTTGCTGATGTAAAAAGTCAACCTGCAGTAAAGCTAATATAGATGAAAGACAAAAAATGAAACTTAAGATTACTAACATGCAAAGCTTTTTTCAAGAAGTTCTCCATAAATACCTATTAATAATGTCCAGGTTTTAAAAAAAGAGTAATTCTGATTTGTCCCTAAACATTAGCACTGTATTTTAGGAATTCATTAAAAAAAAAGTAAAAACTCTAAATGTGAATTAAATTTACAGCATGACTTTCTTGATCTCTCTAGAAGAAAACTTTATAATAAAACATTAAGTCTTCAGCATTTAGCCTCAATCAACTTTAAATTCCACAGGTCTGCATATTGACTAGCCTTCCTAAGAACGACAGCAAAGAACCACTGACAGGACCAAATGTGAAAGATTACTTTTACTATAAATTACCTAACTTTATCAATGTAAAGCAAAAAGCTTCCCTACCATATTAAAAAAAAAAAACAAAAAAAAAAAAACCACAAAACAAAACAAGATAATGCTCTTATTACACTATGTTAATAAATTCTACCTGTCGCAGATATCTGCCTACTCACATATTCTATAAAAGCTCTCAAGATTACCAAACACCACAGCTATCTGAGCAAAAAGTTTCCTCTGACTGTTTAGAAATCTCAGCAAGCCACAACAAGCAATTCAGAAACATCTGTTTTCTTCACCATAGTCTTCCATTAGTGTCAGGTAAACTACTGACACAAACTGACATCAAGATACTGGCATCAAGACAAACTGTACAGATTTTCTCCAGCAATGAGGCAATTTGACAAACATTACCTTGCTATTCCGCTTTATCAAAATACAATAAAACCTTGGGGGAAAAAAAAAAAAAAAATCAAACCAATTAGATACACCTCATTATCTGAATCAATATTCGGGTTCAATACATTTCGGTGGCAATAGTGACAGAACACAAAGAGTAAAGAAAACAGGAATTATAGCAAGTTCTCATTTTTAAATATATTTCTGAGGAAAGCAGTTATTTAAAAAGCCACTGTAAGCTAAGGCATACATGAAAGTAAAATTTCCTCATACAGTATTTGTTATTTTCAAATGACAGTGAAGGATTTACCCATAGGGTAGGAAAAAACCCCAAACAACCAAGAAAATTCTTCTAAGGCTTTTCAGTGTAGTGTACATACTAATTCATCACTGCCCATTCCCTTTAAACTATCCATAAGAGAATTCTATCGGAAAGGACGCTTTCTAGGGTATTCTGCTAATAAGTGCAATGCCACGAGAGAAGCCGCGATGTTGTGCAGAGAAGGATGTAGACATTAATTCTGCAAATACTACGTCTTTGCCATATACATAGCAACACATTTCTGAAGGCCTCTTACACCCTGCAACGTGCTGCATTGTTTAAAGAACTGTTACAGCTGAGAAACGTTTTCTGCATGAACTAGAAATCCCCCTTATTTCAAGGCAGGCTTCTATTGCCTTTTATTACCTTCTTAGAGGACACTTCATGGTACAATATAGCTTAGAAGAGCTCAGCTTATTTAATGCTTTAGTCTTCAGTAATTCCACAAGCAAAAACTAAAACCAGATTTACAAAGCAAGAAAGGAAGCCAAAATAAAAAAATCACCAACCTCGTGGGTGCTGCAATGCACCTCAAAAGCAATAAGAGAAAAAAATAATTCAACGTTCACTTGTCCCCCCGACGGAAATATCTCTCAGAATCTGACCTACATACCCAATTCACAGCACTGCTATCACTGCAGAGCAATTCAAAGACAAGAGACTACGGCATGCGTATGCAATCACAGGAAGGTTTACGGTGACATATAAGTGTTTGTAGAGCTCGTAAAATCCTCCAGAGTCTGCAGTTGTAACGTAAATAACTAACACGTAGCCGTCCCCCCGCCCCAGCACCTCAAAGGACTACCCCGCCGCGTACCGCCATCTGCACAGGGACGGTGCTCCCGGCAGCTCCGCGCAGCGCGGTTCCTGCTCCCCCCCCCGCCTCGGCCGGGCACCTCCTGGATGCCCCAAGCGCCCCCCACTCCGGCGGCCCCTCCAAGGCGCGCTGAAAAACCCGCCCCCCCGAAGCACACAGGCATCTGAGCGGCGAGGGCCGCCCCCCGCCCGGCCTTTCCCAGAGCCGCCCCCGCCCGCCCCGCCGGCACCGACCTGTGTCACAGCGGAGGCCGGGCGGCCGCCAGGGACCCTCCGCGCTGCCCGGCGGCGGCGGGCGCAGGCCCGGCTGGGCAGGCGGCGCGGAGGGAGCGGCCAGGTTTCCGGAGAGGAGCCCACCCCCCCGGAGGAGGGGGGGAAGGGGCCCGGGGCCTGCCCGCGCCGGGGCACGGCGGGGAGGGTGACAGGAGGCACCGAGGCCGGCGCGGAGGCGGGCCCGGCGGAGGGGAACGGGGAAGGTGCCCCCAAGCGCTGGCGCCGCGGCGAGGTCGGGCCGGGCCCGGGTGGTGTGTGTGTGTGTGTGGGGGGCGGGGGGTCCCGTCAGGCGTGAGGCGCCGGCGGCCGCCGCCGCCGCCGCTTCTGCTGCCAACCGAAAGCTCCGCCTCCCCCTCCGCCGAAACTCGTGACGTCCCCGCGCGGGAGGCGGGAGCGCCGCGCGTCACCGCGCGCAGCGTCACGGCGCACGCAGAGGCGGAGGCAAGCGGGAAGCCCCCGCCGAAGGGCGGTGGAGGCGCATGCGCAACACCTCCCTCCGCCCCCGCCCCGCCCCGCCCTTTCGGGTCCCGGGGGGCGGCGCCTCCCGTCCGGTGCGCGGGGCCCAGCGTCGCCCAGCGCCGCGATCCCTCCAGCCAGGCCCCGCCTGCCCCGCCGCAGCTGTGGGGAAGCGCTGCCGCCCCGCCTACCGGTGCGGTGGTACCGGGGGACGCGGCTGGGGCGGCGGCAGCCGCCCTCGCTGGGAACGTCTGCGGCAGCCTGGCAGGCGGAGAGGCCAGGGCGGTCTTACCGCTGGGATCCCCAGCTCGAGGCCGCGCTACGTTCTGCCGTGCGATTTTAAGTTAGGCCCAGGCCCTTGCTCTTCGGCGGTCTGAGCCCCGTTGTTCACGAGCAGGAGGTGAACGTTCACCTCGGTACAATCGCATCTCCTTGCCCCCGACAAGCCCCGAGCGGCATTCCTGCAGTAAGACAAACTGCCTTGACTC
This sequence comes from Athene noctua, assembly GCF_965140245.1. NCBI lineage: Eukaryota > Metazoa > Chordata > Aves > Strigiformes > Strigidae > Athene > Athene noctua. The sequence continues at coordinate 16,680,770 of NC_134043.1, forward strand.
CATGGTGAGCACACGCTGCTTAGGACAAAAAATGCCGCTCTGCCGCCTCCAGGGTGCCCGTTTCTCCCAGCACAGGGTGACAGCTCTCTGCAGGAGCCACCTTCTTCCCTCAGGAAGCCAACACATGCCAGGAAGAGGATGCTACCCTCAACGAATCAGCGAGGAAGCACTCCCCAAGATACAGCGATTACTGCTAACCTCGAATAAGTAGCAGATGACTGTAAATATTACTGGAACGCTGGAATTAGTTTCATACAGGCATGAACCGTTGTGTACAAGATGCACAAATGACCTCTGTGTGTTGAGCAAATTCTCTTCTGTGACACGCCGACAGGCAATGCAGGTTCAGAGAGTCATACCGAGGCAGTGGTGATCGGTGCTGCTGCACCTGACTCTGCAGCACCGCAAGACCAGCAGAGCTGCCACTCCCGTGCTAGCCCTGGGGACAGAGGTATTTAACCTTTACAGCAATCGAGGGTTTGTAAAGCCTGGACAAGCCCTCAAAATCAACCCCAAACAAGGGTTGGGGGCTTTTTTTGGCCACCTTACACAAACCTGGGAAAACTGACTTGAACTAAGCTTAAGACTTACACCATTATTATAGGCAAATATCATTACACACAGAAGGTCTTTCAAATAGACAAGTCTCCAGTGGGACAGGACCCCAAGCTGCATACCCAGGAAAGTAAACTTTCAGTGGGAACCACATATGAAACTAAAAAATAAAAAATAAATTGCACATCAAGGCCCACAACCTGAGTATTTTGAGATCTTCCACATAAATAGGATGCTGAAAATGATAAAAACAAACACTGTAATCTTAAAAAGGAAAAAAAAAAAAAAAAAGGAATGAAGGGGACTGTGCTAAAGAAAAACTGGTGAAGCATATCCAAGAAAGGCACAAGGCTCTGATTCACACTGATTAATAACCCCAGAGGCAACATGAAGAAGATGCAGTCGTCCCTCAAAGCAAAGACACTTTGTTCCACAGTTGCCAAAATTGTCTGCCATTTTTGCTAGACACATGTCGTGACCAAATATCTTTAACTAGAAAGTTAAAAAGGTGACCTTTTCTGCTAAATGATAGGGAAAGAGCCAAGAAAATTGCTGACTTTGTGATGCTCCTGCACCATCAAGCAAGATCAATGAGCCACAGCTGCTTACACAGCTTTGAAAACACATCCAGTATTTCCCTTGCCATAACGTTCCAGCTCACAGCCATTTGTCAGTTTTAGCATCTTGCAAATGGATTTCACTGATGGAGGAAGGGTTAGTGAACAGTAGGTTTTGAAGTTAGAATCCTTTCACTACAAAAGAAGCTAGTGAGGGTCGTGGAAAATCATCCCACATTCCTCTGCCCATGTGGTCCTTTGTATTTCTGCACAAAGCCCACATGGCACAGAGGCTCGCACTGCACTATGAGCACCACCCCAAGAGTGCTTTGCAGAGGTGATGTACGTCCTGACAGGCATCAGCACTGCTGTGCCATAATCCCTAAACCAAGAGCATCTTCAGTGTCAGGAGCAGGATGAACAGCTAAATATTGACTTTGAGATAAATAACATCTACCAACACCAGGGACCAGCACTTACAACACTGGCTCACACTGAGCTCAGCCCAACCCCAGGGGCATGGTTCTGAGATCATGTGTCATGCTACTGGAGCAAAATAAAGCTTACAGGAATAGTCATAATAGTCCTGATATGGAAAAGAAGAGTATAAAAATAATGACAGAAGTTGCAATAAAGCATATTACTTATTTACGCATTCAGTATAAACCCCACACAGGCAATGGAAGCTGGGAGGAGCGGGGGTGGAAATTATAGGGTAAGCACATCTTAGGACAGTCTACTCAAGCAATTGACTGAAATCTGGCAGTGTGGCTCTCCCTGGATTCCAGAATCGATACCTCATTGCAGTAAGAAGTTCTCACCTTCTAGATGTATTGCTTGAGGCTAACAAGTGCCTATATTAGTTAACACTAAAGCCATAGCTTCCAAACACTAAATGGAAACAAACCAGCTCCTTTTCATGGCCATGCCACCATCCTCCTTTCCCTCTCCACGTTTCTTTGCCCTCCCATCACTCCCTCCTACAGCTGGCACCATGTTAGCACATTTTGAAATATATCCAGAAGAGGATCTAGTTTAGTAAGTGATTAATGTCAATATTTTTAATCAAAAGAAGGGTTAACTGGCAAAGGAACAAGCTGCTGCAGGCAAAGCAGATAAGGGAAGAAGTCAAAACAGCTTCTTTTGGGAACAGCAGTAGCATAAAGTTTGTGATGCCAACATGTTATAACATGATCAAAAGTCCTTCCTCAACAGCAGGAGGGCCAACGTTCTGTTTATAAATTTAAATACAGCTTGCATACAACAGTATTATTTCAGGCCTTTCCTAGTCCTACCTGTCTGCTATGCTCCTCTGCCTTTCCATGACAAGGAACCACATGCCTGCATCTCAGTAGTTCCAAATGCACCATCACTGTGAGGCTGATGCCAGAAGATTGGAAGAGCAACTAGCTTGGGGAGAACAGTCCTAAACCTCTGCTGAAAGATTTGTAACAGGCTTCACCTTCCCCCCTAGCAACTGTATTTCTTACCCACATTGGAATCTCCCATCATACTTAGTATTTTGCATTTCAGGACAAAGGGAATGTGTCCAAGACATTTAAGTTAAGCTCCAGAACAAAATAAAGAGCAGGCAGCTACTTGAAACAGACCAAAGTATGTGAAAAATACAGTAGTCATTCAGGTATGGAGTTGCTTCTCTAGAAAAAGCACACTATAAATGAGACTGAGCAGCAGTACTGATAGGTTTGTCTGCTCCAACCCCATCACTTAAGTTTATGAAGCAACTCATTTACCTTTAGGACTCAGCTATATTCAGTAATCCAGGACACAGGCACTGTCGACTTCACTAATAAGATTATTCCCCTAATGTCTACATTACTCAGCCATTTAACACAAGTCTCCTATTTGAGATGGCAAAAGTGAAACAGGAGATGCTGATCAGAAGTATATGAAATACTGGCAAATAGCATGCTTTCTTAAACATTATGCAGGATATTCTATACACTATTCAGAAGACTAAACATAGCCATAAAAGCTTCTATTAAGCAACTGTTGCCTCATATTTTTCATTTACATCTTAAGACAGACAATGGACTTTCCTGCAGAGTGACACTGCACAGACTACATTCCTTTCAGCAAACATGATGACGGTTAATCTTTAAAGAATGAAGATTTTTACAACACAGACTTCATTTTACACTAAGCAAAACCCCTGAATAATCAAACTTAATTTTACACTAAATAAATACCCTGAATAATCAATATTCTGCTTAACACAGAGTATCTGTAAAACACAGGCAAGTACTGTTGATTCCCTTTCATGGAACTGCATTGGTTTCATAAAAGTAAAGTTCTATTACACATATTCAGATATAACAACAGACAGTGGAGCAAAGGAGGAGATGATAAGCACCTATTTATCAGTCACATGAATATCTGATAAGGGGTAAACAGAATTGATACAGGTTTAGCCAGAGGCAAATATTAAAGCATTGAAAAGAGATTTCTAACAGAATGGTAAATGTAACTGTCATTCTGACATTCTTCTCTGCTTATTACAACTGTACAGTGCAGCAAACACTTAAGTTACAGTGTTTGGTCAATAAATCTCCTTGATTCTTCCTAAGGAGTAATTCTTAGCCCTTCCTTAGCCCTTTTCACACAGTCACATTCATCTCTCTTGTAAAATAATAAAATAAAAGAAAATTGAGCCCTGCTCTCTGAACTTCAGATACCTAAATCTTATACAGGTCAAGGATGTTTTTGTTACCACACCCATTTTTTTTTTTAACCTCTCAATGCCCTTTGATCAAGTGCTGTTATTACAACTGTGTAGGAAGAGCTTTGCTACAGCTGATATTATCTGCAGCACTAACAGCAGAAACCTGAAACATTCATGCTGCCAGCTGACACAACACTGGGTTTCTGCAAAACTTTTTAAATAATTTTAATCTGCATAAAAATAGACTGAAGAGGCAATGACCAAAATAAAAGCTCTGTTCTGAGAACTAAACATTTCATGCTCTCCCTTGTGCAAGAAGAAAAAAGTGCAAGACGAAAAAAAAAAAGAAAAAAAAAAGGCTCTGATCATTGCAAAACCATTACAGCAAAGGAGTTACTATGCTAATATCCAGTATAATATGATAAGAATTTTAATAGTGTGCACAGTAAGCCTCAACACAGGGGGGACATTAGTATTATTACTGAAAAAAAAAAAAGCAGAAAAAGCAAAGAACACTAATGTTTCCCCTTCTCTTTTGAAGGATGTATTTTGTATATTCTTACACCATACTTACCCTTAGAATATTTTGAGTATATTCTCCTGTTGCACTAAGGTGCAGCACATTACAGCTCTACGATGCTGGCTGTTCCAACTCCTTACCAGGGAAAAAAGCACACAACAGGAACAAACCTCTTCCACAGAACTAGCTTAGATCTTCTTAATACATCCATTGCTTTGCTGGAAGTTGAAGACAAGCAAGGTCAAGTAAAAGTTTCTTGTATTTAGTGCAAGCAGAAAGGTTTATTACAGTTCTTACTTGTGAAGGAGTATATTAACTGCAGACGGCACGTGTCTTCCACACAGGAGAATGCTCACCTTTCTGATGTTCCATTTCACTATCATTCTGTATAAACTTCCCCTCCTTATGAACATTCAGACTCCAGCAAAGTTACAGAGGAAATTTGCTACAGTATAAAATAATTACTTCCAAGTTTATGCTCAAATCCTGTAGAGAACAGTTCTGGGATATAATAGTTTGGTTTTATCAAATTACTTCCATTTCACATCAAATCTACAGTCTACACACACCATAGAAGCTCACAGTCAAACATGAAGAGAAAGCAAATTCCACAAGTCTCAAGCCTGTTCATGTTTAACCTTCTTTTACAGAAAAATGTTAAGAATGTAGCAATAATCTCTTAACAAACCAAATAATTTCACTTAAATGTAATGGGCCAGGCTTCTAGAGCTAGTTATCTAACAGGTGCATTTTCTTCCAGGAATTCTCTTGTTGTGTACCCTGAACTAATATTTGCAATGATCAGAATATACCTTGCACAAGAGGTTTGAAAAAATCTGATTTTATCTCTGTATGAGTTTCTCACAACCACATAAATGACCACCCAGTTACTAAGGAAAGAGGATATATCAGAAGGAGAAAGCATTCTGGCTCATAGCCCTCCTCCCCCAGAAAACTGGCATTCAGATTTTCATGAAAAAGCAATCTACACGTACCTATGTAAGTTCCCATATTTTAATGAAAGACACAGCATTCAAACACCTTGCAGAGAACATACAACTGGCAGATACTCTTACATTCAATCCAAAACAAGTATTAAAGAGGTCATTTCTATACCAGCAACTTGATTCCACTTTCACTTTTTACAACAACCACAGTAACTTATTTTCTGTATTTTGATAAAAGTTATGAGACATGGGAACAGTTGCCTTAAAGTGAATTTTAAAGTGAATTTTAAAAGTAATGACAAATATAGCCTCTTCAAGTGACAAATCACAAGATTTCTGTTTTTTAAATGGAATCTCTGCATTGATCACAAAAATCACACCTATTTTAGAGACACTGATGAACAAAATTATGCTAAAATTGAAGACAACACAGTATAGATAGAAAGCATTTTAACTGGTAAATGAAGGATTCAGAGTTTCTCCTTCAACAGTGTAGCATACTGCAGAAAGCACTGCATGATACAGCTTTTGCTTTGAGATTTTGCATGTTAAATTGTTGAATCTATACTGTGTTCCATCACTGTATGTAAAAGCTTATTATCTGATGATTCTATTATCAAATTTAAGTTGCAGACAGCTCAACTCCATTATGTCATTATATCTGCAAACAATTCAAAACATTCCCAATATGATATGCTACATTAGTATGAAACATTAATAACAGTATTCTGCCTTATTTTAAATTCTTTTCAGAGAAATACCTACAAAGTCTTTACAAACATCACTGAACACCTGGTGTGTGGCTGAACAGAAATAGTGTAGGGCTAACAGCTACCTCAAGGGTTACTGATGCAATAACATTCATCCAGAATAGAAGGATTCCAAAACATTCCCTCTCTGCCCACTTCGTGTCAAAATAAGTAATTTTTTTATACGCTTCTGACTGAGATTCATCATTACTAAATGCCTGTGCAAATGGAGAATTTATATTTTATACCTTCCCTTCCCAAAAGACTAAATGTTTTCAGGGCAGTGAGTGTTTTCAAAGAAATTCCTATGTACAGCCTTTCAAGTTTTAAATATAAACCAGTGAAAATCAAGGCACTCAGTGTAGTTGTGTATGAGCAAAAAAAATTACATTACTGAAATTAATAAGCCCAATCACAAAGAAAGATTATCAGCAAGTGTGCAACTGAGAATAAGGTGAAATCTTCTACAGCTTTGGCTTGAACTTGCCAGAAAGCAGCTTTTTAAGCATTTCAGAATTTTTTCCTTCTGGTGGTGAGGGCCATCTGTCATGATCTGAGGAAAATAAATAAAACAACATATTTAGTTGATTGATAAACTAGAGATTTTACTTTTGTGTCCCCCCCAACTTCAATCACTTGAAGGGCATTATTTTGTAGTCCATTTCTTACCGGGTATTTCTAAGATGGGGCTATATAAACTCTGGCCACCATCCACAACCATGGTTATCCCAGTTATGTAAGAAGCAGCTGGAGACAGTAGGAAACACACTGCAGGCGAGATCTAATAAAAGAATGACAATTTTAATCTCTCTCAAACTGCTGGGAATTGTTCATGTCAAAGACGCTTGTAAAAATTTTTATAGGGCAAGACATCACAACATTTCCTACTCAGTAATGAAAACCGTAACAGTCTTAAAGCCATCTTCCCAGCCACAGACTTCAAGTACAAAACAGATGAAAACCACTAAGCTCTCAAAGATCAGCATCAGATGCTAAAAATCAAACAAAAAAGTTGACCAGTTTATCAAAGATGGACATTCTTAGTGGAAGAGAGCTGAGTACTTTTAAGATACTCTTATTTCACATTAATACGCATTTTGACTCCCTGTTGGAAGTCAGCCTTTTTAGAAGCTAATGTCTCTACTATGCAACACTTCAGCTATAAGAGGCATCTAAATTAAAGTTTCAGCTTAACAGTGACTACTGGTTAAGTCTCCCACTTGGCACTACTACACATTACTAAAAGCTTTTTTCTTTTATAATATTCCAACCTAGTGCAAAATTAAGCCTTTGTTGATGTTCATATAATAAAGTGGCTTCAAAATAGAAACACAGAAGTAGAAATATCACAAATGTTCTGAAATACACTACCTCCTCAGGAACAGCTGACCTCTTGGCAGGAACCTTTGGTATGCTCTTTAACCACATCATTGCACCTTGTTCTCCATAGTTTGCAACAGCAGTTTCTGAAAATACTAATCCCTATTTTAAAACAGAATAGTGAAAATTAAGTCCTCTTGCATATGCTTAAACTGTGATTATTGTAAAATTGTGAAGCTGTCATTACTAGGATTTTCTGTGGGATTAAACAATCTAAATAACACTTGAACTCAAGTTTTTAAATTTAATAGAGTAGTATAATTTATACAAGCAGGTAATTTGGCCGCAAGCCACATCTCTATTCAAGCACAATAACTCAGATTATTCCAATTCTCCCCTGTCACTTCAATAAAGTGGAGAGTATAAAGAAGATACTCAAAGACTGTTCTGAAATTACAAGCATTTCATATTAGTTTACAGCAGAAAACTACAAAGCCCCAATAACAAGCTCTCAGCAGTTTCTTGCTATCTGCAAGAACACTAGATTGAATTCCGATTGTGAAATCTGTCTGCTTCCATAATTCACAGTAAAATCAGACTCTACTTAGCTGCTATAGAAACAGAAAGAGGTAACTGTCTTTGCTCTGATGATTACACAGTCCAATTTAGACTTGAGAGAGTATGAAGGATACAGCAGTGGGAACACAGGGTTACATAGATGAGTTATGGCAGAAACTTTGAGACTCAGGTTTAAAATAATAAAACCTGAATACATCCATGGAGTACAGGCTAAGATTTCTCTTCTAAGATGTCTGTGAAATGTGAATGATTATATTCTGGGAGCTAAGGAAGTAACTCACATGTGAAACTATTTTTTTTAGAACACAAGTTCCCTCTCTATGTACCCATTCCCTACATGTTACTCTGCTCTTGTAAGGCAGTACCAGTTCTGTATGGTTACCACAGAGCTCATGTGTCCATGAAGGTGACGGAAGGATATAAAGTATTACTGTAACTACAACATGGATTTTTGTTACCAGCATAATAACAAAACTGGCAAATACTTCCAAAAAACCCAAATCACTGAAGCATGTGCTTGTCAAAAATTCTTTTTGATATGTGCTATAAAGTATAATTAGTATGATTCATTAGGTAATTAGCATGCCTGAAAAATATATTCACATAATAATGCTGTCTTAATTACTTACTTCCTCAAGACTTGATAAATCAGAAAAAGGAAACAAACAGGAAAAACAAGCCAGTAGATCTTAATATTTAACAAGTCTCCAGATGAGTTAGGCCTCACAGAGGCTATGTAAGAGCCACTACCTGAATGATCATCACATGTTTGCCATCCAGCATTCTGTGCTACACCAAAGAAAGCAAACCAGATGTTTTAAGACAAGAGGCACAACAGGATATATACTCATCCTACAAAGATAGTAGAAAGATCCTAGGGAGCAGTTAAACAAATCTGACACTTAACTATACTGTGAGATAAGGTAAATTCTGACTATAGAAATAGCTGGACAATGTTTACCTTTCCTCTTTTGTTTTTGAGGGAGTAAATGTGCAAATAAATTGCAGTTAAGAGTGAAGATTACACAAATCACAACAGAAGACATAATCTGTGGCAGCATGCACTAGAAAATATTTCTGTTCTTTCCATACAGTTATTTGAAACAACTGCTACACGCTACCTACTTCCTCAGAAATGCATCAGGCATATTTTAGCTGACCTGTATAGTGGTTTCCTGTCTGCATATATTTGATAAGAAAAAAATCAGAACACACATTTTTACATACAATTTATGTGAGAGAAGGTCCACTCCAAATACAGTCTTTCTGTGCCTACAACTAATCTAATTTAACATGTAGAAGACAAAGTAAAATACATTATGTGAAACATTCAGAGATTTTCAAAATAACTTTGTAAACACAGGTGGAAACCATCAGCATACCCGAACCTCAAATAGAGAAAGTTTTCTGAACTCAGAAATAATGTAACCATTACTGAAATAACAAAGCATTTGGTAATTTTGAGTTTATAAGACAGGTCAACTCCTCCCAGGTATCATTTCATTAAGCTAGAAAAAGTCCAAACAAGAGTGCCAAGTCAACACAGAAAGCAAAAGGAATTTCATCCCACGTCCCTGGCTTGTCCTCCAAACAGTAAAAAACACTCAAATGACCTGAGGAACATAGATGAGGGAATTACAAATAAATAAATACATAAATAATCCACAAACAGTTACAGGCAATAGATTCGAAAATCCCTTTTGGTCTGAAAGTTTTAACCATGCACATGTATGATGACCAAGTTTAATCAGATCGTTTGCCAATACTTACAGGAGCAACACTGTTGATTCTTACTCCACTGTGGGCCCATTCTAAAGCTAAAGTCTTGGTCAGGTTACTGACTGCAGCTCTTGCAGCTCCTGTATGCCTATTGAGAAAAGAAAGCAAAAGAAGCATCTGTTCTCTCACCTAACAGTGCCCAAAGTTAATTCTACTGCAGCCTCACTAGGGCAGTCATCGAGTAGCTTTCTATAGCTTCCTCTCTTTCTCTCTCTCTGAGAGATATTTTCCAGTTTGTAAGTTTGACCACAGCTTCACACTTTAAACAAGCTATGCTATGATCTTCTGTCATTTCTGGAAATACTTATCTCTTTCCCCAGCATGACGTGATGTCAGCTACATTCTACTGCTGAAGCAGGCTTATAAAATGAACAACAATTGGAGACAAAGTTCAAACTGTGTAAAACTATGAAAGGTAGGCTGCACAGGTACAGCAACACTTGGAAGGACAGTGGTCTGAAAAATAGTTTAGATCTTCTGACAAACATGATTAAAATAAGCCATTATTCAAAAATTACTGTAGGTGGATGGAGATGGAGACAACCATAGGCAGAGTGATCTCATATACCTTGCTCCTATAGGAAACTAATCTGGAATTATTCTAAACTCGAAGAAATGCAGACAAAATTACTGGCAGTGATGAACAGCAGACAGTGGGATTCAGATGAAAATAACAGAGTTTAGTTCTTTTAGCCTAGCAAAACAGACCTAGAGGAGATGATACAGTACCTTCTCAAATACCAGGAAAGGAATAAGAAAAACTTTAAAAACCCCAAGTTATCCATATGTTTACACCTGAAATAAATACCCTCCAGGCACACTATGAGCAAATAAACTTGACTGGTTTTATATTCAAAATTAATACTGATGAAAAACTGTATCAGATAATTTTTGGCATCAGTGGTGGCTGGACTTGTAAACTCAAGTCTTTTTCAATAGTACATTTCTAAACCAAGTATCAATTCAACGGGATTTTAATTTGAAAGTAGCTTTGTCCATCTGTCTACATTCACACACAATGGGAAACTTTTTTCCACAGTTATTCAGAATTGGGTTTTTTTATCTCTTGGTTCAACTCTCAACTATTGCTTCAGACTCTCTGCCGTTGACATTTCAACCAGAAAACCAGGGTGAAGAAATGCAAGTAACTGTAGCTTCAGCACCACCCTGTGGATCTCTAAATTTATTTTGCCAAGAACAAGCTAGCAAGAAAATATTCTGCTGTTCCTTAAAAATTTTAACTTTTGAGATTTTCAATCCTGAATCAGGACAAAGAGAGGTAATGTAACATTTCTCAAATTACATTTTGATATTTTCTTCACTAGAAATTTAGTTTTAAAATTTTTAAAAAAGGTAGCTTCAAAGAAGAAATTCAGATTTTTTTTCATTTAAGAAACTGTCAAAATACAGCATTTTGACGACTTCAAAATTTCCTTTGAAAAGAAAATAACTGAAACAATTTTCTTCTGAACATTGTATCTCTTTCAACAAATTTGAACTTTTTTTGAGGAAAAGTTGCAAATCGGAAGACTCCTGCTCACCTCCATTTTGAGCATAAAGAAATCTGAACAAATATAATACACATATGGGTATGGAGAGGATGCTGCATGTTCATGCAGACATCTGTGATCACTTGTGTCAGTATAAAAGAACTAGAAACACGGTAATATGTTTGTACTCAAGGGCCTTCTCCCAGTCAAGAAAAGAGCAAATAGAACCAATTCTCTGCATCAGAGATCTTCTCCAAGAAAGACAGTTACAAAGTGAGAGTAAAAAGGAAAATGGAAAAGGCAGACATCACCTGACCAGAAGGACAAAGCCAAAATCTGGTAACATACTAGAAATTTTCTTCCTACTCCCCTACTCCCAGTCCAACTCCCATAACTCATTACACCATCAAGACCTGTAAACTGACATTAGAGGAGGAAAACAGGTGCCGAGTTCTTGCAAACCGTCCAGAAATTTGGAGAGAGAACAAGTAAAAGTTACATTTCAGTGCAACTAGTCCCACTAGCACACCGTTTTCAGCAAAAGCTTCACTGGCAAGTCTTGCTTCATAGTGTCTTACAAACAAGTTGACAGAGACCAGAGAGATGCCATTTGTTCTGAATTAATAAGAGATCCCCACACATACAGCCAAGTGATACTATTGCTCTCTCTTGACATAACCACTGGATTTCTATACTCCGCTGCTGCCCAGTGCACACCTTTCTAAAATGAAGTATTTAGGAGCAATTAGTACTTCTAGGGGAAAACCACAGGAAAATGTAAAAATAAAATATATATTACGACATTCCTGGAAACCCATTTCTCACGGCAGCAGTAATGTTGACAATGACTCCTCCATGTTCCTGCATCCAGGCATTGTACACTGTATGAAGGAGGAAGATAGTCTATAAATATCAGAAGAAATGCATACAAATGCACTTGCCAACAGGACCAAATTTGGAGTCTTAACTCCAATTATACTATGCTTTTCCTGTGCAGATTCAAATAAACAATCTGCTCTTTGTACCATAGGCTCACTACTGGATTGGTGAGATAACAGGCGTGGTCCAGGTAAGGCTCAATGTTTGTCAAGCCACCTTTTGGTGGAAATCAAGATTTCATGCTTCCATGTAAATTACTTCCATTTCCACATTCCCAATGTTATCTGAGAATCATGTTATCATACTTAATCTTAAATTTACATCCCTGATGGGAAAGAAATATTTTCCTGTGTTACACACAGTGAATACAGGCCAAAGAAGCTAAGTGGTTTTCCTATGGTCGTTTAAGTGAGTATCCAAGCCAACTGACTCCCCAAGCCTGGCCTTAACCAGAAGATCATAGTTGCCTAAATGTATGTTTGTATATATGAACAAATGCAATGTACGGTTTAATGTAACGCTTTGGATGAGATTCATGAAAACAAATATCCACTATCAGATAAGTGTGTGAAAAAAGAAGGTAGGGAATCTTTACATTTCTTGTCTTCTGGCACTGCTGTAAAAAACAAAACAAATAATGGAAAAACACTTAATGTTCAGTCCTTACCTGATTTGCAGCAGTAGAAGGTCCCTGTCAGATTTGTGTCGATCACAGCATTCCAGCCTTTAGCACTGATGGCTTCAGAAGGACTTGGGAATTGGCCCCCTCCGTTATTCACCAGGAAGTCAATCTTCCCATGTAGACTCAGTGTAGACTTCACCAAAGCTTCTACCTGAAACAGTATGTGTTAGTGCGGTATACTGATTAAGCATATCTAAATTTCATTCTCAGACAGTATTTTATCTCCCATATCCTTCTCACACATAAAGAGGAGGTACCAGCCTTCAGAAAGGCTGGAAGATTGGTATGACAGGTTTAGTCAGCCAAAGACTGAGCTGAGTCCATGTTTACTTAGGAAATCTTCCTGGCATAATGCAGATGCTACCTAAAATATCAGCACTGAAAGAAGAAGGGGGTTTGTAAAAATAAACACATACAAAAGCCTGCTACTTAAGACCTACTGAGCATCTCCTGACATTTTTCACAAGGGCAGGGGTGTTCACATCAGATGCTGAAAGAGTTCCATATAATGTAGCTACTGTTTTTTTCATCTGACCCATATACCTGAGCATTTTAAATAGAAATATGTCATCCTGTGAAGTTTCAACTTTCCTATCTACAAGTTTTGTAGATTCACTAAAGCTTTCACATATAATCTGGCAACAGCCAATCTTCTTATGCAGACCAAGAAAGTTAGTTTGTTACCCTACAAAACATAAACTCTATAAAGTTCTGGAAATACTGCAAGTTGTCTTATTTAGCAAAAGAAAGGTGAATATTTGACTAAGCAGATACCTTCTGTCTATAAGCAGGATGAGTACTTATGATTAAAAGCACTGTCTGGCACTACTTATCTTTGGGTACTCTGAGAAGGTATTAACAGCAAATAACAATAGATGTTTTACTCAGAGAGTTGTCAGTGCAGAGAAGGAGTGGCTTAAATTCATATGGAAGGAAAGAGATTCTGAGAATCTAAACCTAGCTCTAACACTGACCTAATCTGAGCTACAGGCTGTAAACTAAGTCTTTTGCATTTTCTTCTGTTTTGGAAGTACAGCAGGTTTGCCACACACTCACACTAAACACAAGAGAATTTCTGGAGGGGAATGTATTTCAAAGCATTCGAAGATTTTACAGGTACCAGAGCTGATGTATATTGTTCCCTATTACAAAACAGTAATAACACCTCTATAGCAACTGCTTAATAATCTAACCTTCATCTCAAGAAACAGGGGAAATGGGACAACATGCCTGCTTCCTGCTTACATTACCTATCATAACTAGATAGCACACATCAGTTATTCCTACTCAAGCATATATAAAAAGTTAATCTACCATCTGTGGTCAAAGAAAACACGAACCAAAAAAACCCCAAAAAAACAAACAGCAGGAGCAATGCTGCTGCTGAAACAGATTTGACAAGGGGAAGGATATTAATCAGCCTTCCTCTGTATTGAGTTAGCAGTAGGAAACATCAGAAGTAGAAGAAAAAGCAATGCAAGATTTGTTGTTGATCCCCCTCCCTGGCAGTGTTCAAGGCCAGGTTGGACGGGGCTTTGAGCAGCCTGGTCTAGTGGAAGGTGTCCCTGCCCATGGCAGGGGGGTTGGGACTAGATGATCTTTAAGGTCCCTTCCAACCCAAACCATTCTGTGATTCTATGATTTGTATCTCACCAAGTGTCTCCATCTCAGTCTCATAAATATAGGCTGTTCGGAAACTAATTTCTGTTTTGTAATGTGATTTTCATTGTATATGTTTCAGGAATAGTACCTTCTCGACTGGCGTACTGTTATATATTTTTGAAAAGCTCATGTTATGAACTTTCACGCTGTATAATTAAATTATAATATAAACTGCATTTTTGACAAATTTTGGAGGTATGAAGTTCAGATGTCAAAACAGCAATTTCGACAGATCTACTTCTACGAGTTCAAACTTGGACGTAATGCAGCGCAAGCTGCTCGAAACATCAATGAGGTATATGGCCAGGGAAGTGTTAACAAACAGACAGTGCGACTTCGGTTCCAAAAATTTCGACGTGGCAATTTCGACCTTGAAGATCAAGAAGGTCGCGGACGTCCTTCTGCTATTGACAACGATGAATTGAAGACTGGTGGAAGCAGATACAAGCACAACTGTTCGAGAACTTGCAAAAGAACTCGGGGTAAGCATATCAACTGTTTCTGAGCATCTGAAGAAGATTGGAAAGTCAAAGAAGCTTGACAAATGAGTGCCACACAAACTGAATGAGAATCACAGAAAACGCTGTTTTGAAGTGTCGTCGGCGCTTCTTTTTTGCAACCAGAACGACCCGTTTCTCGATCGTATTGTGATGTGTGATGAGAAATGGATGCTCTACGATAATTGGCGACGATCAGCTCAGGGGTTGAACTGCGATGAAGCTCCGCAGCACTTCCCAAAGCCGAATCTGCACCAAAAGAAGGTCATGCTGACTGTCTGGTGGTCTGCTGCTGGTTTAATCCATCACAGTTTCCTGAATCCAGGTGAAACGATCATGGTGGAGAAGTACGTCCAGCAAATCAATGAAATACAACAGAAACTTCAACAGCTGCGCCTAGCACTGGTGAACAGAAAGGGTCCAATCCTTCTCCATGATAATGTGCAGCCACACGTTGCACTTTCAACGCTGCAATGGTTGAACAAGCTGGGCTACAAAACTCTGCCTCATCCACCATACTCGCCAGACCTCTCACCCACTGACTATCACTTCTTCAAGCATCTCAACAGCTTCCTGTGCAGGAGACGCTTCAGAAACCAAGGGAAGGCCAAAACTGCCTTCAATGACTTCATCGCCTCCAGAAGTCCAGAATTTTATGCAACCGGAATAAAGATGCTTGTTTCTCGTTGGCAAAAATGTGTGGATTATAACGGTTCTTATTTTGATTAATAAATTTTATTCTGAGATATGCCCCTTCGAACATACAGGTTGAAATCAGCAATTAATTTCCGAACAGCCCAATAGCTGCCTTACAGCTTTTGCCATTAACAGTTCAGGATGGTTTAACAGGATAGTATGGACCCCGTAAGGATGCACCTCTCTGAAGAAGAAAACCCAAACAAACATATAGTGACTGAAGCCTGATTGAAAAACAGATGCCTGCTGAGAAAAAAGAAAATAATTTTAAGAAAATAAATCACTATCTTCAAGTTCTGAATGTCATCTTGTTCCTCATATCAGTTACTGAAGCTTTTGGGATCTGAGAAAAAAAAACACCAGAAAAACAAAACACCTGCGACAGCAGTCCCAAACCTATGACTTGTGAGAACCACCATGCCAGAAAGACTCTCAGGTTTGCTCACAACCAGAGAAAAGTAAGTTATGTCTCGCTAGGCAGCAAAACTTATGCTTTTCTCAGCAATATAAAACTCTTCTCCTTGTCAGCTTGAGAATCTTGCTTTGAATATTGTTCTCCATAAGTCACTCAAGTATGGGCTCATTTATGAAAGAGAAATGGTTTCAGTACAAGGAATGCTTGAACAGACTAAGGCTATTCAGGCTGGGGGGGGGGGGGGGGGGGGAAGAGAGAGAGAGAAAGGGAAAAAGCGAAGAATTGTAAAAAAAACCAACAAAAGACAAATTAACAGAAGAAAAATCCACTGAGAAGAGACATTGGAAGTTTTCAATAGGTGGACAAAACCTGTTATGACATATCGATTAAAAACGATTCATATGTTATATCTTAAGAATCTCGGCTGTTGTTCCTACTTGTTGCACCATATTCTCAGGGCAATAAAAAACCAAACCAAATGCATATCAGTTCTGCTTTCTGAAAGCCAGCAAAGGCTAGCAGGCTCTCCAGTGACAGCTCAGATGGCTCCAACCATCGCAATCTTCACAGTGTCTTCTGTGTTGTAGAGAAAGCATCACTGCAGTGCTTCTCCCAATTATAGTAAACGTAGTGACAGCAGCTACCAGCACACTGAGAAGAGGCTCTGGTAAAACACATTTAAATCACAGTGAGAACTAAAGAAGATTCCTTTCTATTCCTAAGTATTAAAAATCCACATGCAAAGAACTTAATGAAAAAAGCTAATAAAGGCTCTTTCTGGAAGCAAAGCAAAACTGCACAAGGTAGAGATAATAGTTTGTCGTTTTGAAAAAGACCAAAAAGAACAAAATCAGGCACTTCAGACATAATGAGAAGACTGGAGCTCTTCAATAAGGACCTTTTTTGTGTGACTGCAACTCAAAAATATTATGCAGTAGCAAACTTTCACAGATAACTGAGATTATAGTACTCATTGACACAGAGAAAGGGGACCAATGTGCCCATGTATTCACAAGTCACCTTGAATTTGAATAAAACTCAACAGGCAAACTACCCACTACAGAGTGTTAGAGATTTGCTATTTGGGGACCAGAACTACTAGACGTTCTTGCACAATGATAACAGGTATTTTTACTTTGTGTTCTTGCTATGCTATTTTAAAGTACGACAACAGGAATCTCTTATTCACAGCTCCCCACCAAGCCACGGTCTTCCACTACAGGCATCACAGAGACAGGCATTATGTATTTATAAACCAAATGAGACTCTGCTAAGCTATAAAGTTTGTTGGAAAAGAAAAGTTACTTGTGAACTCAGACACAATGTAAGTGCTAAATAGTACTGTACTGAGTCCATTTCAAGGAGTCTTGTTTGTCAGATGTTCAAGTGATAGGTTTTACCCTTAGGGTCTGCTCCAGCAGCGGTCTTGCTGCTGAACCTCAAGTATGGAAAGAGAACACTGTGCACAGAATTACAAATTACTGATTTCAGGAAGAGCAGTGGCCTGCTAGAATTACAAGGTTTTATCTTCCTCTTACCTAGATATATCTTCTCCTTATCTAGATGCCAGTTAAAGAATTGTTCATCCAGAGCATATAGCACAAAGGCTTTCTAATGGTAACAAGTTCCTCACATCTTTCTTTCCCCTGTCAATAGATTTGCTGTAGCTCAACATTTAAGACACAAACACATGCTTTCCATTCAGAACACCTACAAAGATAAATAGAAAGCTCTTTTCATATAGAAAAAGGGTGGGGTCTCTCTTCTCCATTCTGGCCACCATCACATTGAGGCACTGGAATTCATTAATTAGATCCTTGGATTTTGGAAAAAGTTTGCTTTGAAAGAGACACACACACACATACAGTGTGTTTGAGTCGGGCCTGCATCTCAGCAAGAGCAAACTGACCCGCTGTTGTTATATTCAACACATCATGTGGGCATCCTAGAAAATACTCAAATCATTGGAATCACTTCAGCTACATAATTACTAAGAAGCAATACTGATCACTACATACACTCCAGACGACAGGATAAGGGACAAGTGCACGACCACTGCTTCAGAATAAAGCTTCATGAAGACAGAACATAGAAACCTCAGGTGCTCTTACTGGCATCCCAGAACCTCTACTCTTCCACCTTTAAAAACAAACCAGGTTTGTTATCCTTTACAAAACACTCAATGGAAAACTAGCCAAAAGCAGCAGCAGTAAACTCATGACAGAAATAAACTTGACAGGTTATGCAGTGGTTGAAAATCCTCCATCAAGCAAGATTATTTCTTGCATGTTAAACGAAAAGTAAGCTTTGCTAGAAAGCAAGAGGGCCTCTGAGAATTAAGATTAAGAGACTTAAAAATGTGAATTCATTAAGATATTCCCGTGATATCTGCCATCAAGCTTCTGCAGCAATTAATTTGCTGCAGCTTTTTTGACTCTTCCTAGGCCAAAAAGAGCTCTAACAGACATAATGTACTATACAATGAGAGATGAATCTTCTAATGCTTGAATTTTACAAATGCAAACTAGAGCATGCAAGAGGAATAAGCTGTGACGTCTTCAAAGAAGTTCAGTTACTTTAAGACTTGCAGTAGGAGGAAAAAAAAAATAATCTGGCAATTCTGAAAGCACTTTTATCTTTCTTAGATCTCCTCTACTCAAAGTCCCTCCCTCCAGTTTGGCTGATTATAAAATTAAACCAGGACAAAATTCACTGGGGCCTTTAGAGAAATGCAGAACAATTGATGGAGATGAAGGGATGAAATAAAAAAATAAAAGGCATGGCACAGTAAGAACAGGTGATCACAGTGGCTTCCTTTAAGGAGAAATATTTACTCTTAGAAAGGTCTTAGTAAGATGTCAAAGCAAAGGATACACTAAATGAATTATGTAGTTCAGGAAGCTTCCTGGGCTTTGTAGCTTGTGATGGATCAGTTCTGACATCTGTGGAGGCTTGCACTCCTAAATTTTTCTGCCTTGTTGAAAAGAGCTGAGAAAGATGATATACCAAGTCACAGGGAATACTCACAGGGGCTGTCCTCTCTACCTAACAATGTGCTATGATGAGTTTCTGAGATAAATACTCTTTACTCATACAAAGATGAAAGCAGACAGTGAGTTGTAAATCTATTAATGAATACCATTCAGAGCCAACACAGTTGTACAAGTCTTGTTTCTTTTGGGAGAGAAGCCAAAAGTTTAAATGCACTTTCACCCCATCTTCCACTGTAGACAGGAAGCTACTCCTATATTTGTGAAAATGCTGAAGTGAATTATATTGCTGTGGTGCTTCTACTCAAGATTTATCTTAGTCTAGAAAAATCCTTCACTACATCTTTTATTAATCACTGTTCATCAGACTCCAAGTTCCAGACACTAAATTTTAGATTAAGAATGGAATAGGTTTTGAAAGTGGATGTACAACATTCTTTGAATATCGTAGAAGTAAAAGCCCAAAGGTACTTTTCCTGTAGTCTCCACAAGGTAATCAAGTGCAAATTAGGAAGAAAGTATTCACCATTGCTGCTCTTAGCAAATATAATAAATAAACAATAGTGAGCAGTGGGCTGTGGAAAATCTGCCACATCCCTGAGTTCTAAGCTCTCACAGGTTTTAACAGCATAAGTTACCAACTGTTAATTTATCTAGCTTGAACTCACAAACACGAAGCACCTAAGGAAGTACTATCCTCACTACAAATTTAAAAACTGAAAACGTGATCCGCACATTTCTGGTCCAATACTAATTTTAGAAATTAAGTAACAAGTGGCCAGGATTTAGCAATATTTGAGAATCTCAGCATTAAAGAGCTAACAGAGAAGGATAGAGCCAGAAAACGAGAATTAAAGAACAAAAATCACAGGATCTCTCCAACCTGTAACAATATCTGGTCTTGGAGATAGGCATCTGAAATGGATAAATATTTGTTTAGTGGGTACACTGAAGTTCTTATGTTAACATGTAACAGAAATCACATTCCTTGTTTAAAACTTCCACAAAGTTTTGTAGTGATTTTTTTTCTAAATAGGACTTTCACAGAAAGAAGAGCGAACAACTGGAGAACTGATGTGAGTGAAACTGTAAGACTGAGTCAATGACTGAAAAATTCAAGACTGAAGTTTAATCTACCTTATTCCTCTGAACCCTCTCTTCAATAGATATGGATCTGAAATGACAATGGTTTATGAGAACTTCCACTGGCAGGAGACACCTGATAGAGGCTTCTCCAGTATCATATGAAAAGTTAGAACGTTCCGGTGTGTCTGTAAATGACTATTGCTTAAAACTAAACTGGAAACAAGACAATTCTAAGATGAAACTGCAGGCTAATACCAAAGACAGAAGTTTCTCCACATACCCACGTGGCTACCAGTAACATAGAATAATGCCCAAACACTTTACACAGCACTATAAAAAAGGCTTTAAAAGAACCTTCCAAAAAGTTTCCAAAGGCACCTAAGACTGTTTCCTTAGATATATATTTAGCCACACATAATAACCAGGAAACAAAGAAGGAATGGTACTTTGTTTAGTAGAGATTACCTCATTTCTCCATACAATCCCTCTACCATCCCAGAACACTGTAGCTCCCATTAAATCATTTTTAAACTGATGCAGAAATAAGATTCACCTGCAGATGGTTATTAAGCATCCCAGAGCACTTTCTGCAAGAACAGTGATGTGAAAGAAGGCTTAAGCATTTTATCTCTCTTTAAGTCTTTTCTTTCCTGTAGCTTTAATCATGTAAGTTGCCCTCTGACATCTGTCATAACCTATTACATCGCACTGCTGATGCTAGTAAATACAAACCTAAAATTCGCTGGTAGGTGAAGTGACATACTGCATAGCCCTGGGATTCGTCTTCTTCAGAAAAGAAAGTCTATCACTATAAATATTTTATGGCACGAGCTGTTGCATGAGGGAATAATTTTATTTTTTTATTTGTCTGATGATTGTATATTAGGCTGTTTCCAGAATCTACACAGCTATTGAAAGCCATTAATATTTCTTTAAGTTATGCTAGAATTTAACAGAGACTTCGAAAGGTTAAGAAAAATGTAGCAATCACTGGTTATTGGAATATTTTCTAGCTGTCTTCAGTGAGTTAAAAGTCTAACCTCATGCTGGAGTTTTAAATGTTTAATTACCCAGATTAAAAAATTAGGAGGTGAATGCAGACTTCTGAAAAACCTGGATTAAATACTTTTGTTCTTTATCTTCCATTTTTTGTAATACGAAGAAAAAAGAAAAACTCAACTGGGATAGTAATAATTTGTAATGAGGCACACCTCTAACTGTAACCAAAATTTTAAACATGGCTAAAAATAATAGTATCTGTGGGGTTTTCTTCCCTTAATACAAGCAAAACTGACAATGC
Organism: Athene noctua; assembly: GCF_965140245.1. Lineage (NCBI taxonomy): Eukaryota > Metazoa > Chordata > Aves > Strigiformes > Strigidae > Athene > Athene noctua. The sequence goes on from NC_134043.1 coordinate 16,702,156, forward strand.
AGGGCACTTCTGTCAAGTCACAAGCGTTGAGATTCCATGCTATGACTTCCTGTTTGAAGGAATTATTCTAAGGTCTCCATCCTCACAAGTTAACGCCCCCTCACTGCTGTCACAGAAATGTGACACAGAACCACAGTAAGTGGGCTCCAGCTTGGCTGCAGAACATGCCAGTTCCAAGGCCTGCTTCTCCCAGAAATATCTGAAATACCTATGCATTGTGAGAAAAATATTGTGCTATTACAAATGCTTTCTTGCTTAGGTGGCTAACAAATGGTCTTCCCTTGGAAACACAACTTTATATCAATTTAACAGTGCTTTACTGCACCTTTTCCCTGATCTAAGCCACTTTTGAGAGAGCCGGAGGAGACCTTTGGAGATCTGAAAATTTATATACACAATATGCTTTTGACATGTTAAGCCCTAGAATAAGTTCACTAGTCTTTACCTCATTTTCTTTGCGGATATTGCACTGTATGGGAGTCACTTCAGCAGGACTCATGGAAGAAAATGTTTTATTCAGTTCTTCTGCAGCAGCTTTTAATCGGTCAAATTTACGAGAGGCAATAACAACACTGCAACCTGTAGAGACAAAATGAAACATCCTTTAGCTAACATAGTTAAAATTACACTTATGCTAGGTTTTTAATAACATCATGAAGATATCTTGTAGGACGTGCATTTATTAGTCACTGACTAGAAGACAGTGTTGGAAGTTTTGCAAGACAGAGAAATGACTGATGTTGGTGCTTCTTAGCAACAAGATCCCACTGTGCCAGGAAAAGAGCAATCAAGAAAACGTCCACAAGGTTCCCTCTCCTTCCTGCAGAAGGGAAGATAGCCTGTGAGTTGCAGAGTCAGCAAAGTAGCCGTCAGACATCATTTCTGCTGCCTCTGCTCACATATCAATTATGCGATTCAAAGATGTTTCACCAGGTCTTGATTACAAAAAAAATGCTTGCTCTTAAACCCACAGAAATAATCTTACTGTGTGTCTGGCTGTAATTTTGATGAGCAGTGATCTTTTTAACCCTACATAGTCTGAAGGAAAGGATGATAGCCTCATGAGATTAATTCCTATCAGAGACTACAGATGGCAGGAACAGAGGCTTCCCCAAGACACTGCCACATGCTGCAGAATCCTAGCTCAGAAAGGAGAGGGAAAAAAATAGTCAAGAGCTCAAGCCTTCTGTTTTTTTCAGCATCTGGAGGCAGAAGGACTCCTTCTACAGAGAAAAACAATGCAGGTGCCAAACGGCAAGCACTCACACTATAACCAGCCTAGTTTCTTCTGTCACACCAGTGAACTCAGAACAGCTTTAAGGCTTCAGCAATTGCTACACAGACTAGAACAGACCACACCAAATTAATCCCTAGTGCAAATCCAGTAGGCATGCAATTTCATATTATGGATAAGTAAATTACTAGCTTCCATTGCCAAGCAAGCAAGGTCTTGCTCCCAGTTCCCTCCTTCCATAATCTCAGCACCCCAGCAGAAGCCATCCCTTCCTTATACCAGCTCTGCTGCTCATCTGCTTTAACATAAACCAATTCAACACCCTCAACCAGCCAAAAAAAAATGTTAACATCTTGCCAGGTGTTTTTTTCTTTGTTGCTATTTTACTGAGCTGAATTTGGCCTCTCGTGATTAAACAAACACCAGAATCAACTCAAAATAACTAGTGGGAGTAAAGAGCAGCAAGCTGTTCTTTTGGCTCAGGCTGTCTTGTGAAACTATACATAGAACTAAAAAAAAAAATAAAAAAAAATAGCAGAGTTGAATTCTTCCAGAAGGAAGTGCTGCAACTACATAGCCCTAGGAATAGGAGCTTCACCTACAATCAGTGGCCATCTTAAAAAAACACATGTAAAGATATTAGTCTCTGACTTCTGATTTTTTAAAGTAAGAACTCCTATCACTTGCACACCCACCTGATTAACACAGAGTTCATAAAAAGGCACACACAATTACCAATTAACACAAAATACTAAATCACAAAAGCACAGGTATATTTATCAACTTATGTGCTTATTAATATACACACTGATAGAGAATAAGGTCCAGTAGAAGGCTGTATTTTTGCTAAATATGCTAATTCGGGGAGGGAGAGACTAACTCACTGAGGAACGCTTGGTACCTACTGTACAAGCTGACACCACTTATTTTTCTTTACAAATGACCAAATAATTTCCTGATAGGGTCGGGGGGAAAGGGCACAAATTAACAGATGAAAGGTTTAAATCTGTCCAGAAAGCTTCAAAGGAGACTGGTTATAAACACAATGTACATCATGACTGGCATTCTCTGTCCAGCCAGCCCCCTCCAAAAAAAATACAGCCTAAAGTGCAAGGTATACATGGCAATAGTTCCCCGTCATCTTGTCAGGAGTAGCCATAAAGTCTGCAGGTAAGGAAGGTTACTCAGACAGACTTAAGCCATAGCTCTTTCTTCATTTTCTCATGCATGCTCTGTAGAGGTTTGCAGACTTGTTTTCTATTTAGGATGTTACGGACACACACTTTTGTTTTTTGTAGTCGGCTTGAGAAAAATAATGCAGATCAAATTAAGTACAGTTTTGAGGTAATTGGGTAATATCATCAACAGTGTGGTGATGCTTAAAAAGCATCTCTTTAAGGCAATATGTAAGGACACCTTAAAAAAAGGTTAAGTTTCCCCCTAATACAAATGTAGCAGCACTAGTCCTCACTTTGGCCCCACAGAGCAAGTGGAAAGCTGGGGCGACAAAGGCCAGGGGAGGCAGAGATGTCTCCCACCACACAGTCTTAACAAAGAAAGCTCTTTACTGCGCAGTGAAATGGCACGGTGCACATTTCAACAGCCCAGACCCTGGGGTGTGTTGCACCATGGCACAATGCTAGTGCTGGTATTTTGAATACAGTGAATCCAATAATGATAATAAACATTATCCAGAACCAGTCTGATGCTGATGAAACCTAGCACTTGACACCTGCAGAAAAGGTATTGCAAGGTGGATGACTCTGAAGACCGCCTTCTGCTCCAGATTTTACCCCTTCTCTGTAATCAGCACTGAAAGAATACCCACAAAGCACAGACTGAAGATATATTTTAACTTAAGGACATTTATCTCACAGGCCCTGAGAGAGAAGCACCATTTCTCTGAGTTTACTGTGCAGACAACAGTTCAAAACCATACTACTCCGTAAGACTGTGTTCAACAACGAGCTAAATCCTCCAGTTACACAAGAAGAAAACTCACTTAAGAGGGAATACGAGAGAAAAGGTCCGGGTTTAACATAACCTCCCTTCGACCGCCGTATTTAAGATAGGTCATCTTTTAATTGTCAGCGGGTCAAAAGACATAGCCCCACCTCGCTCTCCCCGCTATTCACCGACCCCTGTCACGACGTCCCGCTCATAAGCTCCCCACACACCCACCCCCCGACCAGTCCCTGACCTGCCCCCTCAAGCTCCATCCCCCCCTCCACCTCACGCCTGGCCCAGCTCCCCCAACACCCGCCTCGCCCCGCTGCCCCCCCGGAGCTCCGCGGCGCCCTCCTCCCCCGCGCCCACCTAGCGCCAGCAAGTCGGCGGCGATGGCCTTGCCGATGCCGGTGCCGCCGCCGGTGACGATGGCCACCCGCCCGCGGAACAGCCCCTCGGCCAGCAGCCCCCGCCTCGCCGCCATCTTCCCCCTCACCCCGCGGCGCGCACAGCGGCCGCCACCGCCCCCGCCACGTGACGCGCGGCCCCGCCCGCCCGCGCCGGGCTCAGCGCCGCGGACGGCGAGCGGGCGGGAGGCGGCGGAGCGGTGCCGGCCGTGCCCGGGGCCCCGGCGAGCCGGGTCGGTCCTGCGGCACGGCGCAGCGCGGTACCGGGGCCCCGCGGGCGGAGCCGGTGGGCGGCAGGTAAGGGGGGCGGTTATCCAGGGGTCGGTAACGCCCGGGTCTGTCCCCGCGGTGCAGAGACCGATGGCCGCACGTTCAGCGCCTGGGAGGGTCGGCTCCTCAGGGAGCACTGGTGCTTCGGGGTCGCCTCTACCGGCTGGAGCCTCGCAGCACACCCACCGAGCCCGCATCCGTGGCCTTTAAAGGGAGGGGATTTCGTATTTTTCCGTACCGTTTCGGGTCACCTTCCACAGCGAGGCGGGAAGACACCCGCAGGAGCGTGGGGTGTGGAGCCCCGGCCAGCAGAAGTCGGTGTACGGCTCTGAAGGGCTCATAAATAGCAGAGGAAGCTGCCGGTTGTCTCCTGCCAGGGACCCGCGGACGGAGGATCCTCTCTCCAGGCATGGACTTTGTTGGGAAGAGGCCGTGAAGGCTGAGGTGATACCATTTACCGTGCCCCTAACATAGCCATTTTGTGCTAAAATGCCTTTATGATGTGGTTTGTTGTTTTTTTTTTTTTAAACTTAAAACTACCCTCAATAAGTTCAGTATTAATTATTCAGTTGACACGGAGGGCAGCCAACATTATTTTTCTTTCTATCCCCCGGTGAAGTGACAGAGCATCTTTGTCCGTTGCAGGTGATTTTAACCAGCACTGATGTGCCCAGGAGCATGTGTGTGCATGTTCAGTATCTTTCCAGGCATCTCCTCTGTCCTTTTCAATAGAAGAGATGTTTGAAAGTATATCTCAATTTTCTCCTGTTATTTTTGCAGGGAAGATGGCTAATGTGAGAAGAGTGAGAAAAAAACCCCTAAAAATAGACACATAAAATGGGAGAATCATTGAGACTGTTTTGGTTTTCTCATTTGTTAAATGGATTTTATTTTTTTTTTCCCAAAACATGTTCCAAGGCTTGTCAGAGACAACGGTAAGATGACATCTTTACCTTGAAGTTCAGTGTATTTCAAAGGAAGCTGTATACCCTCCTTTAAGTGTAAGAAAGGGGAGGCAAGGAGAGGTTAACAGCAACTCATTCAGCAAAGGGTGACAAGACAGAAATGGAGTTCTGCATGGTGACTTAGGCCAGTGAGGCAACCATTACACAAAGTTGTCTTCTGGGTTGGTTAATGTTTGCAGAATACTTTAATATTTTAAAGTACAATATTACTTTCTGGAGGCAAAGCGTGAAGCACTGTAAGTGACACTGTGATAATTTATTTTTTCCCCCTTTAATTATCTTCCACAGTCTGTGGACTCCACAGATCCCTGTTAACTGTTTCTGGCTGCCCTATAGATCTTAGGCAGGCTGCATCAGAGCAATCATTAATTAATCTCAGGGAGAAGCACATGTGTGCTAGTGAACTAGATCTTCATATTCCAACCTGTGTGCCATCCCAACTGAGCTGCAGGCCACCAAGGAAAATCCAGTGGGCCTCTGCTCATTTCAGTGCTCTTCCTGGTGAGCACTATCAAATGATTTTTCTTCTCTATCTGGATAAATTGCTTGATATTTGGAATTTCTCAGTAGCCACAGAAATGCCAGAAATATGGGGCTGAACATACATGAGTTAAGGTTCTGTGAGTGATAGGTGGGAGGAGAAAGCAAAAAACCATAAAGACTGAGAGTAAGGAGATGAGAAAAGCAGACATCCGTTCCTTGGCATCCAATGGAGGGTAGCCCCTTCTGGTACAAAATCTATCAATAAAGAACAGAGCTAACCAGTGCTCACAGATGTTTTCAGCAAGGCAGTGGCTTCTATTCACTGTCATGTGGGTTGCCTTTGAGCTAAGGATTCAAAGCGTACCTTTGTGTGAATCAATTTTACTTCAGTGGTTGAAATTTAAAATTATTTAAGCTGAAAAGAAGAAAATCTTACTAACTAAAATCAATTTTAATCTTCTCCTCCACTTGCACTTTCTTACTTGCAAAGGAATGTTCATTTTCTTTTATTGGTAGCATTAAAACATGTTGGTCTGTCACTACATGCAGTCATAGTGGTAAATTCAGTAAGCAGAAGGCTCTTTTTACCTATTTATGTTATTCTATAAACTTAACGTTCAGATTCTCAGGTTTTGTGTGTTAGGAAGTAGTGTCTGATTAGACAGCTGCTTTTTTTAATATTTTTTTTTTTCAGTATGTGTCAGCTTGCATTTGGAAGAAAATAAATCTGCATTTAAAGCCTCGGAGTCTTCACTTGCATTTTTTGAAGTTAAAAAACATCTATTTTGTTTTTCCTTGGTATATCTATCACTCAAAACACTAACCATTCAAAAATCAAAATGACACATTAAGGAAAAAAAATTAATAGTTTTTTTCCAGTTGTCAGCTCATTCAGAGTTGTGGGATTAGCACATGTCCTTCTTCAACATCTACTTTTTCCTCTTCGATCTATAAATAATGAACTAGATTTCCTGTTTTCCTAACTCCCAGATTGTGTCTTGGCTTTGTATGAGCTAGTTCAATTTGTTGAGATGAATAGGAAACTGCGTTTTCAGAAATGATACTGATGAATAGGAAACTCTGCTACTTCTGTCAAAAGCTGATTTTGTGCTTTGCCAGCCTATGGCTCAGCTATTCAGCTGATGACATCTGCCAGTCTAGTATGCTGCCATGCTTTAAAAATCCTGGCGATGTTATGTACTACCTTAATAATTCCTTATAGCCTCTGTACTCCCAGCGTCTGTGCCCTCCCATAGCTCATAATCTCTGTTGGCAAGGGGAAAGATCTCGGAGTTGTTAAAATACCAACTTGATGTGAGAAAACAGGAGATCCAAACCCCAGGAGAGGTATCCATGCGGCCAGCAGTCTCACAAGGAGGTGAGAGCAGAGGTGATTTAATGAAAAGCATCTCAGTGCCAGAAATAAAACTTTAAGGTCAAAGACGATTTCCAACAGAGGGTTTCTGCTAGTTAGTTTTCAGAAAAAGCAGGCTCCAGCAGCCTCTGCTTTCCCAGAACCCCTCTCTTATGGATGCCCCAGGTTCATATATTTCTTATCCTGGAATACCAAATTACAGTAAGTTTAATAACAATAATTTCTCCCCCTCCCCCTTACTACAAAAATGCCTGGATTAAGCCAAAACCAAATGAAAACCAGTGTGAGTTTCCTTACTTCTCTGTACATTTTTTGGAATTATGCAAAAGGCCTCTCTGGAAATCCCTACTACTTTCACCTCCTGTCTGTGCATTCTCTCCTGTTTTTTCTTTCATCATCTCTCACTGGCAAGTGAGAGCCTTTCTGTTTCATGGCTTCTGGTTTCCATGTCACAATGTGTCTTGGCCAGCCCCAGCTGATGGTCAGGCTCTGGTCGATTCATCTCTAAGGACTTGCCCTCTGGAAAGGTACTTTTCTCTCAGTGGTATCTTGGGGATTTCAGTTTAATGAGGAGATAATCAGGGTTTTACAACCTTTCATCATTACCCCTAGGAGTTTCATTTCAGTGATTAAAAAATATACAGGAGATATTGAAGACAGACACCCCACTCAAAGCAGAGTTCATAGTGGTGCAAGATGCAGAGTATCAGCACCAATCAGTTTTAAACTGGTATGTAGACAGATTTTTCTAAATAATCACACAACCCACTAATACCGTACTAATGATACTGAAGCATTCACTTGTCCGCAATTGAAAATGATGCATTTTTAATACCCTGGCATCACTGCACTTGTCTCTGCACTTGTATCCAATCAAGAGTCCCCTGAGCCAGCTAATTCCTGCTGCTGAAGATACTGTCTAAATATCTTAGATTATATTTACTGTGCAATGCATTAAGCAATCCTGGATCACTCCCATGGGAATCTTCCAGTTCTCTGTCGGTGCACTTTGGCTCTTCAGCAACTCCTGGGCTGCAGCCAGGTGTAACTTTGAGAAAGCTCTGATGTGAAGTCGCCAAATATCTTGCCTAAATCAGAACCACGGGGTGTACTTTGGTGTTGGTATTTTTCAGATAATCCTTTCCAAACTGGATTTACAATTGACTGTGTTTTCCATTGGACTGCATGGCTGCAACTTCTTGCTCTCTAATTGCAGATATTTCTATGTGTGGTCTCTCCTCATTTTGTCAGAGCGAAGCACTGGGGTGCTTGATCTTGCCGGCACAAAGCAGGGCAGGAAAGGAGAGGAGACCAAGAGAGGGATCTTCTGAGTGGAAAGGGAAAGAAAAAGAGCTCGAGTTACCAACACAGGGTCCTAGTTTTTAGTTATTGTAAAGGTCAGGCAAGAGTCCAAGATGCATTAAAACATTCTGGTGAGGCCACTGCATGATTTCCTAAGGAAAAGAAATGGGAGTCTTGTAATCCTTCACTGAAATAACCACCTGCCAGCCAGCTCTCTAGCTATCTAGGACTTCTGTGTCTTGTGTTATTATGAGTGCTTCACACCCACCACTGGTGCTTCGTGGCTCTGCAGTCTTCAGACATAGCAACTCCCAGTGTTTCTTACTTGCACGTGTGTTTGTGCATACACTGTGCAGAGGTGTTTGAACTCTGCAAAGTAGATTGCGGGGCTCAAAACTCTGTTTTCATGTACTACATGCTTGTTCTGTTGTTACTGTCTTCTAGGCATCTGCTTGGATGCCTAGAGAAGGCACAACACCGGTTTGATGTGTGGAGCAATCTGCTAGTGTATCTTCCATTCCCATTTAATGCTTCAAACTGAGAATGAATCAGGATACCAATAAAAATAGATGCTGCACTTGATCCCAGCCTAAGGCCACTGCTGTGGAGGCGGGATGCTGGGCTCAAGTTGGTGGGACTGACTTCATTTGGCTGTTCCTATGGTACAGTGTAATCCATCAGTGACCTGGTGGATGGGGTGGGAATTACAGTGGGCACCTGCTGTTTCAGGGTGCAGGATGGCCTGCTTTGGCAAATGCAGAAGTGAGGGCTAGAGCAGGGGAACAGAGAGAGCATGTCTCCACTTTATTGAGATTTTTCTCCTACAAGATTTAGGGACTTCTATTGAGTTTATTCAAGATTCATATCTAAACCACTTGGTTTGCTTTGAAGATTTCAAATCAAGCTCCATTTTCAACTCATTCTTCTTTTAAAACCTTGGTTCTCTTTAAACGCCAATGTGTATGTGCCATTCATTCACATTTTTAGCCTAGTATAATAAACATAAAGAAACAGATCTCATCCCTGTGGAGGCAGTGGGAAGCTTTGAGTCCTTTGTCTCAATTTGTCTTCTATCAGTCTGGACAAAGAAGTGAGGAGACAAGGGTAAGACAGCACTTCAGGCTTTTGCTTTAAAAAAAGGTAATCAGTACAGTTCAGGGATTTTGAAAAAGTCAGTATGCAAGAAAATCAATTAGGCATTTCATTTAGTATAAAATAAAAATGCTCAGCTATTCTTGTATGCTGTTTTCCAGCCTTCAGTAATACTGATGTACATAGCAGTTATTATTGTGTGACCTTTGCAAAAGTTATGGAACAGCAGAGGAAAATAAAAAGAACTGATTCATATAACAGATACTCTGTAAAATGTCCTTGACTTTAAAAAAAATCCTTTGAAAATGGCATCCAGAAATGATTTAGTGATACTTCATAACACCTCTCTCTGCTACCTTTTTTTTGTGGTTTTGGCTGTATCCGTAGTATACAGTCAGCAAGCATTTGAGTGTCTCACAAAAGGACAGCAGGGAGAACAAGGGGCCTGAACCACCCAGCATGGCACTGAGAGCCAGCAAGCCTTAGCCCACACCCAAACAAGTCTAGTCTTGCTGCAGCTTCAGCTTCAGTGATGGTCAGCCCGTGCTGGCCGACACAGGTCCGGCTCATCGTGCCAGCGGGATTGGTCCAGAAGCTGCTCAGCAGTGTCGGGCAGTGCTGGCACTAGTGTCACCTGCCAACAGGTGGGACCTGTTGTGCCAGTGATAAATTGGAAGGTCTTTTGGCGCTTGCCTGCAGAGATTGTGTTGCTTGCCCACTCCTACCTTTGCTTTTAGCTTGAGATTTTGGCACCCTCTGCTCCTGAGGGAAAGACATGGGGCTGAGAGTTTTTGGTAGCATGACTTATCTTACTGCATTATCCCCTCTGCTCTGGGGCTCAGTGCCATCTCTGGTTTGGGCAGCCCAGCTTGAGGTCTGTTCCTGCTCAGATGCAGACCCAGAACATGGTCATTTTTCTTGTCTCTCTCTCCAGGAAATGAAAGGGCCTTGAAGCTTGTGTATTAAGAGTGGGGGGAAAGACGGGTGTGATCTATGAGCTTTGTCCTACCTTGCTGGGATGGCACAGGCGGATGTTTCTCTTTGTGCCTCATGCTATTGTTATACACTTAATGCTGCCATGCAATGGCCCACTGTCATGAGGGGTACTTTTTCTCCCCTTCCTTAGACATTCTATCCTCTAGGGGTAGCTTCATAGTGAACCTGATGAGGGAATCCATCTAGCTGAAAATACATTTTATTTTCTTTTAAAATGCAAAAGGGTTATTTTCAGCGAGATAAAAACCCCTGTCAAGCTCACTGCAAGCTGCACAGATGCTCGTACTGATAGGGAGGGGCTGTTCTTGCCTTGCCTTCTAAATTGTCATTCATCACAGCTTTGAGTATTTGCTAGATTCAAGCAACTGTGTAATCTAGTTTGAGCTATTTCACCATGAAATGGAGACAGACACTCTCCTCTGTTTCAGCAGGGTATGGTGAGGATGCATATGTGAAAGATCATGTGGAGTCATTTAGGTATTTAAAACAGATCCAAAGTTGTTGAGGGAGCCCTAGATTTTGTCCCTCTCCCAGCATAAGGTCTGAATTAAATATGCTTTTTTACAGAGGTCTTGCCACATGTTTTTGTAGTGTCTGGGACTGCATGTCCTGCATTAGACCAGTGGGTTTTGTCATAACACGATTGACTGACAACAGACAGATCTGCCCTGAACAGCTGAATGCATCTGATACCATCTATTTTTCATGTGTGCAACCTGCCAGCAGATAACCCCTTCAAAAACACTAGGGATTGGAAATAATCCTTTGGGTAACATGCATCCTCAGAAACTTGCACATGCACAAAATCAGAGGCAGGGTTGGGTGGAGAAGGGACTGGGGATGGAGAGGCTATGGAGTAAAAAGGAACAGGCAAAGGAGGATCTGCAGCTGGGGAGCTCTCTCTCAAGGTGTGTCTCTGGGGTAAATTTCCCCTTATGTCTTCCTGATCCTGGGTTACTCACAGTGCTTCTAAAGCACAGGTTGTTTTTTTGCTTTTGCGGATGTGACTGAAGATACAGTGCCAGTTCTTCTTATGTGTTGTACAATTTATGTGACTACAAAAATAAAAATTGATGCTCCTTACTGCTTACCGTCTATTTCTCCCTCTCATGTCAGCTCTGAGCTGTCATAAAAAGGTTACTTGTGCTGCAGCAGGGATTTAAGATCAAGGATTTTATTAGCTTGCAGGAAGGCTCTTCCTTCCTGTCTGCATTCAAACCGGATAATTTCTCATTCTCAGATCAAGCCCTGAAAACCAATGGAAAAAAATTCCTTTGACCTAAATGGTGCAAGGCCAAGCTTTTGGGCTCCTGCTTTTTGTGTCAAATACTTATACTGTCATGGGAAGCATAAGCAGCAGTGGCTTTCCTGCATAGTAACAGAAGACTGTGCTTCTAAAAATTCCTCTACAGAGTGTTTTTGCAGAGCCGCCTCCCCAGGGTTCTCCATCTGTTTTCACACGGAGATTAATAACAAATTGTTTGGCTAATAAACTGCTCCCTGCTATCTCTGAAATTTGGTCATTTCTTTTCCTTCCCTCCCATGGACAGTTATTAGATTCTTGTCTGCCCCTGTGCTCCCACTTGGGAGACATCACTAATATTAGATGCACAACAATTGTCATGCTTCAGCTCCACAGCAAGGCTTTTAAGGGGTGAAGATCTCAGTGTATGGCTGAAAGAGTTGGTCCTGTGGACAGCTGTGTAGTGCTGAGGGCTGGCCTTGTTCTTACAAGACGTAAAGAAAAGGAAGAGAGAAAAAACAAGCTTTGTGTACACTACCGTGATTTCTGCAAGAGCCTGTTTTTCAGAACTACAGAGAAAATATTCCCAGAAAAAATGGGACTGAAGTGTGAACCTGTTTGATTCACCAGCATCCCTGTGGGATGTGGGGCTGATGGTGGTGTTTCAAAGTGCTCTGTTCAGAAGGTTTGGACCAGGTGGCAGAGGGTGTCCCAGCTGTTCCATTGGCAGAAACAAATGAGAGAAGAATAAACATCTACTGTGAAAAGATTGGAAGGGATTTTTGTGATCTTTCAACCTGACAGCTCCATAATACAAGCCACAGGACTTGCCCACATTAGCACCTCTTTTGGTCAAGTACTGGTGACCAAACTGCTGCCAAGATACCCAGTCCAGATTTGGAAGTTTCCAGTGATGCGACAACTCTCCACAGCCCTCAGTGATGTATATCAAGTGACGCCTACCCACTTTGTTAAAACACCTACCTTACATCTGCCTGTATTTGTATCTTTCAGCTTTTTACCTTGCTGCATCCTCCTCTGCTGGATCAGAGGGATCTCCTTCACCATGTTTTTGTTTCTGGTGTAGACTGACTTCAGATTTTAATTCCTTGTGCTTTAAACAGAATAATCTGGGCTCCTTCACTTCCTTGTCCCAAGGGCTCTGACCCAGCCACAGCAATGGCACTTCTTAGGGGCCCCCATTGCCCATTCCCTCCCCTCTTCTCAGCTCAGGAGCAAGAGAGGAAGCAACTGAGCTGCCACCCCTTGATAACTCTGCTGTTTCTTTCTAATTCACAGTGGCAGTAGCTGCTGTAGTTGGGGGGTGGGAATGTCAGACATAGCAAAATAACTAAAGGATCATAGGCGTCTTCTGGTCATCAGCACCCCACCTGACTGGTGAGCACAAGAACTGGACACAGATTTCCAGTGCCTATCTGTGACGGATTCAAAAGTTACATCACCTTGCTCCTCCTTGCATAGTCAAGGTTGACATAGTCCTTTAGGCTTTGGCATCACACCGAGAACTGACGTTAGCTTATCATCTACTTTGAGTTTAACCAAGGTCACAGCTGGATAAAGTTTAAGAAAGAAAACCACAACAACAAATCTTTGCCTGTAGCTTTGTGTTATTTTTAAAGGTTACTGGCAAGTCATCCCCTTTTCAAGGCAGTAGGACTGAGTGTGGAACTACAGCCAGGAACTTTGGGAATCTAATACTACATCAGATTCTCTGTCTCCAAACTTTTAGTAGATCATCCCAGCAGTGATGATTTTGGCTTCTCTGTGGCTCCAGGCCCGTTTCCTTCTCACCACCTCTGGGAGGGGAATCTCACTATTGTCTCAGGGGCTCATTAGGCTTCATCGAGTGATTTTAGGATTTCATAGATACAAAACATGAAGTTTTATTACTGATTCTCAGAGGAAAACATTAGAGCTTATTGTACCTCCTGGGTGAATTTACTACAAAAAGTGAGTTTATTCCACAGAATAAATTTATTTCACTTCCCCATAAAGGCATTTTTAAGAAACATTGAATGGAAGCTTACGTGATTTCCAATGGATATGAAGAGATCTCAGAGTCCTGCCAATGTTAACACATTAAGAGCCAAAGCTTGTTACTGGAGTTAAAAGGGAGAAGTGGAAAGCAAAGCATTCTTGTTTTTTCTCCATTCTCTGTTGAGGTTGGGCTTTGGAATGGGAGGAGAATGCACAGGCAATGATCTTGAACAATCCCCATATTGAACCATGCTTATTTGGTGCACCAGACTAGGGCGATCATCATCACTGCCCCTCTTTGTTCTTGTTTCCCATCATCAACAGTGGAATATTTATACTGAGTTGCTTCTATGTAGTTCTAAAGTGCAACTTGACACTGCAGTGAAGGGAGACTATTTGCATTAAATCGTGTATTTTACAGAGCTGTTTTCCAGTATGTCTGCAAATTTAGGCATACATTTTTGCATGGCAGGTGTAAACTGAGATGGCAATCTAAACAGCCTGTTCCCAGCCATTCTGCAGAGCTAGCCAAGATATTCCCTGTCTAGTGACTTAGAAGTAGTCCAACTTCTGAGGTATGCTGAACCTTGATTTTTAAAATTCCATTTCATGTACCTTCTGATCACCAGGGAAGATTTATTTTCAATAATGGAAAAAAAAATCTGAATTGTTGAGTTCTTCAAAGCCAAATAGAGCCAACTGGTCACAGTTTTAGGTGTTAAAGTGATACAGTTAAAAGTTGTGTGCTTGTGTGTGTGAGTGTACAATGCATAAATAATTGATCTAAAGTTCTGCAGAAAATTTCAGAGCAAACTAGCAAAATCTTATATCTGTGGGAAGACCAGGACCATACTGCCAAATATAAAAATGCTCAACTTTTTTCTAGCGTCTCTTCCATTAAAACAATTTCCCCAGCATTGTGTGGGCTCTAAATTATGATAACTCCGCTTCTTAGTTTCCTGTTAAAGAGATGACTCAGATACAACTAATTTATTGGTCATTTGCATTACTTTAAATGTTCATGTAAATGTTCAACAGAGCTCTTCAGAGTTGTTAAAATGTTAATGAGTGTACTCAGACTTGTACCTAAATACTTCATGAATACTTGGCATAGTCAGTTTCTTAAATGTTATGAAATATGAGAACCATTAATCTTGCATCTTTCACATTCATGGAGCAGGAATGGTCTACCTTGGTGTGTGTTTAATTATATGTTTTTTACTTAGGCAGCTTTCCCACAGCTAACAGTGTCACTTGATATTGTTGTTAATTTTGCTGGAATGAGGACTCAAAAACTGAGCCTTTATATTTGTTACAGAGATTTGTGAAGACTTGGGGTTTTTTCCCTGCAGAGTCAGAAGACTTTGCTGTGGTTTCCAATTCTCTCCCTCCCAGTGAAGTCATCTTAATAATAATTTTGCTTTAAATTCACTGTATATAGTGTATTTTTCAGGTTTGGCAGCACTACATAATGCTAAATTGGTAAGGTTTGAAGCATCATTCATTTTTAGATCATTAGATTACTTTTATATCCTTGAAATGGGCAGTAAATCAGAGGACACTCAAAATGAGAAAGGCTGGCACCAGTATAGCTGTTGTAATGCAGGATGAGCACAGTGCTCCTGCTGCAGTTGTCTCTCATCTAGGCCAGCCCCTTAAATCAGTCAACTTATTTTTCATCTGTGATTTCATTTTTTCATTCTCATGCATGTGGGCCAAAACTATTGTCTTTTGTTTGCTTTCAGCATTGCAGAGGAATGTTAAATTCACCCAGTAAGCTGTTCTTGTTTAATCTCTGCTTATAAATGCTAATACTCTTTCCTTTTCCAGTAGCTTTGGTTTGTTATATTTAAAATTGGAACCTGAGAATCAGGATTAGGTGATATTATGAAATATGTATCCATGTAATAAAATTGATGTTCAGGACAGTAATAGGATCTTCAGATGACATTTAAACCAGTTGGAAGTAACCCTTTATAGGAAAATTCTGGCAATTTTTTCTACTTGATGAGAAAAAGTCACTTTTTCAGCCTTCTCTCTTGTTTTAGGCTGGGAATGGAGTACATAGTGTGGATGTCAGCAGTGGGACATTTTACCAAAACAAAGCATCCATGGGACCATTGTCTAATCAATGACTTCTAAGTGCAGGAGCTGTTAGATTGGAAATAAATGCTACAAGATGCCAAGTGAAGTGCTTGAGAGCAGCAGTGGGATGGAAGAGACCGTGCAAAAAGAGAGCAAGTCTGGAAGCCAGAGCCCTCACCGTGGCTCCATGAGAAGGGCTGTGGCAACCACTGTCACCTTTGATGGGGAAGCCACTATGGACCGGAGGAAAAAGAAGAAGAAAGAGTCCCGTCCCGAGTCAATAATAGTCTATCGGTCAGAGAATGAGAATAAGGTGGAAGAAGAACAGGCAGATGAAGAAGGAGGGGAGAGGAGTTCTGAGGAAGGCTCCAAGTTTCTGGGTCAGTCCATGGCAGATGGTATGTATTCCTGGGAACACCCACTCTCCATAAACTTTTTTTGATGCCAGCATGAGCTAAGGTCCAACCCTCTCCAAGACTGCAGGCAAGGAGAGCTTGAATTCATACATGAAAACACTCTAAAATAAAAAGCATTACAGGCTGATTTGGGGTGTTTCCTGCAGTTCTTTGCAGAGGTTGGTTGTTGCCATACTCAGTTTTAAATGTATGTGCTGGTTAGGGTTGATCCAGAAAAATGTTCAGTATGTTTTAAGCTTGATGTTGTGATCAAGCCCCTGCCCATGCCTAAAACAACTGCCTGTTAAGTGAAAGGATGGAAGCAAATGGATTTAGTGGTTCTACCTATGATAGGGAGTTTTACTCATTATCTAGGATTTGCTTATGCCATTCTGTTTGCATATTCTCATCACAACAAAGTCATTGTGGGGCATCTTGGAGCCTCTTCCACTTTTGATGTCTGTCCTGGATACGCCTGCAGGGAAGAAGTGTGGGAAGCAGGTACTATGGCTAATCCTCTTCTGAGTCAGCAGTGCAGGCTGAGAGGGGCTTAAATATGAATGCATGCTCCTGGTCCATGAGCCACACCAAATTCCCCCATGATCTCAACCCCTATCCTCATCACTTATTCTGCTGCCTTCCTATTTTTGTGGGCCACTTCAAACTGGTCAGCCTCCTTTTAAGAGCCTTTGAAGACCTCCTTCCAAGCTTGTCAGAATTAAGACCAGGAGGAAGCATATTTTAGCCCCACGGAAGAGTTTATGGTCAGTACCACTGCAGGGACCACCCTAGATCAATGTCACTTGGAAGCTAAAGCAGTCTGTGACTTTAACACACATTCCAACACTTTCCAGTTTTGTGCCTTTGTTGATCCCTTAAAATGCAAATACAATTATATGAGAGTTTGTGGGTTTTTTCTAAACTCTGAAAATTAATTCGGATTGAGACACAGTGCAAATGTAAAGTGAAATATTAGCAATTCAAGTTTAACTCCATAACTTAGTCACATTTATCTAATTTGTCTAATTCACCCCAAGTGTCCACGCTGTTCGGGAATAAATCTGTAAGGGTACCAGAGAAAATAGGCATACTAATTTTGATCCAGTTATGCTGTCTCATCTCTTTCTCATATACTCCTGCAGCAATTTCCCTTCCCATATTGTCCGAAGTGCAGATACTGGAGTCTTCTCCCTTGTGATTTCTGTCATCTGAAATTCCTGTCTTCTCCCTCATTAGCTCTTCTTCCATTTTCTTCTGTGATAATCTTCTTTATACTGCATTGCTTCTTGCATTCCATGTTTTTTTAATTTAACTGGAACTCTGTATTAACTATCTAATTGTCTTTGGGAGTTTGGGGGATTGACACAAAATACACCATACAGAAAATAAATATAATGTAGATGAGTTTATCTGTGTTTGTAGGTGCCTGGAACATGCCTTTAGACAGCCGATATGTCACCTTGACTGGAACGATCACCAGAGGGAAGAAGAAGGGTCAGATGGTGGACATCCATGTCACACTAACAGACAAAGAACTGCAGGAACTGGCTAAGTCAAAGGAACCTCCTAAAGAGGACGTTCCTGAGAAGAAGAAGAAATGTGATGTTGGGCTGGACAGAGGACCCCACATCGTCCTCTGGACCATCATCTGCCTCCCCATCATTTTTGTAGTGTCCTTCGTGGTTTCATTCTACTATGGAACCATTACCTGGTACAACATCTTCTTGGTGTACAATGAAGAGAGGACCTTCTGGCACAAAATCACCTTTTGTCCCTTTTTGATCATCTTCTACCCAATTATAATTATGGTTCTGTCTTTTTCCCTAGGCCTGTACTCGGCTGTGGCCCAGGTAGCGTGGTCATTTGGGTACTGGTGGCATGCTGTCAGGGATATGGAAAAGGGCTTCTGTGGCTGGCTCTGCAGCAAGCTGGGTTTGGAAGATTGTTCTCCGTACAGCATTGTTGAGCTGCTAGATTCTGACAATCTCTCAGGTAGTCTCTCTGGCAAGAGCTCTGCGCAGGGGGTTGAGACCTCAGTAGTCTGAGCCTTTGTGCAGGCTGACTATTTTGGTCATATGTGAGTGGTTTTCACCTAGAAAATAACACACTGTTTTTTTATATATATATATATATTTAAACACAAACTTAATGAGTAAAATACTGGGCTGGGAGTGCTCTTTAAGTGTCACAGAATGCAAGTGTGTTAGCTTAATGTGGTCTGGGTGGGGAGGTGCATTGCTCTCCAAGGATTTGTCATCTGTTTTAGCTAGTTACAACTTCTGGGAATGGTAGAAAATCCAGGTATGTGGGGCTCAGGCTGTTTGTGAAGTGGCAAAGATACATGCTGAAAAGTCCACTTCTGTAAAGTTAAACTTCACTTTACAGGAATAGGACATAACAGTGACCTGTTGACCTAGTGAAAAGAAGTCTCTACTCGGGGGATAAACTTCAGGAGATAGGAACCCATTCAGAGGTGAAGGCTAAATTGCAAAATGTGTGATGTTCCTGCAGTTTTCATAGAAAGGGTCCTTTTCCAGTCCTTCCGACAAGTACAGCAAACTTTCCAGGTAGGCTAACTGCTTAGACACTGTCAGATTTTGACAAACAGACCACTGGAATAGTTGCACTCAGCCTTTCACTGGGAGAGGACAGCATAGCCTCCAACAAAGGCACATGAGCTCTACACTGACCTGAAACACACCCATGACATGATGGAAGAGTAGGGCTTGCTCTGTAATGCAGTGCATGAGGACCTGAGAGGCCTGTCACCAAGCTCCCTCAGGTGACTGTAGGTGCACAGATAGGTGCTTAGGACACACCTGCATTTGATCTCTTAATAGGTGCACTGCTAGGAAAGACTGGGCTACGGGAGTCATACACAGTATGCAGTGCAAACAGTTGCATTATAGGGAAGAAACACCTATTCTGAGGAAGGGTGATCATTTTACATATCACTGCAATGCAGGTGTGGACCAGCAGCACCTGTATGAGGGAGGTAGAGCTGAAGGTGCTTGGGATGGGAAAGCCTCACTGAAACATTCTGGGTTTTATGTTGCTCTTATGGAAGAGCTGCTGGATGTTCCCTTTCAGAATGGGAGCGTCCCTGAGCCCCTCCTTGTCTGTTACTGCCAGTGCAAACTGCATGAGTGCCTCAGCTCTGGAAATCTGTGTCCTACACACACGTTCTGGTTAATTATATGGAAGAGCAATGGATTATACATTCTCCTCCCCTCATGTCTCATTTTCATAACTGGTTTCCCTTCTTTTCAGACTTTGCATGGCATCTTAGTGGGCTCCCAGACCAGGCTGAGGTGGTCACCATAGGCTGGAGAAATTTTAATTGTCACTTTGAAAAAATGACTAGCAGAAAAGTTATTTTTCTTGATTAACTATTGGTGTTTTGACCTAAGGAAGACATGAGGTAAACGAGAGGTATAACGGACTCTAATGGGGACTGAATTGCTCGTCTGACACATGATTAATTTTCTAAGTGCTCTAGTTCAGCTGGTGCTGCTGGAAAATCTGGCTCAGCCCTAACCCAGAGGAGGGCACCATTTGCATGCGTATAGGTAGATAATTTGTAGCATGCAGTCAGTCAGGCTGCGCAGTCATTCATGTCTGTATAGGTGTTCCACTTCCCCAGCCTCCCTACCAGAGGGGGAGCTGCTCTAGTTTTAGGATGGTAAAGAGAAGCATTCAGAAGCTGCATTTCACAGGAACTAATGCTTTGTGTTGCATTTCAAGGATGAGCTCAAGACAACACTGACTGTTCTGGTTAGGACATCTGGAAACTGGTGATGTATAAACAAGTCTATCTGGTCTTCTAGGCCTGACACTGAGAAATAAGCAAAGTCCCTGCTGCTTCCTTGGTCTGTCCTCTTCTTGGAGGTCCAGCCAAAGCAGCTTTATAGTGCTGGCTTGAGGATTAACTGTGTGAATAGCGTACGAGCCAAATATCAAGAGCAGGCTTGGCCCCATGCTTTACTGACAAAGCAGTGGTGCTCCCTGGGCACAGGTACAGCCAGGCTGCATTTGCTGCTTCCTGATGCACAGCTTTCAGATTTTACTGGCTAAGTCTTTGAAGGCAATGACCAACTTCCAGCAAAAAATAAAATAAAATATACCCCAACCTGTGAGGCAATGGCAAGTAATTCAGTGGGGTTCAAAGAGGCAGACATATGGCTGGGACCAGTTCAAGCAATGAAATGCCTTTCATGGGACTATTTCAATCAGGGAGCTTGATATGCCTCAGAATTAATAGAGAAGCTGAGGATAAGTCATGCCAGTGCTGACTGTCTGTAGTGACCCAGCACAGCTACTCTGCTTAAATACCCCTCCACATGGAAATCGAAGGCTCCCACATGGCTGGAGGGTGGGAAAAAATGATGATTAACAAGCATTAATGGGAAGGAAGGCCCGCTGGCAAGTATTCTCACGCTTTGCCTAGAGGGACACTGCTGGCATGAAAGGAGTGGATTGTGTATCTTGGCCCCAACGTGCAGCAAACAAGTGGGTTTGGGGGAAGGATGGCTGGCAATTGTGCATTGCTGCAGAGGAAGAAAACCCAATTCAGCTGTCACTGCCAAAGAGCAGCTGTTCAAGCCTAGACGAAAGGCTGGGGTCAGTAGCACAAAGAGCCTTCAGCTTACGGAGGGCTTGAATGGTAAATGCTAGCTCATTACAGAATACAGCCATGTGAAATGTCTGCTGAGCTGCAGGATTTGCTTTCAGGATTGCAAACAGCCTGCCAGAGTGGAGACAAAACCAAATCTGTGCCTCTTACTGCTATGTAGACAGAAAGGAGCGTCAGAGAAATCGTAATACCCTCCCTCTGCCGTGGCAGCTACGCTTCTGGGTTTGGAGGCCACCTTTTTGGGGATACATCGTGTGTTTTCTACTTCTTTACACTTAACCAAGCTTGCCTCTGCTCCTGCTGAAGTCAGGGTGTTCTGCCATTGATTTTGGTGGGGGCTAGTTTAAGCTTGGGGTTAGTTTTGGTGCTATTTGTAAAAGTTTTATTCAAACTTTTCTCAAAACAACTCTGGATAGCTTTCTCTCTTACCCATTATCCCCTGGAGTAGTTTGCCTGCTACAAAATATATAATTACCAATTGTTGTAATAGGAAAAAGCACAAGTTTTTGTCTTTGTTCTACCTTTGCTTTCAGAAACTCACAAGTTATTTCTGCTTATGTGCCACTGTCAAACTGCAGGGAACTCCAGTTATTCTGATTGTTGAGTGTGTTTCTGGCTGGTCTAGTCTGGATGTTTTTGTTTAAGTAAAGATAGTGCATTTGCTGATTGTTATTTTTAACTGCATTCCCTTTTCCCATCCTTGCTGGCCTGGGTGGAGAATAAAGATGTATGTGGCTTTAGAAGAGTGTTCTCTCATGCTTCTGCTTGACTTTGTGTTAAAAACAGTGCTCTGGGATAGATACAGTCATTCTATGCTGATAATTGATTACAAGTCTTTGTCTTTGAAGACCCACTTTAAAGTGTGTCTGAAACGGTTCTGTTTTACCTGTTGTTAATATGTACCTCCCCAGAACTGCTATATATCTGGGCTGTGGGATCTTCTTTGTTTTTACTTCATAGCACACAAATGAAAACTTTCGATTTAATTTCACTTGTTGGGTATCTGTTTGGCTTTAGCCCCAAGGATCTGTAGGGAGGGACACACTTCCATACCAAAACAAGAAGTATATTTAACTCCACAAATATGGTCTGTGTGTCTGTGACTTGGAGCTGCTGTTTACAGCTGTACTGGGAAGATTTCTTACAACCCCTAAGTACTCCAGACATGTCTCTCATAAGTCAAAGGAGAATACACCAATACAGTTCTTCGAGGTGTCTAAATATTAAATGCCACACAGTCTTACTACAGTCAGGGCAAACACCTATTTGACATTTTCTTTCTTCTAAGAAGGAGCCATGGATCTCTGGATAACCCAAATGAAATTTCTAGCCAAGGGCTAGCACAGCTTCAGTGAAGCAGCTCTTCAAGCCAAAAGGCTACCTGCAGGTAACTTCCTCAAACTGGCAGTGCTGTGTCCACCACAACAGCTGGAAACACCAGGAAGGTGCTTTTGATGTGATGTCTGCTGCAAATATTGCCAAGGGAACAGGATTCCCTGCATGGCGAATGTATGTTGGGGGCTTCCCACCTCCAGTGAAGAACCTGGAGAAGGACACGCAGCTTCCTGGCATGGCAGGGTGGGATGGAGGTAGCGTGCCCAGCATTGGCCTTTGCAGTTCTCACCTTTGAGGTACAAGATAATAATTTTATAAGATAATGGTTAGCAGTGGAAGAGACTCCTGTTGAAGGCCTTTGCACCAGGCAAAAAACACCTGTGTGACTGCACCGTGTATTTTGCTAGGGGAAGAGAAGGTGCAAATTCCACCTGCTGACTTACCCACCCCATTCAGTTTCTTTGAGAACTGAAACAATCACAGCATAAGCTGTGCTTTTAATCACAGTCAGTCTCTTGAATTCACCCTTCTGATCCCTCAGGCCACCGCTTTGAATTCTGAGGATCCTGCAGTTCCTCCCTCAGACTATCAGCAGGGGCTGCTCTGTGGACCCCTGAGGCCACCCCCACAGATACCTTTTCGAAGCTGCAACCACTAGTTAAGAAAAACCACTCCAATCTGCTCTTGCACACTGAAGCATGCAATTACACTAGTGTTAAAGAGAGAAAATAAGGATGCACGGCCCACCTGCATGGTGATGGACACATTTTGATCAAAACTTATGCAAGTCCTTTTTGTCTCAGGCAGTGAATTACCTGTGGGACCAGTGTCCTCCTTGCTTCTTTCCAAAGACTTGTTGATGTGGAAGCAGTTAGATTAACATGGATTCATTTCTGAGTAGATTAGTCCATCCAAATATATTCACTGTGTGGAATTGAGAACTCAGAGAGAGAGAGAGGCTGAAGCAAATTCAGGGGGCTAATCCACTTGAAAATGCAACTTTCAATTATTTTGGAAAATTAGAAGGGACATCATGTTTGCTTGTCTTAACTACTAAAGCATGATTTCTCTTCCGACTGGCAGCCACTTAACGATGAGAGGGCTTGTGGTTGTGTGTTTGATCAGGGTAAATTGTCAAGGGGTTCAAAAAGCCCCCTAAACATCCTTTCACCTAAACAGGTGAAGTGTGACTGCATGTGATTAAGCAGCCCAGAGAAACGAGGCTTGAGGGGCTCTTAGGGATCCCCTTTGGTCAACCAGTTCCATTAACTTTGTCATCCTAATTTCTTGTCATTACATGGTAGATGAAGTCTGTCAGAATGTATTAAAATAAAAAGAATGCCTGAGTCAGGCCAAAAATGTGTTTGTTCTTGTGTTTAAAAAATGCCTGTGCTTTTAGCGTGCTAAAACATGAAAACTTCCTCCAGAAATAGAGCAGCTAAAATCTGCTGTGGTTTGTATCCATTGAAATTAGGTATGCCATGGATGAATTTGACCTGGAGCCCTCTTAATACCCAAAGTTTCTGCCCAGATGTGATCTCCCTACCTTAGGGCTCCTTTTCCCAACCATTTCTTCCAGCTGGAAATTTAACTTCACAAGAGAAAAAAGGATAACTACTGAATTTGATAGTATGTTCTGCCTGACAAAGAGGATAAAAACCCACCTCCCAGACAACATGCTCCCTCAGGGCTTGGTTTATTACAAGTTCTTTCATCAGTAATGTATATTAAGACCAATATATTTCAAGGTGCCTTTGACTGTCTTCATATGCATGCCAAATCCTTTCTGCTCCTACAGTGATAAGGTGAATCAATTATTTCTACTACAAAATACCAGCAAACTGTCTCATTGTGATATAACACAAATATAGCTTAATTTATTCTAGCCTGGTTATCTGAATCACCTGCAGTTGTGAGCCTAACAACCCCAAATATTCAGTAAACCGAATGACTTGTACAGTGTCAATGCTGGGCATGAATCCAACAGCTCCTGGGGTAGTAAGCCTAAGGAGAGCATGTTTTTTATTCAATCTTTCTTTCTAAAGTACAGTACTTGTCCTAAACTATAGAAGTGTCATCTTCTAATGGCTTTCGCTATGATGTATTTAAATATATTTGTAGTGAGCTGCCCTTGTAATTACAGGCAATTACTAGAATATCCTTCTGTCCTAAAGGAGATTTTCCTTAACACTTTAGCCATGTAAAAGTTGTATGCAGAATTAATAAACACAAGCAATTTCAGCCTTCATTAATTTATTCAAATGAGCTCCCCTGTGAGCAGAAATGAGCAGAAATAATTCCTAGTATCTGCACATGGTAAAAGAAAAATAATTTGAATATTTATTACAGTAAGCAGTATCATCCCAGGGCACATGTAGTGCCATTGCTAAATGACATATCTGTTCTCACCAAGTATTTGTTGGTAGAGCTACCTTTAGTGACTCAAAGCAGTAATGCTGACTCCTCTACAACACGTTTGCACACTGCTGAACTCTAATACTGAAACAGGCTCTAAAGAAAAAGTTTCATGGGGTGGTGGTGACTTCAGCCAGCCCCACGATTACAGCAGGATTGCTCTGAGGCTCCAGTTCCACCTTAAAATTAAGTTGATGGCCAAATTTGCCATTTATTTCAATAGAAAGTTATAAAAATTTTAATGTCTGCTTTATCTAGTACAAAAAATCTGTAGAAGTCAGCAGTTGACATCTTGATGATTTCCTTCCCACCAAGGAATTCCTGCAAAAAGTAACTGAAAGGGAAAACCTGAAATTTTTCTTCTCCTGCCTCTACGTCTCACACTGTCACATATCTGCTAGTGTCATGAGTTAGTATCAATTTACACAAATAAAACCCAAATTTAATACATTCTTCTTTCCTCTCCAATAACAGCTCCCTCCTTCACACTGCTGCTTTGTCTCCCAAAGCTGTACAAACTGGGAACTCACAAGAATTAAAAGCTTTAATCCATGACGTCCCATCCTCCATGTTGCAATGCTCCATTTTTAAAGTGTGTTAAGGCTGATTTCTCTAAAGATCCAAACTTCCATCCTTTCAGTCTGATTTCAGTCCACTTCCAGGTGTAGGCAAACAAATAGGGATTTAAAATGGGATCCTGTCTCCCAGCTCAGAAAGAGCCTTGTTCAGCAGCTGAAGACTCTCTCCGTCCTGCAGACGGTTGGATGGATAAGGAACAAAATCCTGTGCTATGAGGATTAAATTGGACCATTAGCCACTGCATCTGTGTATGCATACGTGCATGATGCTGGTGGGGGAGGATACTAAAGGCTTATCCTTGTGCCTCCACAGAGCAAATCCTTCACACAGTAAGTTATCCCAGCTAGCTTGTCCGGAACAATCCCGCTGCATGAAAGCGCTTTTCAGAGATGCTGAAAACACGGCTGGATTACCAATGGCTGCAAACAAAGACTTACTGCACGGAGAGATGTGAAATAGAGGAAAAGACTGTGAAACAAAGACCATGTGGAGAACAAGATTTATGAGATTCTGCTTCTGTGATAACCCAATCCGAAATAGCAGCCAGTACAAGACTTCCGGGCAAAATGTTGTTGTTTTGCTGTGTCCTACAACACAGTCTGCATTTCTCCCCAGTTTCTAAGGTGGCATCTACTTTGTACTTATTACCTATTCCTAAAACACTGGCTTTAATTTTTTTCAAATGCTATTTGATACTCTTTTGCTCAGCTGTTGCCTTCCGCAAAATGAGCGTATCTGACATGAACTCTGATCCTCTCCAGGAACCCAGGTGCTCTGGAGTTCAGTTGAGCCAAACTACTTCTATTAATTTTAAAGAAAACGGGACCCTACACTGCTGAATAGTCCTCTAAAATGTAATAAAGAAATCATCTGTTGTAATGGATTTAACAACTAATCCGAAAAGCCTGTCAGAGTTATTTCAAGAGTAGGAACATGTCAAGTTTTCAGTTACTTAGGAGTGGGAAATATTTTACCTCTCACAATACCAGGCTGAGTGGCCCTCAGACGACCTCCTCCAGAAATCCTTTGGCTAATCCACGGATTTAGAACTCATGAAAACATCATCCTAAACAGAAACTCGGATTAATAGATTTTAGATGTAGGAAGAAATTTTTTAATGTACTTTCCAAAAAAAGTTCAAGTGTATATTGTGGGTTTGGGTTTTTTTTTTTAATTGTCTAATTTCTGCCGCACCTGTATGCGGAAAATCCTCTGCAGTTTGGTGGTGCTTGCTGGCTGCTACAGGCTGTAGCGCTTCCTCCAAGTCCTCCTTCTTAGTGACGACTGGGGTCGTGTTGCCCTCCAGTGGCTGAACTAAAAAAAGGGGAAAAAAGCCCACTGCAGTATTTTTTATTCTGCCTTAGAAATGCAGAGAAGTCTACATACTGTGAAAGTACAATGGCAAATACTAAAAAGTTACATCATGCCAATTTTTAATAGATTTCTATAAAATGAATTCCTCTCTCCCTGTTCCTTAAGGGATACAATCTGAAGCAATTTTCAGTCCTAGGAGTTCATGCTATTTTTTCCCTGGCACACCAGGCTTATACAGTGGGGCATGGGAAAGCATTTAATGAGAAGCCAATCCAGCATTTTGTTTTGCCCTTATATTTCAAAGTATGGCCAAAACACATTTGCACAGATCATGGAAAGCAATGTCTCAATAAGACACACCACTGTAACACGTAAGTACTTCACATAAATACTTTTTCTGTAATGGCATGTGACATAAATGCTGATAAATTTACATATGGGAACAAAGGCACAAGGATTTTAAAAGCTACAAACGTATACGATGTCTCAGTACCCCTCTGAGATGTCCTGCAGCTCATATTTCCAGAACATTTAGCATAATAAGGCATTTTCTGTGTTGAAAGTGAAGCTCCTTTCATGAACACCTGTGAGTGCTCAGCACTTACACAGATCTAACTGAATCTCAAACTGAGCACTAAGAAAATGTGACTCACATAACCAGTGCCCACTGGTGAGAAACTTGGGTTCAAGTGATCTGTAAATCAGAACACAGGCAACCTGATAAACAAAACCAGAAAATCTCTTAAAATGTCATTCAGTTACCATAATCATAAGAATTCCCTCTTTTACTCGGTCTCCAAATTTTTGTAATAAGTGAGGTAAGAATCTCATGACTCCCTTAGTACACAGCCTTAATTTTATCCTAATATGTACTGAAACAGGCTATGACATTAAGGAACAAAAAAAGTACCTGTTCCTGTAGTTGAACCTGTATCATAACATACAGACACAAAGTACTTGGTTAAGTTTGCAAGAGAAACGTCAATATCAGAATTTCCTCCCGTTTAGCAGCTGCCCTTTTACAACTTCAACATCCTCTTTATTTCTTAAAGAAAAACACATTAAATAAATAAAATGGAATTCCATTGTACAGACTCCTCCTAACAGCTATATGAGTTTCAGCTGAGCTGAAACCTTTGGACCCCACAGCATATGCTTCTGTCTTTTGAGCTAATTAAATAATTGACAGTTGTGTGGAAGATTGTCCATTTACAAAGGTCACCTGCAATCAGGCAGCAACACAATTAACACCAGCAGCAAAAAGTGATTCAAGATGAAATGGGAAAAGTCAGAGTGTGTTAAACAGGGGAGGTGTTTTCAGATCAGCTGAGCCAGGTGAATTTCATCCAAAGCAAATGTAAAACTGGCTAAAGCAATCTCAGGAGTATTAATGATTTTCTTTGAAAAGATGGGTGAGATTACAAATATAACATCTACTTTTAAGAAGGCATGAGGGAGTGAAAAGATATCTGAGAGTTATATATTATTCATGTTCCAGTTACTAGAAACTAGCATGAGAAATAATTAAACCATTTACCAGGTGCTCAGTAAATAAGTAAGAAGAAAAACAGGTGTTTTTTTAAAGAGTAAGTGGTGTCAAATAATCTTTTTTTGTGTGTGAGAGAGAAACAGGCTTTTTGGATAGAAATTATTTATCTTGATTTTAATAAGGCTTTAATAATGTTTTAAATTACATTCTCATAAGCAGTCTAGGAAGCTGTTGCATATTTTGATGCATAATAAGATAGCTGCAAAAACAGCTAGGATGTTATATATAGAGCTATGTCTAGTGCTTACTCTCAGGTGTGGCCATCTCAGGCTGAGCACTGTTCCTCCATGACTTAGCTGAAGACAAAATGCGCTTATGGTATTTGGAAATGACACCAACCTGAGAAGAATAGCAAGCACAATGACTGAGAAGATTAGAACTACAAAATGATTGTTGCAAATTTCATAAATGGTCTGAAAGAGAAAAAACCAACAGGATGCAACTTGTTAGATGTGCCATTCTGTTTATTAGCAATAACAAACAGGAGGTGGAAGAACTACTGGATGGGCAGCAAATCTGCAGGACAGTATGTGCATTGTACAGAGGTGTGTGATTCTCAGTGGGACTGTGATAGTGTGAAAAAGGTAAATACCACATCGAGAAAAAGTGTTGTAAACAGAGTTGGCTTGTGACTTCATGCTTTCCCTCTCTGTGGCATTTCATAAGGCCTCTGCTGGTGTATCACCGCCAGTGGAAGTTTACTCTGCCTGTGAGATGTGTGTTAACTGCATAGTCTGGAGAAGAGAATGGGGCTGGTCAGAGGGAAAGAGGACGCTGTAAATTCAGCAGCTGCGGTAGAGGGCAGTAAAGAGGAAAAGCAACAGCGAAACTGTCTTTTGGAAGAGGGACTATGAACACAGAGCCTCAGTCTTACAGCTCTGTGCAGAAGGATTTGTGGAGCCATTTCTGAAGTATTCCGTCTCCTCTGCGGTGGTGTGGGAATAGGAGTTATGGGTGTGCTGCTTTGAAGTAGTTTGTGTATCAGCTGTGATCCACCCATTTGCCACAGGTCAGGAGCCCCTGAGCTAGAATGTGCCTGGCAGGAGACACCCCGAGTCAATATACTCTCATAACTCATTACCTCACCTTACTGTTTTTCTTCTGTGTTTTCAGGCAACGTTGGATAGTGGTATAATCCTTCCTATTTAGCTTTCTCCTACCACAATAATTTTCTAATGTTTCCTAGTAGACTCATTCCCTTCTGTTGCATAAACTAAACTGAAAATGGACAAGCAGGTAGACCAACAGATGGGAGCTGTTAAATCCCCAGAAGGATTTTTTAAAATTATTTTTCAGTTTATTAAAGACATAGTTTTGTAATGTGCCAAGTGTTCATGAGTCATAGTCGGCTAGAGGACAAGCCCTGTGGACTTCCAACTGGTCCTCAAAGTCAAAGACCAGTTTTGCTTTAGAGAGTGAAACTAGTATTTGACATCTTTTCCCTGCAGGTGTATTCCAGAGAAACAACTAAGCAAAGACACTGTGTTAAGGCTTGCATCTCTTGGGAAGGACCATCAGGAATCACTAAACAGACATAATAAATACTAGTGTTGGTCTGCACCACAGTTTTGGCATGTGCTTGCACCCAGGTGTTTGGGAGGACCTCTTGGGAGAAGAAAACTGTGCACACCTCATGAAGCCCAGTGCAGGAGGATGCTAACAGATGTGCTTTGAAGCTGTGCTTTGCTTTGGGTGCCAATTTCCTGTCTACTTCATCTTTCAGCTTGCTCCCAAGCTTGTACTGGTAGAAATACAAAGCTGATTGGTGTCACAGTGTCCTTGTCCTGCTTCATTTATCTCTGGAGAGAATTCAGTTCATAATTCCTCAGTTTGAAATTAGTGTCTCCTTCTACATATGAACCTAGGCAAAGAATAGGTAATGACTGTAAAGTTAATTCTTCTGTGGAAAGTTCTGCTTCATGTATCTATTTCAATAAAACTATTGGGCTAAATACCAGATGGCTACGGTACTCCTTATTCCACCAGGCATTTATCCAAAGTTTTACCCTGTGGGCAATTGCTCCAAAAGGGAGAAAGGCCAAGTCATCTTTCTACTTTTACATGGAAGCCATTCACATTTGCTCAGAGCTTCCATAAGCAGCTGGGTCCCAGCTGCAACTCTCTGGGTAATACATTCCTTCCTGTAACAAAACAGGGAAGCCATTTTCCTTAATGCCTTGTAAAGGCATTGATTGAAGTTAAACACAAGGCAGGCCCCTTATACTTCCCCAAAGTGTGTTTATTTAATTCAGGCTTAATTTTGGGGGAGGAAAGAAAAGTAACCAAAAAAGGAGTAAGCAGAGCAATGAGTGAGAACCTCACTAGGATTGATGCCTGACTCTGTTGACAATGAGATTGCAGCTGATCACTGTGGAACCTAAGTCCTCTGAGAGGTCACATATTTATTATTTATACCCAGAGACTGATGTTCTGTAAAATGGAAATAGCCAAATAATCACAAGCATGTTTTGGCAAGTGTTTACAAGCAAGGATCGTCAAGTCATAAACCAGGATAACAAAGCCCCTGTGCCCGCAGATGGAGTTGATTAGTCAGATCTGATGATTCCCTATAAGGGAGCTCTGTGCAGACTTGTGAAGGAAAAGGAAATGGGGATTAGAGTTTGTTTCAGAAATGATTAGCCAGTTTTCCTTTGAATGGTGGAAATAGCTCTGAGGAAATTTGGCAGCATGAAGGTGAGAAGGGGGGAATGTTTGGGTATATTGTTTGTGTATTTTGCTGAGTGTTGTAAGACCCCATTTATACTAGACTGAGAGCTACTGCGTAGGAAGGTGACAGATGGAGTTTCATGGTTAGGTGTGCCTTCAGTTTTACTCAGAACTGTAAGGGAACTGTACTGTGCTGTACCTGGATTAGGAACAAACCTTCCTCCCAAAGCAGAGGTTCCGAGTTCATACCCAAATTAGGTTTCTCCAAGTAATGTGTACAATTACTATGTAATTGTAGCTATGAAAGTTTGGACCAAAGCCTGGGATTCAGCTTTTATGTCAAATCTAGGATTTGGAGAGAACTATGAAGGGGTTTGCGTCAATATTCTGTGCCAGCAGTCAGGGCTGGGGTTTTACTTGCCAACCCTTGCCATAAAAAAAAACTGTTCATTGATTATGATGCCTGGAAAAATGCTTTTCTGCTGGTGTGTGAAAAGTCCCTGCTGATGAAGTTGATCAATTCTGGCTTCTCTGCTCTTCCCATTTGTGTGTGTGCTTGTGCATGTCTCTTGTCTTATGCCTAGACTGCAATCTATGTCAGAAATCAGTTGGGGTGGGGGATTGCCTGATTGCTAGCCTAAGGGGGGCTTTTGGTCTGTACCAAGCACTCTTAATGACTAATATAACATCCATAATAATAATAGTAAGCAGACCTGATTTGCTTGGCTGATTAATCTGAAATCTATTTAGAGAAATCTAGGAAGACAACACACAGCTTTCTCTTGCAGTTGCTGACAGGTTTTTTTTGTCTATGGGTTTCCCAGAAAACGTTTGTCACATTGCCAGGCTGCTCTGTTCCTTTGATATGCAAAGTTCTTTGAAGAGAGAATCCCTCAGTTACCAATACTCCCAAAGCATGACTATGTAGTAAGGAGGGAAGTGGGATTTTTGTCTTCAGACATCACTTAATATAAAAAGGAAACACTTGTGTTTGCAGGGTCAGTCTTCTGGTGCAAGATTTTTGAAGTGTTCATGTGAGATTTACTCTTTTGTACCTATGCTAATATCACCACTTTGCAGTCTGTTTTGAGAATAATTATGCATAATAATGTGGGTTTTGAGATACACTAGAATAGAAGGAATAATGGTAATGATATTCTCGGAGAATAGAGGGAAGGCAATGGAAACAAGTACTCAATATATATGATGAAATATTTGTCATTCTCTATACATCTCTACTGATGATCCAACAGGTGCCAAGATATATGTGATACAGCATTCTCTTATAAAGCAGGGTTCAGTTTCATCAAAGAGCCTGGATGTAATTTGAATGATAAATTCTCTCTGTTGTTAATATTGGGAGAAATCTAGTGTGGTGCCAATGTTTAATAAATCATGCCCCACTGGTGACAGAGGGGCAGAATGCAGCTTATTACGACCCTTCCATCCAGCCCAAAGCCCTGCCCAGGTGGCAAAGAGGAATGGCTGCTCCCTCAGCAGAGGTATTCTGGGGGACTCCCGAGCACCGGGGGAGGAGGCTGGAGAGCCCTGGGCAGGCGGGCCCGGTGGGGTGAGGCAGGAGAGTACAGGAGGGCCTCTCTGGCCCCAGACTTGCCCAGCTGCTGCCTCTCCTCAGTCCACCCAAACCCCGCCTGTCCTTGGCTGTGCACAGCTCCCCCTAGGGCCAAAATCGCAGATACGGTTGTACCTGTGAGATGTGGCGCTTTGAGGGGGGCTGGCGGGATGCCCTCAAGAGAAAGATGAGGAGCGCACCCACCCCTCCCTTCCCTCCCAGCCAGCGGGGCCGCACCCCGCCCAGCCACCCCCTGCCCCGCACCAGCCTCCGCCCAGCTCGAGGCCGTGTCTCCTCACAGGGCCGCGCCGCCCCCCGCAGGGGTGGAGGGACGCGTCCTCTTGCCACTGCTGGAGCCTGGGGACGGGGCAGTGCCGGGACGGGCCCCCTCGGTGCCGCCTCGCTCCCGCCCCGCGGAACGCGAGGCGCCGCCGCCCTGTTCCCGGGGGGACGCGGCGCGGAGAGGGCGCGTCGCCGGCCGGAGCGCTGAGCGCGGCGCACCGCGTCCCGGAACGAGCGAGATGGCGCGCAGCGGCAAGGTGAGGGGGACGAGAGGGGGGTCTTCCAGTATCCCGACAGCCTCTGGGCACCCCCCCGCCTGGCCCGGTGTGGCGGCGATGTCCCTCGGGGGTGGGGGGACGGGGGGGCGCTGCCTGCTTGGGCCTGGCCGCGGGAGGGGGCACGGGCCGTGACCACGGGTCCCTCCCCTGCGGGCCGGAGCCGCCCTTACCCGCCTGTAACGCGAGCGCTCTTTCGGGCTGGGCCCTGGGCGGCCGCTTGTGGCGGTGGGTGTTTGCGCGACCCCGTGCTCGCTGTGGGGGGCTTCTGACGGCGCCTCGGGGCTGCGCCGGTCCAGTCTCGGTGTTTCTGTGAGCTGAACACGGCCGGTTCGCTCCTGCCTACTTGAGGGCATTGGCTTTACTGCCGGTCGGTCATCGTGGGGCGGAGCCGGCCCGGCGTGCCTTCGGTAGGCTGACTCCGGTATTAGCAGCAAACGGCACAACAGCCCCGGCTGCAAAACCCGTCTGGGAAAGCGGGTGGCTCCTCCCTGTGCCGACCGCCGAGATGCTGCTCGAAGCTGCCTCATTCAGAGGGAGTTCAGTATTCCCCTCCCGGGGGCAGCTGTGGTTCTGAGCGCAGTGTAGCTATCACAGTAGTCCTTGCCATTGCTATTTCTAAAATAATAGTAGAAATGGTTTTGCCCTGTTAAAAATGCGGTTTATTTGTTTAAGGAATCTTGTTGGTGAAAGCTGTGTTAAGATCTCTTCTGATACAGGGCAGTGTAATATCTTTTAAACACAGTTTTTTTCTGTGCTACAGGCTAAAGTGCTGCTGTAGCCGTATCTCTCAGCTTTATTATGACTAACTAGCTTCAGCACTGAGTGGTTAGAGATAAAGATAGGCTTATTCTGTTTTCACTCATTAGTACTTGAGCAAAACCGATAGTTAGCTCAGGTGTGACAATGTTGTCCTACAATCACACATGCTGAGCACCTTAAAAGTGTTGCTTAGTGTACTGCACCTGAAAATGGCAGTACTGAATGCTCAGAGGTGAGATGCACACACATTAATAACAGATGAAGAGGCATATAGAGGAGGATTGCCAAAAGAGAGACCTGCCTTATTCCTGAAAGAGGATTTTACATATCTGAATAGGCACGAGGCTTGGAGTTTGCTGCCTTCTAGAAGAGTGTGTTAGCACTTGATGCTTGTTCATTTTTTCTTAAGCAAAAAAGCAGCTCTTCACTCCTGCACTTGTTTGGTTTCATTGCTATCATCTTGCCAGCTGTGAAAAGCATTTTACCTGTTTTGGACTGCAGGATTAATTCAGCTGCTAGCCATCTTGTGTCTTGAGGCAGGACAGCAACAAGCCGAGGGTCTACAGTTGCTGATGCTGGTAGAGTAATTCCTCAGGCTGCAGGTAAGCAGTAACAAGGCTCTTGTGAGAACCTAGTGCAGCCTAAGTTACTGCGTCTATTCCACTCTGAGATTCTGCAGACCTAGCTGACTCAGAGGCATTAATTCCTGGCTGCCAGGCAAGTCAGCAGTGAAGGCAGATTGAGGAATAGAGTGCTGAGACTTTAGTGTAACTTGCTGGACGTCTTGTGGAGCCCTGTTGCTCAGCCTTCTTTCTTTGTTCCTCTTGTTCTGTCCTGGGAGGATGTAGGGAGTTAAATCAGGGTTTCTTAAAATAACAGGGGAGGTGCACAGTATTTTCTGGGAAAAGCAGGATGAGAAAATAGCTTGTGAGCTGCTAATACAGAGCACTATACAGCTAATCTGGACAAGTTATTCTTATAAACTTGATATTAAGAATTATCTATTTGGGTGACAGAAACAATCAAGTTCTGTTTGATGTTTAAAAAAAGGTACTCGGAGTTATTTGCACGGCTGTATGCAAAAGAGCTTAGACCAACATCTTTTCTTTCTGTTTATCCCTTTTGCTTTGCAAAAGCAGACTATGCATCTCGTGTTGTTTGACAGTCTTCTGATTTATTGCCTATGTCCTTTTGGCAGCTTCACTTAGAGAATTGGATATATTTTGTATTTTGAAATAAGGTGACTGGCTCCAACCTATGCAGTACCTACCTTTCCTGTGTTCTGGCAAGCAATAATTTTTTGCAGGCAGTGTAATTTATGATACTGGCAGTCCACCAGTCAAGACTGTGACATATATTTAAAGAACCTTGGTTTAATCAGTGACAATACAATTGAGCTGGCCCTTTGTCAGTGTCCTTGGAGATGCAGGGCATAATTTTGCTGAATTCCTCTTGTAGCTTCATTCAGCTGGATGGTAAAATTACTCAAGTTGATCAAAGTAAGTATAGTCTATGAAAGAACTTTGGAGGAGTTTTGCAAGAGTTGCACAAAAGCAATTACTAGAAGCAACTTTATTTGTATACTAGTTTATATATCGATTAAAGGGAAGACGTGGACAGTGCTAAATATAGATCAGTTAAAGTGATGTTCAGAGATGCAAACACATGTTAGCTTCTGGGATTTAAGCCCTTAAATTGAAATTGAAATCCATTCTTCTAAGGCATTAAGAGCATAGCTGCATACCAAAGAGTCCTCCGCTACCATAATGTTCTGGTTCTCCCTAGAAGCTGTAGGAGTGCTGTCATTCTTACCATTCTTGCACTAGAGCAAAGAGTGCTCTCTACAGCTATTACGAGCTACTGCGAGGGGTGGATGTAGCTGTAGAGTTTGGGGAACAACTTTGTATCTCCACCTTGTTTTGTGAAGATATAGTGTATTGTGTTGAGCTTGTAATTGTCAACCAGAATATTTCTGGTTTATTTCCTGGTGTGGAAGAGCTCTCAGATCCCTGATATGTTCACAGGGTTGTATAGAAATTGCCCATCTCAACAGATTATTGTGTCACATAAGATTTTTTTGTATTTTCCACTGAGATGTCTGGAACATGGTACAGGATGAAATGATTCGCATTTCAGTGCAGTTCTAATGGTTCTGTCATCCATCATTGTCTCATACTAACAGTTACTGTAAAAGAAACCAGGAGGGATGTAGTCTGATTTTTAGGTTTTGTATGTACCCTTTTGAGTAACTGTGCTTATATTGGCCCTTTTGTATTTTTTATTCATAGAACAGAATTGTAGAATGGTTTGGGTTGGAAGGGACCTTAAAGATCATCTAGTTCCAACCCCCAGCCATGGGCAGGGACACCTTCCACTAGAGCAGGCTGCTCAAAGCCCCGTCCAACCTGGTCTTGAAAACTTCCAGGGAGAGGGCATCCACAGCCTCTCTGGGCAACTGGTTCCAGTGTATCACCACCCTCACAGTAAAGAATTTCTAACTTCTTTCAGTTTAAAACTGTTACCCCTTGTCCCATCACTACACTCCCTGATAAAGAGTCCCTCCCCACCTTTCCTGTAGCCCCTTTAAGTACTGGAAGGCCTCCCCAGAGCCTTCTTCTCTCCAGGCTGAAGGACCCCAATGCTGGCTGGCCTCACAGGGGAGGTGCTCCAGCCTCCTGACCATCTTCGTGGCCTCCTCTGGACCTGTTTGAGCAGGTCCATGTCCTTCTGATGCTGGGGGCCCCAGAGCTGGACACAGCACTGCAGGTAGGGTCTCATGAGAGTGGAGTAGAGGGGAGGAATCACCACCCTTGACCTGCTGGTCACACTTTTGTTGGTGTAGCCCAGGACACGGTTGGCTTTCTGGGCTGTGAACTCACATTGGTGGCTTATAGTCAGTTTTCCGTCCACTACTTATCCCCAAGTCTTTCTCCGCAGGGCTGCTCTCAATCCACTCATCGCCTAGCCTGTATTTGTGCTTGGGATTGCCTTGACTCATGTGGAGGACCTTACACTTGGCCTTGTTGAACTTCATGAGGTTTGCAGGGGCCCACCTCTCCAGGTCCCTCTGGATGGCAGCCCTTTCTTCCAGTGTGTTGACTGCACCACACAGCTTGGTGTCGCTGGCAAACTTGCCAAGGGTGCCATCAATCCCACTGTCCATGTCACCAACAAAGATGTGAAACATCACTAGTCCCAACACTGACCCCTGAGGAACGCCACTCATCACTGCTCTTCACTTGGACATCAAGCTGTTGACCGCAACTCTTTGAGTGAGACCATCCAGCCAATTCCTTATCCACCGAGTGGTAGTGGTCCATCTGTTAAATCCATGTCTCTCCAATTTAGAGGCAAGGATGTTGTACGGGACAGTGTCAAATGCTTTGCATGTGTCCAAATAGATGATGACAGTTGCTCTAATCTTATCCACTAACGCTGTAACCCTATCATAGAAGGCCACCAAATTTCTCAGGCCCTATTTGCCTTTAGTGAGGGCATGTTGGCTGTCACTAATCGCCTCCTCATTTCCCCTGTGCCCTAGCATAGCTTCCAGGAGAATCCATTCCATGATCTTGCTGTGCACAGAGGTGAAACTGACTGGCCTGTAGTTCCCTAGGTCTTTCTTTTTTCCCTTTTTAAAAATGGGGTTTAAGTTTTCCCTTTTCCAGTCAACGGGAACTTCACTGGATTGCCATGACTTCTCAAGGAACAATGGATAGTAGCTTAGATACTTCATCCATTAGTTCCCTTGGGACCTGTGGATGCATCTCATCAGGTCCCATGGACTTGTGCACTTTCAGGTTCCTTAGATGGTCTCAAACCTGATCTACAGTTGGTGGTTCTTCATTCTCCCAGTTCCCGCCTTTGCCTTGTGTGACTTGGGTGGTGTGGCTGGAGCACTTGCCAGTGAAGACTGAGGCAAAAAAGTTGTTGAGTATCTCAGCCTTTCCCATGCCCTGGGTAACCAGGTCTCCTGTTTTCTTCTGGAGAGGGCCCATATTTTCCTTAGTCTACCTTTTATCACCAACATACCTACAGAAGCTTTTCTTACTGCCCTTGACATCACTGGCTGTCAGTATTCAGTACTGTCTTTCCTTTGTAGGCAGCCATAGTGCTGTGCCTGGATGTAGGCTTCACAATGAGCAGTTCTGCCCCTGGTGAGGAGTCTTCACTCGAACAAGCCAAGAAGATTATGACAAAGTTTGTGCAGCGACAGGTATGTGTGACTTTACATGGGATAAAAAAACTGTTAAAAAGGGAGAGGAAGCAAAACCATCTGTGAAATATTTTCCTCATTTACTAATAACTGAAGTAAATGAGAAATGAGTAAGAAGTCTTTTTTTAAGCAGGAATAATAGTGCACTTTGTTTCAGCTGTACTTTTGTGGATGAGATGTGGCTTTTGGAGTGGTCACTCTTCAAGGCAATAGAAACTTTTAGTGAAAACAAGTACTTTTCTCTTTATTTAAAATGTTTCAACATTTTGAAATTCTACCACACTGGAGACTCATTTCAAGGACTGAGTCAGCCAGTTTTACTTGTTTTATCCCAGATATCCTCATGTCAATATGTTAGTTCAATTATATCTAAATTAGTGAACTTTGTACGATTATGTTTGGTAGGATAGCACCGAAAAAATAAGAAAAAGTAAATCCCCTGTATTCGACATTGTTTCAAAATTAGTTCAACTTGCTGGAGTCAGCTAACATAGCTGTCTATGAGTCTACCTGTGGTTTTATACCTACTTTGTATTTTCTCTATTTCCAGGTTTTTGCTGAGAGTAAAGATGAGGTCGCTGTAGTTTTGTTTGGCACTAATGGTACTAGGAATGACCTTGCCAGTGGGGATCAGTACCAAAACATTACTGTACATAGGTCACTAATGCTACCAGATTTTGATCTGCTGGAAGACATTCAAGATGTGATTAAACCAGACTCTGAACAAGCAGACTGTATCCTTTCATTGTAGAGCATTTCTTGAACTGATTCAGCTATATAGGAGACTAAGAAGTCAGTGTTGTGAAATGGGCTCATATTTGCCTCTGAAGTTTTAACTACCAGAGTTCAGCTGATGTGTGGTTGTAAATTTGTTCAAAAGCAGATCAGCTACTTTTTGACATTCTTTTAGGCTAGCAGGTGGAATCTTTGCCTTAGGGAATCATTGCTTTTATGAAGTGTTCTGTTAATTAAAGAGAACAAAGATAGCAATAGTATATTTTTTGGCCTCAAATAAAGCATGTGTTTTTAAAAATAGTGTTGCAGAGCTTTGTTTATGCTTTTTCATCTAATAAAAATATTATTTACAAAATATGTCAGCAGAAGTACCAGAAGCCAGGCAAAGAAGAATAGAAGTTTATCAGATTGATTTCTATATTCATATTGCCGAATGTCACTTGCTGGTTTGAATGTTGTTCATATTTGAACATATTCTGTTGTTAGTTGCATAAGGTGAATAGTTTTAAAAGAAGGCGAACTATATAGTGTCCCTTTCTGTGTTTCATTTACATATTCAACTTCCTGTGTTATCTTCTCTCTTTCTGGTCATAAAATGATGGTTGTGAGCTCTATTCAGACTGTCAGAGCTGTTTCAGAGAAGTGTGCATCCAGTCAGCTGTATATTAGAAGCAGTTATGTTCCTTCTTCGATGGGTGGGCAGGTTTGTGTGCAGTGATAAAAATATGTTCCCAGTGAAAATGGTGATGAAGAAGAAACTATCAAGAGATAGCCAGATGCAGATGTTTTGAAGGAAAACGTGCCTAAGAAGATGATATGTGTTGAATGTACAAGTAAATTTTGTGTGTGGACTTAAAGTAATATTGTGAAGATTAGATTGCTTTTTCATTCGACTTGAGTCTCCTCATTGACAGTTAAAAGATTGAGCCCCAAAGCAGTCTTTTTACTGTTCCATCCGATAAATGGGGAAGAGATAAGATCACAAAGCAGACAAGTTATATAGGATCCTCTTGCACAGCAGATATTTGAAGAGTACTTGTCTCAGAAAATTGCCTGTTAACTAAAATGCATGCTTGTCAGTGTTTGGGAGGGGGTGAAAACAAGTTTGTTTCCTAGGAAAACAACTTTTGTGACATGATTCATATTCTAAATGAGATTTTTCTTAAATTTGCTTAGTTCTGGATGCAATTATTGTGTGTATGGACCTGCTTCAGAAGGAAACAATGTGAGTATGTAACCCAAAGCCTATTACAGAATTCTGACCTTGCACTTTGGAGATGATCTGATTTCTTGTCAGTATTACATTTACGGTATTGTGTATATGTGGAAAATGGTTTTTTAAAAAAAACCCAAACCACAAAACAACACTATGGAAGTCTGTCCTTGAAGAATTCCCAGGAGACATATAGCTTCTCCAGACAATCTAAGAGCTTTCTAGTGCAACTGGGAGCTTTGCAGGATATCCATGAAAATATTCATGCTGTTATACAAGGCACAAAGACTTCATTTTGTGTCATGTTTCTTGTGATCTATTTTCAAAAACATTAATTCAGATGTTAAAATGCATAGGAAAGGGC
The DNA here is from genome assembly GCF_965140245.1 of Athene noctua. Classification (NCBI taxonomy): domain Eukaryota; kingdom Metazoa; phylum Chordata; class Aves; order Strigiformes; family Strigidae; genus Athene; species Athene noctua. Next base: position 16,741,860 of record NC_134043.1, read on the forward strand.
TACCAAAGGCTACCAGATTTATAAGAGTGATGACATATCTCACAAAGAAAAAAAGAAAACAAAACTAGAAAGGTGAGTTTGTTCAGCCTAATAAATTAAAGACTGTTGGAGGTAAGGTGGCTGTTTGTAAATAAGCAGGCTGTGGGTGATAAAGGTGCAGTAGCAAAAAACACTGTTAAAGAAAATGTCATAAGTGTTACAAAGTTGTCAGTGAATGTACTTAGACTGGAAATGTGACTGTTCCTAACACTCAGTGAACCGATGGTCTAGGGAAAGGAAGATGACCTTACTTCCTCTCAAAACAGAGTTTGTACATGCTGGTAAAAAGATTATATGATCTAACTGTGAATGTGGAAGACTAGACTTAGTGATGCAATTTGTATTTTTATGAATAAAGTCTAATTGTCATGGAAAGCTGTTAAAACTGAGTTGTGAATTAAAATCAGTGAATTCATGGCAGTATAACCTTGAATACCTATGGAGCAACTGCATTTGTTATTTTGTGGGTAGTGGCTTGTATGCACCAAACCCTTTGATAAGGAGTTTACCTTCAGTTGAGAAAATAGTATCACCTTTATTCTTGAATATCCAGATAAAAACTGTATTGGTTTAACTGTATTTTGTTCTGTTGCTGGCAGAACTTTCTGATGTTTATTGTTACTGCTTCTTAGCATTTTAAGTAGGCTTGAAAGTCCATCTTATCTAATGAATCTACTGAATTAGCTTACTAAAATGGAACCCCCACCAGCCACAGTAATTTAAAACACGTTTTGCATTTTCACAAGTACAGACTTAAAGCTGCAAAGGAAATATCCAGTATAATCAATAAACAACGTAACGTATTTTATTAGCATTTAATCTACATTGGTGGAAATTGGCACAATTCCATTCATTTAGATGTTGTTAGTGATCTATACAGTCACAGGGCTAGAGCCCTCAATTTTAGGAGGTAGGAGTGAGTAGAGGGAATCATATAAAGATAGAAACTTACCATAAATAATATGACCAATGATAGAACAACTTCTACCAAGTAGGCTTGTTTGCTTTGGGTTTTTTTACAAGTATATTACTTTGGTAAAGCTTCAGTTTTGTGGGGAAAGAATTAGAAAAAGGCCTTATAGATAATATTTCTGATATATGTAAATGTTCTTCTTGTATTTTAAGAGGAAAGAAGTATGAGAAGAGACACATTGAAGTGTTTACAGACCTTAATAGTCCTCTCAGTGAGGATCAGCTGGAAATTATCATTGCTAACTTGAAGAAAACAGGAATTTCACTTCAGTTTTTGTAAGTATGGAAGTGGCTTTACACACTAAGCCATTTTTTTAAAGGGAAATTATTATTCTTTCTTAATAATGAACTTGGAGTTGGTAATCTGTTGGTGTATTGTTTCTATAGAAGTGTACCAGCATGTAATATGATGGTTGTAAGTACTTCTATCAGTTACACATGCCCTGGATGCAAGTTATGAATCAAGTTCCCTTGATTAAATGATGTGCAAATACATGTCAAGATGATGGCTTCTTCTCCAGTTAAGTTTACAGCTTAGAACCAGAGTCCAAAATGGAAGACTGAAGATCCATATAAGCAGAGAAGTGGGAAACAATGAGCCAGAAGTAGCCTCAGAACCAGTGGTTTTGTCACAGCAACAGCTTAGATTCTTTTAGGTAAGGGAGTTACTGGGAAGAAATAATAAGGTAGTGTTGCAGATATTTATAGCCTGATTCTGGTGTCAGTAGGAAAGCAAGTCTGGAGAGAAGACTCACAGTGATGGGCTTGGAAAATGGAAGTGAAAAATGGAAGCAATGTCTTAAGTGTTATGACAGGGGTCCCTTGGCTGTCTTAGTATAGGCATTGATGTGAAGCATCAGTGGTGGTGCTGAGATCTGTATTAGTTGTTGCACATGATGGTAACATAGGAGGCTATAGGCCTTCTAGTAGGGAGTTTATTTAAAAGCAAAACTTTGTGTAAATGTTAATGTTTGCTGTTTATAAGAGGTAATTTCACAGGAGAAAGTGAAAGCCAGAGTTCTACTTCTGACCATTTTAATATTTACTTTCACTTAGATCCAGCATTCTGTAAGGAGCAATGTTGTGAACTTAATAAATTCGTTAAAGCCATTTGCAGACCCACCAGCAAGATAACAGAGGGTTTAGGTAGGAAGCCTGTGCTTGGCAGAGGCTGAATATAAAAATGTCAGGCTACTCTCAAGTTCTGTCTACACAGCAAAAGAAGGTACGCTTGCAACATGCCCTGACCTGCCCCTTCTAGCTTACTTGAGCTGTTGTTGGCAGTGGAGACACAGCACCATGTGCATGCTGCCAGCTAGAGTACATCTTTCAAAGACTTGGTATTTAGCCCCTGCTACCTTGTCTCCATACCTGTAGTTTGCTGTGCAGACTAGCACAGATGCTACCACCACAAGTTAATGTTGCTGGTTTATTCCGTGAGATTTCTGATACATCTTTACATTTTCTTTGTCTGTAACACAGCGAAGGAAAAGCCCCATGGCTATTAGAAGCACTAGGGAAAAGTTGCTGTTATAGCCTTAGCTGCAGATTTACACCCCGTGTCCCAGGCACATGAGCAAACAACGCTTTGAGAAATACATGTACAAATACAAAGTACTCAGTGTAGTGGTTTAAAAAAAAATTCTTGCTAAACCTTGTCCTTTTGTTATAACCCATGCTTCCATCTCTTATGCCCTGTTTATTGATTAGGTTGTGGCAGATAACAGGGATGAAAACCAACTATCAAGTGCCAAGCACATGCTGAGCACTGTGTAGCTTTGGGTATTACACAGTTCTCATCACAGGAGTCTCTAAGCACTGTATAATGAAAGTAATTTAACTTTTATGTATCAGAGGTTTGAAGCTTTTTGCTCTTGTAACAGCTTTAAAATACAGTTTCTCTTTTTGTCAGTGGATGCTGCTTTCTAAAAAGGTACCAAACACTTTGCTGAAGTTTGATCTTTAATTCTGCTGTATGTGATATTGTTGTGCATATTGTTAACTCTGCTTATTATATGTTGCTCCATGTATAAGTTTAGTGAGGACTAATGAGGTGAAAGTAAGGTATAGATCTCTAGGCTGCTTTTTGAAAACATAATACAATGCTAAAATCCTTTTACTTTGTGGAAATGTGGTAAAAGGTATCATGGTTCATTCAAAATTGGATCAGATGAAAGTTTTGAAAAATCTGCAGGCATTGTCAGGGCACAGAGTAGAGGATCTTACACATCTCTTTTCTGTGGTTATTATACTTACTTAACTCTGTTATATTTCGAAGAGCAGCAAAATCATTTTATCTATAACCCCTGGCTAAATTTTTAAATCTGATTCTTGAAGTGAAGGAAAATGTATCATCTTCAGTCAGAAATTCACCTAGTGTTGTAAGCTATTAAAATTTCAAAGAATAACATTTATTCCAGATATACCTAATAGCCCCACTGCAGAGGAAGTCTCATTTGCTGGCATTTGGAGCTGAGACAGAATCACAGGCCTGGAATGGCCTTTAACAAGTCATCTAGAGCTATCCTCTACTTTAGACTAGGTCAGTTGTATGTATGTCATTGCTGAACAGTGTTTGTCTAATCTTTTTATAAAGATTCCCAGTGATGGACGCTCTTCTATCTCCTCAGGCAGTTGCTTTTAGAGATTATGGTTTGAAATGCCTTTATTACGTTTTTGAATATCTGACCTGACTCCATGATGTGATTTGAGTGCAGGTTGAATATGAAGAACTGATTGTTCCCTTCCTTTCTGCAACAGCCTTTTATATTTAAGGCTGTCTTGCCCTCTGACTCCCTTCTCTACAGGCTTTGTCATGTTCGATCTTTTTTCATAGGTCTTGTTTTCTAATCACCATTGTCTTTACTCACTAATTCCTTTCTGTATGTGGACATCTTTCTTGATGTATGATGCCCAGAAATGGTGCAGCACTCTGGTCAAGATGTTACCAATGCCAAGTAGACCCGAAATACTGCTTCATGTGTTTTGTAAGCCATGTCGCTCGTTGTGCGTCTGACTGCAGTTAGTTAGAAATTGTTGATCCTGATACAATTTTTGTTTTGTTTTTAGTTAATTAAGAAGAAAGTCAAACTAACTACTTGTGCTTGTGTTCTTAGTCTGCCATTTCCAGTGAATGTTGATGATGGAATTGAAGATACAGGTGCTAGTGTACATTCTCATATGAACAGAAACTCTTTTCCAAGGAAGTGTTTAACTGAGCAACAGAAGGAAGGCATTGATGTGGTGAGGAAACTGATGCATACTTTGGATGAAGAAGGAGGGCTGGAAGAAATTTATACTTTCAGGTAAACTTAGCTAATCTTCTTTATCATACCGTAAATTTACTTTCTGATTTCTTCCCCAAAGGATGAAAAGAATTAAGTGATTGGTCACTTGGCTTCCAGTTTCACTGAAGTCAGTGAATTTTATAACATTGAACACTCAGTCCCTTTCAAACAGGTTCTTCAGTGGCTTTTGGAACAGGTAGAAGAGCTTAAGAGATTTCGTGGAAGATTAATTTTCTATATCTGTATTTAAAGAAGAAAATCAGTGTTCATCCATCTTTAGTGTGGGTGGATTTTGGAGGGAATGTTTCTATAAGTGAGATTTCAGAAGCATCTTTTGGGAAGAGTTGGAATTTGTGACACTGTTCAGGCAGCACATTTGCATTTAATGGTAGCCTTTGTTCCTCGATCACAGACTTCTTTTAGCTCACTAGTTTATCGAAGTCCCACAAATGTTTTGGGTAATGTTGTTTGTTGAATCCTGCTCTTTAATCACAGACAAATGTGCCATTGTGCCAAATAATATACTTTTTTAGCAGCATTCCTAACACAAGAGTTGAAAGATGTTTTTTCACTTCATTTCCGCAGTGAAATAATAAAAATATATGCATGTCTCTGAAAAACTGTAGCTAATGATATATCCAAGACTCTTCCACATGGGTGTTGTCTCAGTTGGGAAACAAGCAAAATGCAATTCTGTTGCATTATAGAAGTCTGATATTACTGTCTTAGTAGTTCTGTTCTACAACTATGAAGTGTGATCTTTTAGACTAGGTGTTTTTCAGGAAGCTTAGTAGATTATAGTTTTAATGTGATTATCAAGGGTAATTTTTAGGTGAGGGTGGTTACCTGTAGATTTGCATGTTGTTATTCATCATTTTATTTGTAGGGTTTCCTTCCCTCACCCTGCCCAACTGATGTGCTTTGCACCTCAGCAGCCTGTTAAACTGTTATTTGATCATTAGTATGAATTAGAGGAGAAACATATATCAATGTGTATGTATTCCATACTAGTCAACAGAGCAGTCTGAGACTGTAGAAAAAAACCCAGGCTTTGTCACTGCATCGAAAGACTGTACAGAAAAGCAGTATTTTCTGGGCCTGTTTATCCTTTAGGATAATCCATATGCATGAAGCTGCTATGTGGCTTGGCCCCTTCTTATTGCAAGCTCTTGCTACTGTATAAGCTGTCTTTGTGCCATGCTTTCAGGGGAAATAAAAAAATCATTGGATAAATAGGCATTTGGCTAATAGCTTAAAGCTTTAGTTGTTTAAATTGTTTAAGAATATGTGAGGTTTTAGATGCAGTTAAGTTGCTTATCAAGACTTAAGAAGTCAGCCTTGTAAATCTGTCATGATAATTCACCAACTCAGATACACTCAGTTTTCCTATATTCATTATTCCTGCTGGTAAAAGTATTCCAACTCTTGTGAAAATAAATTAGTCACAACAGGAAAGTAAATGAGAAAATTTTGTTATGTTTTTTTTAGGGTTTGATATTCAGGCTATCGGGCAGGAGGTACTTCTGCCTCTGGGTTTTGTGGGAAGGGATTGGAGAGCAGAGGAGAAGAGATGTGATTTTAAAATACAAGTTGAAATGTGCCTTTACTCGGGTTTTGTTGTTTGAATCTTCTTTGATAGTGGAGCATTTTTTTTCTATAAAGCTAAGAAATTAAAGGATAGAGTTAATTGATCTTAAATGACGTTTTTAGGCATTTAACACAGGTATTTAATTTTCACATTCATCCTTGAATGTATGTGTTATAGTACTTTTAATGATGTAGTAACCGGATCTTTTTAAAAAGCCTATATTGATGTCTCTATTGCTAGAAAAAAAATTTTCTTCCTTCCCTTCCTTTCCCCAAGGAAAAAAAAAATCAAAAAAGTAAATGCAATGTTTATCTCATTATAAAAATCCCAATGCAGTTTGTCCTTTCATTGTGCTTCTGTTAGAAATTTTTTTTAAAAAAAAACCTGCTCATCCTAGGAAACATGAAAAGTAGAATACCAAGTCGAATTCTGTACTGATGTTTTTAGGAGTTGATCTTAATTTCTGCCAGACAAGCGGTTTAATCAAGAGAGAGGTAGATTTTGGGTTTTATGGTCACGTGAAAAACTCTATCTATTTTATCTTCATCAGGCAATAAAAAAAATTTCCAAGTGCTTTCTCTGCATTGGAATTTTAAAGCAAAGTAACTGATACAGTTTGTATTGGCGGAAATATGTTCTGGGGCATGAGCTTATTTGGCTTCACAATAATATAGTATAAATTACTTTTACTGTAAATCTGTAATTTTTGGACTCCATTGCTTAAAGTTGTGCAACTAAGTTAACAATTTTTAGTATAATATCATTACAGTTTCTTTTTTTATGTGTTTTATGAACTTCCTATATATGCTGTTTAGGCTAGAAATATTCAAAGTAACTTGTTTTACTCTAGCAGAGTGCCCTGAAAAGAATAAGTTCATTAGTACTCTATTAAAAAAAGAAAAGTGTCAGAAGTTAATTACCACAGAAACAAAATCCTGTTAATTGAAACTGGATTTTTTATTACACCACCTCCACTGCAGAAAACATTTTACCACTTAGAGAGCCTTTTCTAATTTGGGTTGTTCAGCTAACTACATGCCCTAATTGGGTGAGCACAGATGAATGTAAAACACTTAATAAGCAGTTGCATAGTTTCATCACAAGACCTAACATAATGTCTTTAAACCCTAATGTCAAACCATCAAAAAAGCTCGAGATGGGAATAATCTAGTGTACCACCTCTTTTTTCATTCTCCTTACTGACAATGGTTAATGACAAGATTATTCATACAGTTTTTCTGATGCTTTATGCAGTCTAAGATGAAACAATTGGACTCCTGCATGTCCTTGAACAGAGTATATTGTCTATAATATTTTATCAGAGTTTGCCAGAGTTAATTTCTGTTTTCTTCATTCCTTCATTTAGAGAGAGCCTGGAGCGTCTTTCAATGTTTAAGAAAATAGAAAGAAGACCTATGGCTTGGCCCTGCCAGCTCACTATTGGTTCTAATTTGTCTATAAGGATTGTGGCCTACAAATCAGTAAGTTGATAAAATCTATGTTTTAGTGTATTTTGGCAGCAAGTTAGGTGCAGCTGCATGTTTCTTCCTTAAAGCTAAGGAAATAAAAGATAAAACAACATCCAAAACAATTATGGTAGAGATTTTATGTGCGTAGAAGCCAGTACATCTAAAACTGTGGTTTCCACAGCAACTTTAACTTCACCATATTGTACACATATGTTGAAGAACTAAAATTCATGATGTACGGAAATAGAAGTAATTGCTATCTACGCTGTGACACTTAATGGTATTGAAGTTGACGAACCTGATTAAGAATGCTGTGATTATGTGAATCTTTCCATTTGACATCAGTGATATGTCTACAGCTCAATGAGACAATATATATTTCTTAAGCCTTAGGCATGAGGGGAATTATACACATGTGTATGTAAAATGGTGGGTGTAAATGTTTTACCGGCTATTGTTTCAAACTGCATCTGTTGTTTCAGACTTAGAAGAAAAGGTGTAATTTCAGCTTGTTTACTTTATACTCTTTGGCAGAGCTTGTGCACAGTCTATTTCCCTTACAGTTTATATGGGTCCTTCACACGGTGCTGGGAAGAAGTAGGTGTATATAAACACAGAAAATGTGCAAAATTCCAGTTATTGAATAATTAATAGGTAACTATATAGTGTTAGCACTGGTGGATCTGGTGAGGTGGAGATTAATTGGTTTATTATTTGAACCCAAGACTAAGAGTCTGGCCAATATTGCAAGGTTTCATGAAGATGTATTATGAAGTTGAAGTATATCTGATGTCTGAGATATAGGCATACTAGCCTTGAAAGAATTCTCTACTGCCAGCTTTTTATTTATACTTATTCCTCTTTTTATTTCTTATTAGGATATTGTGCCCAACCTGTACAAATATGCAGTAAGAGTCCTCTCCCAAAGGTGTTTACACACAAAATAAATTAAGCTTGGGAGAGTAAGGAACATGAACCAAGTGACTAGCCTGAGGTCATCTGGCAGTTGGATCAGAGCTAGGAATAGACTTGTGGTATCTACTGACGTAATCTATTCTGTCTTTTCTGTTTTCTGCCCAGTTCTCCATTTTTCTTCTCATTCACTAAGTATGAAAAATAGAGAGAAAATAAAGGATTTTTCTTTCCCTATAGTTGGGAAACATTCACTCATTGCAGATAATTTATTTCTTCTTTCCCCTACCAGTCCTGTAATGCAACTGGGATCTTTTTATGCCTTTTAGGAAAGTTGCAGTAATATAGGGTATTTTTATGCTGTAGTGTAGTAAGCCTGATACTAAACTTGGGCAATCAGGCTGAATGAGCATTGACTCTTCTTGTATCTTTAATATGTATCTTAACACTTTGTAAAAAGCATTTATGTAGGAGGAAGTAAAATACATAGCAAGCAGGTTTACATGTTATCCTGTGACTAAAAGACTTCCACGAATGACTTAGCCCATGGCTTTAATGAATAACCAAGTATGTGCTCAGTATGACATAGTTCATGTGTTAGGTCTCATACAGATGAAACAGTGTGATGAAAGCAGTGGGGTAGCAGAGATGCATATTAGGGGCTGTCATTATTTGTGCCTTATGGGCAAAATAATGCAGCACTTGGTCTAAGAAGTTTTTGCATGTTCTGCTAAGCGCTTTGGATCCCACTGAAATGTTAAATGTTCCTTTTCTTTGAATTCTGATGTACAGATCACAGAAGAGAAGGTGAAGAAAATGTGGACAGTTGTCGATGCTAAAACCCTCAGAAAAGATGATGTGCAAAAAGAAACTGTTTACTGCTTGAATGATGATGACGAGACAGAGGTTCAGAAAGATGATACTATTCAAGGTATGACTTTTTTATGTATACCCTGAAGACAAACCAAAGATAATACCTTGTACTCTTAAATCATTTAGTTTTAAACTTTGAAGCCTAGCTGTGATCCTAGAATGTAAGCTCTCTAAGCTGAAGGAACAGAGACTTATGTGAGGTTTTTTGTCTTCCCATATTCTAAAAAGACTTACTTTTGCCAGTGATAGGAATAATAATAATACCACCAGGTGGAACTTGGAAGGCACTACAGCTTCCTAAACTGTATTCTGTGGAGGACCATACCTCAGTTCTGTAGTGAGTAGTGCTGCTACCTCTATTCTGTTCTCAAATCATCAGTTGTACTGATAACATGAATACTTTCATAACACTTCTTTTTTTCTAGATAAGCAACTGCTCTAGATATTCTACAATTGTGGAGATGAAACTATTAAAGGAAGGTTTAGTGTTCAAGTGTCTATTAGCTTTGCTGTTTAAATTCTGTAACAGATTCAGTCTGAAGTAGTGGTGTGCAGAATACTTCTTTTATAACCTTCAGCTTCTTTCTGAGCGGATTAAATTCCTTGGAAGACTAAAGGCCCCAGAAACAGTATGAAATAGTCTACTTTTTAAAAATGGAGCTAAGCAAATATGTTTTATTTTTTGCAATTGTATAGATGTGTTTTGTTACTAATTTTTTTTTGTCTTTGCTGTTTCAATCCCACACAAATAACAAAGGGCAGAACTATTCAGATAACAGTATAGGAAGTGCTGTCAAATGAATAAAATACATTTAAAATTCAAGATAAATACTGTATTTTTTTATTTAACCTCTTTCAATTGTAGCAGTGATGGGTGTTTTATAACAGTAGCAGATAAAAATGTCCCAATGACAGTGTGATGTTCTTTGTTTCTTTAAGCAGAAATGATAGTTAAAAGCTAGTAGTCTGCTTATGTTTTATAACTTCAAAACTTTTAGTAAATTAAAAAAAATATCCACTTTTAATAGTGAATATATTATGAAGCATTTGTGACTATTCTCTGCTGATGTTGACTGCTTAAGTTGATGAGTGGGGGAGCAGGATACCAGTAAAAAGAAGTGATGAACAGGTCAATGTGAACAAAAGAGACCAAAAATTTCTGTATCAATGGTGTGATATTTCTTACAGTTAGAGTTGATGATGCTTCATGGATTTTTGTGGATTTTTTGAGAAATGTCATTAATTAGACAATACTTTGCATTTGAAGCATCCATACTGAAATTTCTTTAATCCCACCTGTGTGTTTGCTTTTCATTTTCCAAGAAAATATCTGCATATAGGTTTTTCAGCCAGGGATTTACCTTTTTTCCTTCTGCTTTCTTCACACCTGAGGATATCATCCATAGTCTGTGACAGTATAATAATGTGATGATGGTACAGGGAGAATATTGCCACTTGAGGTGAGGGAATAAGTTGGAACAGATGATACCTCTGAGAAACTAACTTCTTATTTTGTGGAGATATCCCTGTAAGTAAGGCATGGGAAGTAAACCGCAGAAACATATAGAAAGACCACTTCTGCATACAAGAGTGTTTTGGTTTTCCATTGTGTGTGAGGGTGTATCTTACTTCCACTGTCAACACATTTTGTCCTCTGAATCCCTTCTGGTGTTATTTCCTGTCCATGATTTGTGGTATGTTTGGGGTTTTTTGTATTATGTTTGCAGGGAGTGTTGCAGTCTATTTGCTGAAATCTATTCTGATTTGCTTAAATCTGTTCTGTGAATGTAACTTTGTTGGGCAAGATGTTTGGTTCCCTTATTTTCTTTCCTGCTCTCTACGAGAGTAGCTGTGTTACATAAAATGATGTACAAGGAGTGCAGCTGCTGTTCGTGGAGTACAAAATGTGTCTATGGAGTGTGTGGTTTTTTTGTTAACAGGAAAAGTGATTTGATGAGCGTGTGTGGAGTGTAGCTGTGGGGCATGCATGCATTGTTAAAATATTCAGAGAGCTAATTTCAGTGTTAGAATTGAAGGCCCATATGCTTACCAGATGCTCTTCTCTTGTTCTCCAGGGTTTCGCTATGGGAGTGATATAGTTCCTTTTTCCAAGGAAGATGAAGAGCAAATGAAATACAAAACAGAAGCAAAATGTTTTTCTGTTTTGGGATTCAGCAGATCCTCTCAGGTGCGGTACTAAACTTCTTCCCACTCAACTTCCTGGATTGTTCAAGACAATTGATTTAAGTTTGAATTCACTAAAGTTGAGGTGTTGTACAGGGTTCCAGTATTGGGAATGGGGCATCTGCAGTCAGTTGTACAGGGGTGACTTATTTGCTGATTCTGGTACATGTAAACCAGTATGTAGTCTTGTGAAGGAGAGAAGCTCATAAATGTGGCCACTGGACCCTCAAGTGAAGCCAGAGCCACTGAGCTTGGATCTCTGTGAAGTGGAGACAGAAGTACTGTAGTCTCATTTCATCTCACGAACTTAGTGATGCCAGATCTGCAACAGAAGATGGTCTCTCTTCTCTGCAGAGGACTTTTTGAGATTTGTCCAGCCACAAGTGTGTTCTTTTTAACAGAAGAAGCCTCTCAAAAATAAAGAAATGTTTAAGAAAGCCTGAGAAGTGACTGAGAATTCTCATTTCCATAAGCTTTAGTTTGTGAACTGTGACTTGTTTCTTGTTTCTACTATAACAAAAACTAAATGTAGCAAAGACTTCATAGTCTTAGATGAAGATAACATCATTCAGAAACTCTCCTTATTTCAATGAGATGCTTGGTATTTCTATGCACTTACCTGTACTTGTGATACTAACTTTGCCTTTCATTTTACCTGGAAGTTGTAAGAAACTTAAGCTGAGCAAGTATCTTAATAAAAGCTATCCAGCACAAGGTGATTTCCTGCAGAAAAACCAGGATTTAAGCATTAGGAAAGCTGCAGGCAAAGGCTTAACAAAGCTTTCTTGAAGTAAGACACATGAGGAGAAAGTACAGAGGTGTGAGCGCCAGTAATTGCTAGAAATGTTAAGTTGCTCCCACTCTTTCTTCTCTAGAGTATTGCACAGGATGACTGAAACTTTACTACTCTTGAACTTCACTGTACCCTTGACCACTCAGAACTGAAAGGAAATCATAGGGCAGCTCTGCACCGTCTGTTCTTAAGCTCCCAGCCCTCCTACTCTTTGAAATGTCTCACTGCCTGAACAAAATAGGACCCTTGATAAGGGCTGAGGAATCATTACCTTTACCAGGAGGGAAAGATGCTAATGAAATAGGAAGTATCTATGGGAGCTTACTTCCAAATGGATGTAACTAAACATATTTTTACTTTACAGGTGGCACAGAGACCCCTGCATGTTGCTAGATATGCCCTTAGACTACTGCAGTGCAGTGGTTCACATTATTAACTGAGGAGCCCGGAAGTTATGTTGATTTATTGAAATGAGAAGTCAGCCTAAATGGGAACTGTAACCTGGGTGCTCCTTGAGGTCATTCAGAACTTAAGGTTGTTAAATAACATGGGAGCTTGTGTACGGAAAGTGATTGATTGAGAAAATATATCATACTTGGACTTATATGCCCTAAATTGGCCAGGGCAGAGAGATATTAAGGACTGCTAAATTTTGTACAAGAAACTGGATCTAACAAGTGAAATGTTGTGTCTGAACCCAGTGTTTCAATGAGACAGTTCCTTCCATCTTTTCATGTGTTACTAGCCTACAGATGAGTCTTATGTTCTTAATTTAATTCTGTAAGATGTATTTTACCATGTGCGGTGTTTTCTTATGCTGGAGGCTGGCCTCCAATTTCAACTTGAAGTCTGACTTTTATTGAAAACAAAGAGTAAAACAGATGAGAAGAATCAGGCTCCTCTAAGCTGTTATTTTGCATGAATTTTTTTTTTCCCACCATTGGTCTTGGATGGTGTGGTAATACCTTCAAATACATAGTTAATTAATTATAGGTATATAATTATTTGTAGGAATATTTTTGATTCACATAAATATGCCTGAAAGATTTAACAAGTTGGTTTTATATTTTTTCAGTGCACAATATATTTATTGCTCTTGATAATTTTTATGGTGTGCTTCTATTGTCTATGGATTTCATAACAAATAGGAATTGCATCTTAAAGTATGCTCTGGTAACTGTAACTAGAAGTATGAGTAATTATGCCTGATAGTAGTTTCATAGACCTCAGTGGAATAAAATTATTCAGGTGTGATTGCGGGATTAAAATTACACTGTCTAGATATCAGGAAGTTTTCAACTACAATAGGAATTTTCGAAACCCGTGCTTTCCTTATGTTTTGGCTCCTGAATGTTAATGTTTGGAATCATAATACTGACACTATTCAAATGTATGTTTTATATTAAATTGTTTCGTCTAAAAACTTTGGAGAAAATCTAATTTATTATTAACTAGAGAAACTGGAACAGCTCCAAATACATAATTAAAGAAGCAATAGAACCACCTTATATTATTTTTCTGAGTTACTCACATCCCTCAGGAAAGAAGATCAGAGGCTGCTTAAACTTTGATTTTTAATTTATAAACAATGCCATGTAAATCAAGAAATAATACTTGAAAATATTACAAAAGGACCTTTTTTTCTTCCCAAACAAAAAAGGTGTAGTGATAAACTCATGTCTTCCTGAGCTTTTAAAAAAAATTTCTTTTATTTTTTTTTTAATTTCCTGAGCTTTTAAAGACAGATACTTTAAAGAATAATAGCAGATAGAATAATCTGATTTTTGAAGAGTCATGCTGTAATACATTGAACAGATCAGCTCTGGTGCAAGTTGTCACTGACTTCAACAACGTTATGGTAATTTGCTAAATAATGAAACTCCAGATTAGTTTGGAGGCAGTGTAATCTGAAGAGATTTTTCCTTAACAAAGAAAGATCATTTTAACCAGTGTTCATAGTAGCGTGCAGTCTTTGTGACAGGTTTTCCACTATTGCAGTGTTTCTGTGTGTGTGTGTGTGTGTGTGTGTTACCAGCCTCTGTAGCTCCAGCTATTCCACCAGTGCCTCTGGATGAAACTGTTTGTTGGGTGGGGTTTTTTGGGATGGTTAACTATGCTCACAAACAGCATAAACTCTGCTAACAGAGTTAGCATACTCTGCTGTATATACACCAGCTTGCTGTTGAAGTAGCTTTATTAATTAAGGATGTGACTTTTTTCAGCTCCTTTTTGACATATCTTTGCTAGGAAAATTTAATAGCATAGAGGTGGTGTCAGTTAGGTTTAGGTCTTTTGTTCACTGCTGTGGTTTTCCACACTGACTTTTGAATTACTGCAGTATTACTCAGACTGGCAACAGCCGCAAGTATGTAGTCTTTCATTCCTGCTCATCAATAGGAAGGTATGAGTATATCCTGACGAATATGACTGAATATTCATATGGAGTGATAAATGGAGATATGAAACATATATAGGGCTTTAACTTCTATGCACAGTAATTAAATTTTGTGGTTTCTCACTTGAGTAGTGTTAGTTGTTCCATAATTTAACTGGTCCAGTTGCATTAATGACATTTTCTTTAGATCAAGCTAACTGTTGACCATTTGAATCTGTAGATCCAGAGGCATTACTACATGGGCAACCAGGTTCTGAAGGTCTTTGCAGCGAAAGATGATGAGGTAAGGTGAACTGAAGTTTAATGTTGAAGGTGTTTTGCTGTGGAACAGAAAAGAATAGTAGTGGCACTTGAGATTGTCCTGTCTTTCCATGTTAATAAAACAAGTATTTTTAATGCAGTTTACAGAAGTCTTGTTCCATTGACCATTAGGATGAAAAGAAGTTGGATTAGACCCCAAATGAATACCATATCTCATGAATAATGAGAAACTGGTAAATATTTGTGCAAGAGCATGGGGAACCTGGAATTGGTGGTTAAGTCCCTTCTCATGCAAAGTAACAGTGTGCCCTGTGACTGTATTGTTTAGAACAGCCATCCAAATTATTTTTAATATTAGAGGTAAAAATTCACTGTAGTGCTCTGATGTGTTCCTTTAAGGATCTGACTTACTGTCTTTTCTGTCTCTCTTGTAATACTTCTGAGAGCTCTTCACATCTAGTGGAAAAGGTGAGACATGCTGGATCTAAAGTTTGCTGAGCTCTGAATGAGTCCACTATCGTGATGAGATCTGACCTTTCTGCTTGTTCATTTTTTGGACATAAAAAATGCTTGTGTTGAAGTTATAGCTGAAATGGGAACTAGTCTTGACTAAATCAATGCTGTTGAATTCACTGTGAAAGATGTATTTCAGCAGAGTAATGATAACTTGCATGACTCTCTAGACCTTTTTTCTTTCCTCTCCCCAGAATGCAGCTGTTGCTTTTTCTGCCCTTGTTCATGCATTGGATGAGTTGAAAGTGGTAGCTATAGTGCGATATGCTTATGATAGAAGAAGTAACCCTCAAATTGGAGTAGCTTTTCCATATATTAAGGATGCATACGAGGTAATTTTTCACTCTTACCTTTCTGCAGACAGCCTCCATATTGGTGCTTTACAAATACCAATTAAAAAATAATCATATTTGAAACATATGAATTTGCAGTGTTGTGTAATATCAGAAGAAACCAATGTGAATGTGACTTTAGAGTGATTTTGGAAGTGCTAAGTCTTAGGTCAAGGGCATAATAAATAATTTAAAGAAAATTCCATAGGAAAAAATATGTGGAAAAATAATGCTGTGTATTTCTATGAGTATCCTCTATATTATAGATTTAAAGAATACTGATTTTTATTTCAATAACATAGTAAAAATTTTGGTTGGTTATCCTGGAAATCTTTTTTTTTTTTTTTTTGGGGGGGGGGGGAAGTGTTTGGTGTTTAGAAATTACTACATGATCACATAGTTATGTAATAAGTTACCACTGCTTTCTTGCTGTGTTACTACCTACCTCTCCATGTACAGTTCAAAGTTGCACTAGATTCTTTCGTTTCCTTAAACTGTGGGTTTATCTCCAGGTTGCTTGTAGTTCAGAAATTGAATTTGATAGTTGGTGTGGCTTTTCAAGCATGTCCAACTATGCTGTTGTCATTAGGTTTCCAAGTCAACTGGAACTGAGGGGAGGAGCTCACAGCATTTAAAGCTGTTGTTTAAATTCATATGGAGAGCTAGGAAGACAGTAATATGTTTATGTGAAAAGGTTATTATAAAAAACAGGAGAAAAAAATGAAGTCTTCTTAACAAAAAAAAGGAAAAAGTTCTGTACACAGCAAAATCATAGTTGAAATATTTTTTTAAAAAAAATTCTGAGACCCAGAAGCAATACAGTATGTCAGAATTTTTACAGCATATGTTTTCGGTGGTCTTACTTATGAGAGACTACTGAAAGAGCTAAATATGTATAGCATGGCTAAGCAATGACAAAGGTGGGGGCAGGCACAACAATCTTCAGACTTTTGAAGGGTATAAACATAAAGGAAGGCAAAGGAATTATTTAGGATGGTATGAACTGGAGGAGGTATTGAATAAAGAAATGAATAGGCTGAGATTGTCAAAAAAACCAAAACCAACTTCTGACTTTGAAACACAGTAAGATGATAAAACCTCCCAAAGCAGCAAAAATATATGGGCTATTTAAAGGTTGTCTAGTTGGAACTCTGCACAAGGAAAAGGGATTGGATGACCCAGGAGGTCTTTATTCCACCAGTAGAAAAATGAGGAGTGTAGCTATTGCTATATTGTAAAATAATGCTGTGTTTTATTCTGCTTAAAACTGTGTTGCTCTGTAAATACTTTATTTAAATATTTTGTTACAGACAGATATTAGCTGTTAGGATTTTTCTTATGTTTATATTGCCCTGATAGAGCACTCTGGGATACTTTAGATTTTTTTCCTCAGGCTCAATTGTTTCTTCCTTTCACCTCGCTCAGTGTCTCATCTATGTGCAACTACCCTACATGGAAGACTTAAGACAGTACATATTTTCATCCTTGAAAAACAATAAGAAATGCACTCCTACAGGTAAGATAGTCCTATAGGTAAGATAGTAAGAACAAAGTAACCTACTTGTCTTCCTTTAAGACACTCTAAAAGAGAGTATTTGGATTTCCAATGAAAACACAAGCTTTGTCACTATTTTTGTTTAAGAAGAAGCCCCCAGGCCTTTGGGAATACCTTATGGTGATGTCATCTTGAAGTGTAAAGCCTCGATCAAAACTTTGCCAGTTTAGTTGCAGGCTGAGCAGATTTGAGGTTTGCAGGTAGTCCTTTAAAACCGTCCTGTGAACTGACTTCTGACTTGGATTATGGGATTATTAGTCTCACAGGATTTCTGTGATAGAGATCTGAGATTTAGTCCTCTGTATCCTTTGATCTTTGAACTAATTTGTGAGACTAAATGGCCAAACCTTGTGGGAGCTACAATATGTGATTAGCTAGCTAGAATCAGAATAGAGGCATTGGCTCCTTTCTTACAATGCCAGTCCTGTAGCCAGTTGCAATATGACCCATTAATATAATGTACAAAGGCAAAATCTGTATTTTCTGTGGTGTGGTGTTTTTTAAAGCATGCACTTACTAGTGTCCAGGTTCGGATGGAGGCCAGTGTCTTTGGAGAGCCATAGAACACGCAGCCATACAAAGATTGACTCACTGTTCTGAGAATTTTGCACAGCAATGAGTGTAAATGGACCTAGTGTAAAATCCACTCCCACTTCTTTAATTTGTTATGAGATCCATTGAACTGGGCATCTGCACATCAGGGTATATAAAGCATGCTGGGCTGTTTCTGAAACAGTTTCTATTTTCTTGCCTGGAGCCAGCAGTTTCAGAACAAATATAAAACCTGTCTTACCAAAGCGATAGTTGACTATTGTGAACTGTGATAATTCGCAATCATAACTTTTAAGATTTATATTACACCATTCAGTTTTTCAAGCCAACTGTTCTCCTTATTTTCTAAGTGGCCTATAAACCTTATGTTGCAAATAAAAACATCTTGAAAAAGAAGAAAAATGGAAGCAGAAAGGCAGCAATAATTGATGTCTTGGGGGGAAAAAAAAAAAGGCTTTATGACTTTACATTGTAGTCCTTAAATAAAGCAGGGGTTTATTGCTGTGTCCATTATGCATATTCTTCATTGGCATGTCTGTATCTGCAGTGTATTCTGTGACACGTAATGACTTGGTCAAAATCTTACATTGTGAAGTGAATCTTCGTTTATAAATTGTTTCAAGAAATGCACCCATCTGCAAGTGTATTTAATTTTTCTCTGTATGTAATTGCTGCCTTAGCGGATCAGCTATCTGCTGTTGACTCTTTGATTGATTCTATGAATTTGATTTGTGAAGATGATGATGGAGAAACTTTTGAGGACCTGTTTAAGCCCAGCAAAATCCCAAACCCTCATTTTCAAAGATTATATCAGGTGAGATGAACTACATGGTATTTTTTAAAGACTTCTTTTGCTAAGACTTCTCACCTTTCTGTTTTTCTCTAATTTGCATTGGAAAGATCTGCATTGTGAAGATGGAAATAGAAATTATTTTGCATTTGAGTATGAGGTAGCCAGTGATTTCTATGTTGTCTCTGGCACTGATTTTATTCTTAAAATTACCAGTTTTCAGAAACCAAAGGAAGTTACACCTGTGCTGAGGTGTCTTAACAGCATCAGTGATGTTCGCCTATACTAGACAATTTAAAATTTGCTTGGGTATCTCAGCACTGTATTGCAGCGATCATGGTGTGTACATAGACTCAGTCTTCAGCTTCTGGGCAAAGAGAGAAATGTGACTAAAAATCAGGGATCTCTTTAGCTTCTCATTCTGTGTCCTATCAGACCTTGAGCAGAGTCACTTTTCTGTGCATTATTGCGTCTAGCAGTCTTTCCAAAACAGATCAGTAGTAAATGGTTAACCTTGTTGACGTCTAAAGTATTCCATTTGAGTGTCTGAGCTGATGCATTTTACAGGTGAGCAGAATAGTTCGCACTTCTTGCAGTTGTATTAAGCTGTCTACATTTTGATTTACGTTCCTTTCATATCATGAAGATTTTCATTGCAACTGTGAGGACGAGAGATTTAATTATACATTGGAATTCAAGTGTTCAGAAAAATGACACAGCAAACTCAAAAATAAGGAAAATTATGTTGCAGTTCATGCAGCTGCAGAATTATGTTGCGTACAGAACCATGGAGTTATACCGAGTGTGTGATTTTTACTCTGAAAATTGACTAAAAACGGTATTATAGCAACCATGTTCATCGTATCTCAACAATTCTAAATGAAATTTTTTCAGTTTAAAAGTAGGAAGAAGATGCGTTTTTAAATTAAGAAAATTTACCCTAGCTTCTAAAAGCCATGCTGCCTCAGGATTGTCAAAAGAATCAAAGGATCTGAAGGTCATATGTATGTTTCAGGAACGCATGTAAGCCCATGTTCTTCAAATCCTACTTTGACACCTGAAGAATTCAGTGTTCCCTTCAAACTCTGCCAGTCATATTGACAAGACAATGTGTAACTCAATGCAAGATTTGGTCAGAAGAAGGTTATTGCTGGGCAAGAGCTTAAAATCGATTGACCTCTGCATGACCTGTATTTTAGGAAGTGTTGTAAAGCTTGGGTATTACAAAACAAATCTTTGCTTGTGAACAAAACACATAGGGGATAGAATTTCCTTTGCTCAGTGGATGTTGCCTATCAGTGAAAGATGTTTCTTTAGGTGTGCTATTTGTCTTCTGAAACAGTATGACAGTGTTGTTCCGGCAGTTGGGTCAAGTGCTGCTAGAAGAGAGTAACTGGGTAATTTGCCAGTTCCTTAGAGGATAGTAGGATTTTGTAAGGGTGAATGCTACTGGTGGGAAAAGTATTCATTGACCATTTCAATGTACTTGGTAGTATATGGTTCCTGTCCACAAGGCTTGCTGTTTATAAAGCCCTAAATTATCCGTCCTTTTAGTGCTTTCTTTTGGCCATGCACTGCCCCTTTTTTTCATCTTGGTTAGAAAACTTCTGTTAATCTGTATAAGTTGCAGAAAGATTGTTCTTTGCTGCAGACATGTTCCAGGTTCTTAATATTTTGCTCTTGGACCAAGTGGCACTGCTGGTTCCTTAACAACTACGAAGAAGAATTATACATCATCTTTTGAATGTAACCAGTAAATTAATTGGGCTGAACGGGACCTATAAATGGTTTGGAAAAATAACTCTCAAGAAAGGGTGAACAACTCCCTTCTTTTCCTTGCTTTGTTGCCTCATGAAGATATTTGGAATGATAAGTGAAAAGAGCCAGAATTTAAACAGAAACAGCTAAATTATATCTCTGCAAGTAGTGGTGGGCATCAGGAAATGACAGAGTGGGTGGAAAGGAGTTGCTAATGCTTGCTGGAGTGGAAGATGAGGAATATTCTATATCTAGAGTTTCAACTTTTAGTCCTTGCTTCCAGAAAAGCCTAAGTGAACTTCCATAGCTTTTGTGGTGGCAGACTTCCAACATCATTGTTTAAGTTATTCCTCGTACATACAGGGATTTGAAGCACGTAAGACGTTTGAGGAATGCTGTACATCTTATTTGATAGCCAAATAAACAAATTGCTCAATAGCAATTGTTCTGTGCTGAGACAGACCTGGGGGAAAGGTTTATGGGGATGGTGACTTAAAGCATCTCATAGTTAATGGGATCCAGCTGTAGAGTCTGCATCTAAATATGCTCTAATGGCACTTGTTAGGCCACATCTAAGTGAACTTACAGGACTAAACTAAGCTCACTTGTAAGTGGTTGGACTGTGGTTATGTTCTTTCAAAAAACAGAGTAGCAGGGGGACAGGAGGATGCTCATGGAAGTGTGTAAGGGCTTTCAGCAACAAGTAATCTTATCTTTGGTTGAACGTAGTAGATCTGTTGGGAGGACGTTTTTAAATCATTACAAACTAGGTATAAACTAAACTCTTAAGACACGTGTTGGGATTCAGTATACACACATTTAACCATGCAAAAGCTAGCTAACTAGTGTAAGATGAGTTGTCCAAGTCTATTCCATAATCCATGAAAAAAAAACCCTTGGGAAAGTAATTGATCCTTCTTGTTTCAATGATCATAAGTACATGATAATTGTGGATCTGTAGAGTGAATAAGTGACTGGTATAGACTAGATGCTTATCTTTTAGATAGCTGAATCTGTTTCCCGTGTCCTAAGGCTTTAAATACTATCAGGTTCCTGTAGAATTTTTAGATTTTCTAAAATATGTTCTTAAAGTGTGTTTGTAGATGCTGTGTGGAAGAGAACAAGACGGATGCTTTCTTGCTCTCAATTCCTGCCTATTCATGCATTTATGTCATTGCTTATTATGGAATTATGAGAAAAGCCCACTCTGTTACCATTGACATTATCTTAGCCTGACCCCTGTTCCTGAAAGCTGGCTACATCTCTAGGCTGGAAATGTAGGGAAATTTGGAAGAGCGAGGAGGAGCTAGTATGTTGCTGACAACATGCATGCATAGAAAGGTGAGTTTGGAAGCCAGTGGCAGCCTGGGTTGCCTTCCAGCCGGTGAAGGTAGGAGTGGTTCTTGCTGGTCACAGAAGGAAGAGGAGGCAAGGTTAAAAACAACTGGTTTGGGATTAGAAACTCTAGGTTAAGTCTGTTCAACTTCATCTCCATTTAGCACCTGAATTTTGATAGTACCTGCCATCTCAGGTTTCAGAGGTCATTTACTCTAAAAACAAGAACAAGTGGAGGCTGTAGCTACTCAGTCTGCTCTTGCAGCTGCACATGGAGATTTCAGATGCAAAAGCCTGAAAAAAACACAACAAGGGACTTAGGTTTTTTTTGCTTTGTGAGTTTAATTCAGTTCCCTAATGTTGTTTTAATATGGGGTCTTTTTGTATCACAAGAGCCATTACTGCAGCTTCCAGCAACATTTTTACTCTCTTTCAAAATAATGATGCCTTAAATCACTGCAAGTGTTTCCAAATCAGTAGCCTTGTATGATTGCCTCCTTTTGAAAGCATACTCTAATATGGATTGGAATCTTAATGGTGGCATGAAAGTACATCAGTATTGATGTGTAGCATATGGTCTGTATTTTCTTTATTGGCAGCTTTTCAGCATGAATAGAGGATTTTGTTTGCTTTGGTTTTGTTTTTTAAATTAATGTCATGTCTTGACAGCAAACAGGGCAGCAAATCTCTGCTGTGTTCCTAGTTTATTGAGTAGTTACCTTCACACTTCTAATTCACCTTGTACAATGGACTTGGAAAAATTATTCTCCCATGTACATCATGTGTTTTTATGTATGTGTGTTCATGCACTGATATCTGTGTATATATATGCACATACACATACATCTGTTATCCCACACCACAACATTGAAGAGACACCTATGTTTATAAAACTATCAATGGAATTTCTGTAGCCTGTCTCATTAACGTCATCTCTCACCC
Source organism: Athene noctua (assembly GCF_965140245.1). Taxonomy (NCBI): domain Eukaryota; kingdom Metazoa; phylum Chordata; class Aves; order Strigiformes; family Strigidae; genus Athene; species Athene noctua. The sequence goes on from NC_134043.1 coordinate 16,764,410, forward strand.
TCTGCTTGGCTCACTGACTGTGTGCACTGTCTTTACACTTTGGTGAAAAAGCCCTCTCTTCTGTAGCTCCTACCATCTGTTCCAACTTTGATGTACATCTGTCAGGCCCCTTCATTCCCTTACTTTTTTCAAAGTTAATTTGCAAACATACCTATATTCTAGGGCTCACCTGTGCTCATTTAACTTCTCTCTTTCCATTTGCTCTTAAACTGGTGAGAATTTCTCTTATATACATACTGAGTTTTATTAACCAAGGAGAAATATTTTCTTTGAGGGACAATAGACTGTGACGATAACTAGAATACACTGCTGGGGTATATATCTTGTTGCCTCATTTTGGAATGTATAGAAATCTCTCCCATGTGACTGTTGTATGATAGAACTGCATTTTAAAGGTAGTGTGAAGTTAAAAAGATGAATAGATGCAGGTGACTCATTCCTGAGATTTTCCTAATAATTTTCATAGAACTCATTCCAGTGAATATGGGAACACTCATCTGCATCAGTATTCTTGTTTAATATTATTATTAATCTCCTTAAATAGCTGATCATAATATGACTTTCAATCCACTTGTGAGGTGGAATATTTGTCAGCAATATAAAGGCAGTTTTTTTGATCTGGAAGGTAGTTTGTGTGTACCGTATGATGTCAGGCATACAGGCATTATATTAAAAGCACAGAAACTGCAAGTTTTTCTTTGCTCAAATTGTTTCTTGCAGTGTTTGCAGCATAAGGCATTTCACCCCAATGAGCCATTGCCGCCAATTGAACAGCACGTTTTAGAGATGCTGGAGGTGCCCTGTGTGGTAAAAGAAAGATGTCAGGCTGCTCTTGAAAAAGTAAAAGCACTTTTCCCCCTAAAAGAAGTTGGCAAAAAAAAGGAAGAGAAGACTGCTCAAGATATCTTCAAAGACATGTAAGTTGGAGATGTATTATGAATTTTTTTGAAACTTTTTTTTGCACTTCAAATAGTTTTTGCTGTATGAAGTAGGCTCAGAAGCTTTTGAACATAAGATAATGAGTTACACACTGCAAAAATACTGATGGGTGGAGAATATTGTAGTACCACAGTATGTCTGGGGTATTTTGTGAATACTGGTGGTCTTACTATTATGGGGCAAGACACACCAAGAACCAGTCTGTAGCTTCCTCATGTCTATATTTGTTGTCACAGAATCACAGAATCCATCATGTTGGAAGGAACCCCAGGAGGTTTCTTGTTCAAGCTGCTGCTCAAAGCAGGGTCACCTATGAGATCTGAACTGGTAACTCATGGCTTGTCTGACCAGACAGTCTGGTCTTGAAAACAGTCAGGGATGGAGAATGCACATCCTCTCTGGGCAACCTGTTGCATTGCTTACTGTCTCCTGGTCAAATGGTTTGTCCTGCTGGTAGTTATAAAATAGTTCAAATTAGAATTACAGAGGTCTAATTTAGTTTAGAATAAATGCTGTGGAGCTTTAAATTAGCTGTAAAGCTGAGTCTTCCTTCTCAGCGTGCTCAATTTAGGTTGTTCTGTAACTTTCATTTTGAATACCAAATCAAAAGAAAAACAGCTTCGTTATCTGTTGTGAAGTAAATGTGGATGTCTTGGAAAATCAAACTATTATGAACTCTTTCTGGAACATCTATTGTCTGAGCAGTTCTTAAGATAAGATTATTTTTTTTTTTTTGTTAGTGCATATACTGTGTTTGCTTTGTGCTGCATACATAAAGAATAAATGCTTAATTCTTACTGCATTGGTACTGTCACCCCAGCCAAATCAATTTGCTCAAACAAAATCTGCTTCTTCAAGCTTACTTTATTGAATGCCTATAATATAAGTAGTGGGTTCCCTGTGGTGTTGGAGAGTTCTCAGCTCCTCCTCCCCCCCTTTTGTCATTTTTAGTTCAGTCCTTTCAGTGCTAGGAACAATGTCTTTGAGCCATTTTGAGGCTTTAATGCTCAGCTGAGCTGTCATATATCCTTTATCTTGGGTTGGCTAGAGCCTCCTCAGCATGTTATCTTTGGGAAGACATGACACAGGACTTCACATGTTACTGCTCTGGAATAATGGCCACATTTCTGTATACAGACTGGGAAACACCTTGCTTTTGATTTTGTTCATTGCTCTGTGTGCCTGTCTTGGTGTGTCTGTGAGTTCATAATGATTCAATTCTCTTCTCCTTGGTCTGTGCCCTAGTTTCGCTGTGTGTTTCTATACATACATTTATATGTGTATTTTATAAAGTGATAGAACCATTTTTTTAAAAAAAGGCAAAACTTGGGTTCAAGCAAGCTACAGAGAGAATTTAAGCAAAAACCAGTTTCCCAGTACTGGTAGTTGCTTAAAAAATATTGCTCCAAAGGCATCAGTTTGACAAGCCAGAAGGGAAGCTATTTTGTTTAAAAACTGGTTTCCTTTAGAGGGGTGAAGAAAGCACCTATAAAATAATTGATATAGAAATTGGTGTAGGGCTTTAAAATTATTTAAAAAAAAGAATCTGTAAGGGAGGCAAAAGGATACAGACTCAACTATGCAAAGAAGAGTGAATGGTAGTAGGACTAAAAAAAATTGCAAAAACCCCAGTATTGCTGTAGTAATGAATGGGAACATTAACATTCCCATTACCACAACAGAAGTATATGTTTTTGTTCTGTGTTTGGGGAAAAACTGAATGATATTAAATCACTTAATAAAGTGTATCACTGTAACAATGACTAAGGAAAATATTAAACAACAGATAACATTCACCTTATTAGAACTATCAGATCTAGATGATTTGTACTAAATTGTTTTGAAAAAGTTGGCTAGAAGCTCTCCTGACCATTATTTTTGTTTTCTAAAACTGATTTGTGTCTCCTATCATCATATTGACCAGATACATCTCTACTTAATTTTTAAGGTCTAATGGGACTAAAGCAGCATAGATATAGGTGTGATATCTTAATAGAGATTTTAATATTCAGCATTCATTTGTTTCACTTTTGCTAAGGTCTCTGTAGTTTAAGAAGTCCAGGAAAATGGAAAGCATTTTACTACTTCCTTCTTAGGCGGGCTTTGGAGAGGCTGTTACCTCATCCAGCTTTGCAGTATATGATAATGATAATATGATAATTCATGTTGTATTTTATTAAAATTTCTCAAATAGTAGTTGCACATTTCACAGTTTAAAAATACTACTAATCAGTGCATTACCAGTAACAGATTCTAAATGTCAGGTCCTTGGCTGGTATACATGGATATGGATTCATTAGTTTCTGCTGTACTGCACTGGTTAATGACAGCTATAGATTTGGTCCTAGGAGGTTAAATGCAGCAGGATCATTTATGTTCTCCTCCTTCCTCCAATCCCAAAGCATTTTGAATCAATAAAAATAATACAGGAGGAAAAAGATTTGAAGACATTGTAATTGATTGCAAACACCTTTGGAGAAAAATATTCTAAAGGAGAATTTTCATTGTTCTCTGTACCTTTCATCAAACCACGTCAGTATACAAGAATTTTGGTCCAAGTAGAAGTCATGAACTGACTGGTGTTAGAGAAGTATCAGTTTCTCCGTTTTACAGACAGGCATATTGGCTGCCCAAAACAATTAAGGAACTTGTTCAAGGTCAGCCAGAAAGTCAGCAGAGCTGAGAATGGAACAAGGTATCCTATCCTTGTCCTGAGGCATAACCAAAGTTGTCATTTCTCCTCAAACAGTTAGTAAGGTTATGCTGGATGACAGGAGTTGCTGAGGAGAAGGGATTTCAGTTCAGTAGTGACAAAATTAAGTAAAGGACAGAGGAGACTACTGGAACAAAGTGGGATAGACACTGATTGTAAAGTAGGGGAGGAGTATGCTGTAGAAAGTAAAAAGGAAGACTGTATGAGTTCTTTCTAATAATTTATTTTTTCTGTAACATGCAATGCAATTTTTAAAATCAGTTCTAGTGGCACCTAGTCCAGAATCTCTGGCTTTGTCCCTGCATCATCAAGCGGTTTCTTCTTTTTACTGCATTAGGTGAATTTTTAAGAAAAACTTCTTACTTTGTTTGTGGATTCCTTGAACACAAATGCTGCTGTTTAGATCTCAGAGTAGCTTTCAGTCATTCTTAAACTGAAATCAATTCTTCTGTGTCAGTAGCCTGCCACATTAAGTGGCACAGAACAGAGTGTCTGATTTTCTTCTCCTTTTGTGATTACCTGGATTTTCTTCTGTTGCCAAGATAATGCTCTAAAGTTTGTCACGTTAGATGTTACAATCAAGTTACTAGTTTGAATGTACATCTTGGTATATGTTATCTGTGAGGGCAAAGCGAGACAGTATCCTAAAATCACTATTAGCTTTTTAAAAATAACAAATAGTCCTTTGAAGGTTCTTACCTACTTATTTGGGGTTTGTCTAGCCGATGTGGACTGTTCTAGGTGGAAGTTTATAAAACTGTCATGTGCTGATGGAGAATAAGGGTCATTAGACTCAAAAGCCGTGGTGTAAACAGGTTTGTGGTAGCTGTCAAGTCCAAGACAGCAACTAGCAGGTAATTTCTGAAAAGTAAATTAATTTCTTACTTAAATGTTAAGTTTTCATTGCCATTTCATGTTTAGAATGAATCTGGTGAGAATATCAAATGTAAGTCAGTAAATCATATATTCAATATATAGGTTCCAAATAAAGTGACTGAAGATACTCTGTATTCAGAAAGGTGGAGAAAAGGTATAAAAGTAAATTTGCTCCTGAAATAAGCATGAACAATCTCACATCTTCAACAAGTGGTGCCTTTGCTTTATGTGCTAAGATAAGTTTGATCTCTGTTTCTACTGTCTGCTTTGTGCAGCCTATAGAGAAAACTGAGGCATGGTTTAGTGTTAATTTTGGAACAGTTATATAATGAATTTTTGTTCAGTGTATATTTAATTAACTTACTGGCTCCCTAATCAGTAGGCAGGGTAGTTTACTTCAAGTTTTCATATTAATTTTTGTCATTCTCATTTGCAGCAGTGAAGATGGACCCAACCCTAAGAAAGCAAAAATTGAAGAGGAGGAAGGTAGCTTTAGTATCATAAAACTTGCTGAAGGCAATGTCACCTCTGTAAGCATATTTTTACAAATCTGATTATTAAAGGGGAAGATTAATCTAAGTGTATTATAGTGAATGTGCAGAACTCCTGATAAAAGGAGGGTTTCTAGCTGAAACATGACTGAAATACTGTCTACTTGCAGATTTGAGACTCTCTGCTAGAGATGATAAAGACAGCTTTCTCTGCCTTTAGGCACATGTTAGCACAAGTTTCCATCAGTCTCGGATATTTTAGGACAAAATTGTCCCCCAGTGTCTAGAACCCTAAAGGGCAAGCATGAGGCTCTGAAGAAAACAGAACCTCAGGATTGGGGTTCAGTGGTTGAATTTTGTTCTTGCTTTCTTTCATACCATCTGCAACATAAAAGTTGGCTCTGTATATTTTATCAAAGGTATTGCTGTGAATTTTAGAGACTGCTGTCTGCATTGGTTAGGGTTCTAAATCACAAATTTGGCTTCATCCTGCTGCTAGGTCTTAATTAATTCCAGATGTGTACATGGGTAGATGAAGCTTGTATCGTAACTGTCCACCTTCCTTTATTTGATTTTTCATATTACAGGAAAAAGTGGTTTAATATTGAGATAACTTCAGTTGTTTGCAAATGTACTATCCTTTAAGGCTGTTTTTTTAAATGCATGATTGAGATTTTTAAAAATACTTGAAATCTAAAAAGATTTAAATATTCTCTACTCCTAATATAAATTTCTGATATTTACTGAAAACTGTCATTGCCCGATTTAAAAGAAACACAGAGACCAAACAAGATCTACAAATTACTTGAGAGCAAAGCATAAAAATTTCAAATAAACTTAGAGGAATTTTGATTCCTGAAAGGAAATCTTAAGCAATGCATTTTTTTTTCTTAAAGTTATTGTATCCATTTTTCACTGTGTATTTATATTTGACCTGGTTTTAGGTCCTTTGTAAGATTTCTCCATTTTTATGCCCATTTAGAGCTTCAGCTTTAAGATGTCAGACTGGGCCAGAAAGGGTAGATTAATTGAGTTCAAGCTTTTAATTTTGAGCTTCCTATTGGAGTGGCAAACCAATGATTCCATACCCGCGTGCCTGGAAGCTCCCACTCCTCATTAAGCGTCTGTCAAGATTAGTGAGAGGTCTGTGCTACAGAAAGTCTCAAAGCTGAACTAGCCGATAACCTGAATTGCTGTGCTTCTGACCTCTAAACCTCAGAGAACATGGTCAGCTTATAACAGTGCAGCATAGTAAGTGTAAGTTCATGTTGCTCATGTCATAACTAACCTTTGCTAGGAGTACCGCGCATTAACACACAATGTAAGACTTGCATTTTGTGAGTCTGCATACAGAGAAGTGTAGAGCTTCTGTTTTCATATCAACAGAAATTTTTCATATAAACAGAAATTTAGAGATACTTCTTGAGAGGCAACAAGAAAGAGATGGAATTGGCAAAGGATTGTATCATTTTTGAACCTTTTATAGGTTGGCAGTGTTAACCCAGCAGAAGATTTCCGAATTCTGGTGAGGCAGAAAAATGCTGACTTCAAAGACGGTAAATGACTTTTCTCTATCTTAATTATATTAAATAGCATCTTCAGGGTTCAGTAAAATGCAATCCATTTGTCTAAACATAAGTTTCTAGTGCTGGGTGAGATGCTCTGGAGTTTACTGCTTAGTGTCTTGTGCCACTCAGCAAAGAAAGGTGTCACTTGTAAATCCCACAGCAATACTTGACTTTCTCATTTGAAAGTCTCAGATACGTGTGTTTGTGTAAGGTGGCACTAGGTAGCTATGCTGAGGCATCTCAGCAACTCCTCAGGTGTTTCTGACAGAAGATCCTGTAGTACTGACTTGACTGCCATATTCAAACTGAGTATCAGCTTTTCTGGCTTTGTTGGGGTTTTTCTGGCTTGAAGTGGAGGGCTGTTGGCTGCGTGCAGTGTGAGAAACCTGTCTTCTGCAGTTTACTTTGTTCTGTGAAGAAATAATGTGATGCCTGGTATTTAAATCTTTACATGCAAAGGTCATTTCTCACTGCTTGTTGTGAGCAAAAGAAAGCACAGGTGAATTTAGGGTGTAATGAGCAGGTAGATGTGACTCTCAAAGATGAGAGGAGGCTCTGTGTGCTGCATCTGTTCTCAGCCTACGGGAAGACACGGCTTTTGATGCAGAGGCAGGGAAATATAAAGCACAGGTCAGCCACTGTCTTGCATGCCCCAAGTCTGAAATTGCAGTGGAATTATAATTTGTTGTATGGTATTTTCCTATTGGAATAGCTATACAAAGATATATGTAATCCAAAGATATCTTAAAACAAATGCATAAGAGAGATGGGGTCCATTTTTCTTTTAAAGGGTAATTTGCAGATTGTGGCAAGATAAACCTCATGTGCCAAATAGCCACTTATGTAGCATTTCTTTTCAAAGAAAAAGATATGCAGAGGTGCTGAAGTGAGGTGGTAGGTATTTCAGCAAGGCCTTTTGGACAGCGAGGATGTTCAGTAGTATATTGATTTGTGATGCAGTCTGTTGAAACATACATAGGTATTTATCTCCAGAATTTCCAGACGTATAAGCCAGCTAGTCAGCTTTTTACATGGATTTTGCATTAGATCCAGAAGACGTTGTTTATTGAAAAAATATTTGGAATTGTGTTTTCAAATCTCAGATATATTGAGATACAATTAAAAAAAGCATTGTACAAGATATTAGAATACAGGAACTGTGAAACAGACTACTTTGTTACAGTAATTAATTTTATCATGTAGGAAAGCTTTAAGGCAGAAATAAATATAATGATTACCCTTGAAGATGGTTTAACTAAAGAGTACTTAAATATGTCCACTTCGTAGCTGTGCTGGAGATAACTGCAGTACATGTTTGGATGGTTTCTGCAATTTTGAGCAATCTGCTTTTGTTTTATGTGTGATCTGCTCTGTAATTACAAGGTGTAGTTAGACAGAATGTAGTGCAGTCACCCATTTAAAGGAGAGATAGAAACCAAAATAAATAAAAACATGTTCTGCATATTTTTTTTCTGCATAATCCTTTTTCTGCTTTGGAGCATTTTAGGTAGCTTAATACATAAAACATTACAGGCATGTTTTTAATGGCTTGCTGTATTGCATTCTGGTTATGTAAATAGTAAATTCTGCCTTAAAACTATTCAGTGGTTCTAAGGGGGCTTTTTAGTATAATTTTATATGATACTTAATAATGAAAATCTTTTTTTCACTCTGCTAGAACATGTGAAATGTAAAATTACTTTGTAGGAAAGGATAATCTGTGACATTCAAATAGTCTATTGGGGAAAAAATATAGATGTTCTGTGTCAGAATGCACACAGGAGAACTACTAAGTTACATCCTGTTTTGCTGCTTTCTTATATAAAAAGAGCATCTAGTCTTGTCTTCCAAACTGTGAATAGAGTCTACATTCTCATTTTAAAACAAAATAGCAACAGAGTCCCTCCAGAGGGAGGAGAAACACCTTTCAGCTGTTTGATTGGGGGTTGGTTTATTTGGTGGGGTTTTTATCATCAAAAATGAGTACCAATGTATCTCCTGCAGTGGCTTCACTGGGATTTGATGATCAGGGTTTGTGCCATTCATAGGAGAAGCCTAAGTGCAAGTTAGCCTGTCTGATGCTGCGTCCCACAGCAGATCAGAGCAGGAGAAAAGGTGCATTTCCTGTTAGTGAGAGCTGGGTCACTAATATGTAAATATGTATTTTTAGAAAATCTAAGAGTTTCAAATTGTTAAGAGTCTTACAGATAGGATTTCTGAGACTGGCAGCTCAATTTCTGAAACAGTAATCAACTTTGTTTTTAACTGACATCTGTGTAGTTAGTTACAGTAGGGCCCCACTTAGAGTTTATGTGATGAGTTGTGTGTCATGGTGTCAACTTACTGGTTAATGTTGATTCTCATGTAACTAGTCTTGTATCTCCCCTCCAGGTATCTTTACTTTCTTATTTGCATTCATGTCCAGAGAGATGTCATTTTATGCACGTCTTATTTTGAGCAGGTTATAAGTGCAGAGTCATCACAAAGAGCAGTCTTCTGATAACGGCTTCTGACATTTTTGTCAATGAATGCAAATAGATTAGTTTGCCTGAGTAGAATCTAATCATTACTCCCAAGGATGTACAATGAGTTTCTTCATTGTTGTGGCTACAAAGAAGATTCTCAAATTCAGTGAGTGCTTGCCATCTTTTTAATGACAAAGGAGTAGCTGCTTGACTATATAGTTTATCCTGTTGGACTATTTACAGGTTTCTATCCATGTCAACATTTCTGGAGAGGATGTATCTGATACGGTGTGTTGTATTTTCATATGCTTCTGTAGAAGATAGGATGTCTTAGTGGGGAGTAAAAATAGATACTGATACATGCATAGTTTTTTTTTTGTTTTGTATATTTTCTGTGAGTGTATAGGTGAGATTTCATTGCATCTTACAGAACTCCTGTCTGAGAACATGACATCTGAAGTCCTGTAGTTGAAAGAGCTTTTTTTTATTTTACTGATTGTCAGTGAAGAGAGAAATCTGCAATGGCAACTGTAGAGCTTATGGTCATAAGAAACAATGTTCAGAGATAAATTGTACCAAACTCTCATTTTTATATTTATAGCAAGTTTGTTAATATTTTTATTTATAGGCATTTCTAGAAAAATAAGAGTAATTGCATGTGTAGACTTCACCAAATAGTCTGTTGTGCCTGAGGTGTCACGCTTTCACCACGTCTTGTAGATAGCTTCTTAGGCTGTTTTTGCACTGGATGCTTTGTGTGCTTAAAAGAATTGTGTCATAAGTAGTTGTGCATAAGAGATTTGCAGTGGGGATTTATTACACACTTGCAACAAGGATGATATTTTATTGCAAGATTTTATGTAGAAATGTGTGTAGTTAACTACCTTCCTAGACCTAAGATCATTTTTTTTTTAAGTAGTATTTACAGTTTTTGTTGGCATTATGTCTTTGTAGTTCGTCTGCATTTCTATCTTACTGGATGTTTTTGTGTATTTCAGAGACTATTCATGCTCTACTGCTAGGTAGGCCAAATGCAATGACTGGTTTGACGAAGATGGTTCAGTCATTAGGAAAGTATTTGCAAACCAAATACTTGAGTATATAAAATCACTTTGAAGTTTTCTGTACATCTGCTTCACAGAGAAGATGAAGTCAGATTTGTCTTTGAAGGGTGTAGTGATCTGATGAGACACAAAACTTTTGAGTTGCAACAAACAGAATTTAAATTAGATGTTATGGGGGAAAAAAATAATAAAAATTACAATGATGGTAGTCCAACACAGAAAGAAGGGCCCAGAGGACTTGGAGACTCCATCTTTGCAGCTACTCAGAACTCAGGTCTGTGAAGCACTGAGCCACCTTATCCCCAGCAGCCCTTGTTTGAGTGGGGATTTGGGCCATATATCCTTCAGATATCCAGCCTAAATAATTATGATCCATAGCCACAGGCCATTTAGACAGACCATTTCAAAATTGATCAGCATCTCATAGGACACTGGAGTAGTTCAACAGCTCATGATCTTAAAATTCATATTTCTTGGCTTAAAGATGAAGGAAGTCCTTAAAATTAGGACAGTTTTCATTTTAGAATCTCTTATTTTCAGTTACAAAAATATACTTAGAGAGCAGTAGTTTAATTATCAGGTGGTTTAACTGATTTGTCAGCGACTCTGACTTTAAGAACTGTCCATGAATATAAATCATTACCACCACCAGTGGATAAATCAAAAAATTGACAGCAACAGGAGTCTTTTGTCTACAGAAGGAACTCCTTTTTTTAACCTGACTGGGGCGGGGGGGATAAAAATCCCTAAGGAATTGAACTTGGACTATAATACAGTTTTATCTATTCTGTAGTTTGGTTGGCATAGTAATCAAGACTAAGGACTGAACTGAACAAACATGAAAACATAACTACTCTTTTGTACTGTAACTATTCAGAGATAAGTGATTATAATTGTTTGTGGCATATTTCACAAGAAATAACAGCACTGGTGAATGTATCTTAGAGTAGGGAATGTATCTGAACCCCAGTGAAGAAGAGATTAAATTCTGCTGGAACTAAAAAATCTTCTAGTCAATTTTTTTTTTTTCCCTGAAGTTCTCCAACCTTTAATCACTGTATTTGTTATCTAACCAATCAGGTACAGTAGAAGGAGGAGGCAGATTAAAATTTCTTGTGATGTTCTGCAGAATGTGGTGGTTATTAGGAGTACTGGAATTCCAGTTTATGCAAAATGTAGAAGTTTGTTAGTTCACTTCCTTAAATGTGTGTGCGGGATGAGGAAAGTTGGGAGAGGAGAAGAAAATGTTATTACACAACAGTGGCATGAATAGGCTGTCAGTTTGTAGCTCTAGGACCCGCTCTTCAAAAGCCCAATGCCTGAGATTTGTCTGGGACATATCAGAGTTAATGTTAATATGCACAGTTTAGTTAAATAGACATCTTTATGTAGAACATGCCTTTCCCCAAAACCAAGGACATCTGTTTTTTTGCAGCACCCAAAACCAAAGATTCACACTAATGGAAGGGCAGATGACAGGCAGCAGGAAACGAAAGAAGTTCTCAGCCCTAAAAGTGTAAAGGAACAAAGTCTACTTTGGAGAACTTCCAGTTAAAATCCTTATCTACTGGGTCTGGTATTGGCTTTGCCCCCCTGAAGTAATTTGGTAGTCTAATCAGAATACAGGAATTTTATCTATTTTAGATTCATCAGTCATTGGCCTGTCATTTAAGGGAGAGCAAATGGACAGACCCAACTTTAGCAAGCTATTTCAAAATGTTAAAAGAATCTGACTTAAAATATTGTTGCCGTGTAACCTGTTTCCTGCCTATATTATGTCTTTCAGTGCCTAGTAAAACATCGTAGGGTTTTTTTGGTTCCTTACAACAGATTTCAAAAGGAGGCAGTTCACAGCTATAGCAGAAAAGAAGTCTTTTCTTCTGATGCCTGCCAGTGCAATCAAATGGAAAGGGATTTTAAAAAAATTAAATGCAAAAGAAGTAGAAGAGTGTCTGATAATTTCAAACAGTATGCTGGAATCATTCTGACAATAAAGACTTTTATTGCACCCTCGTAGTGCCTGGGGTTTTAATTTAACACATCAATGAAAAGGCAGCATTTAAAAAAAACCACCACCACCACTGAAAACACCAGCAGGACTTGCTTTTATTAGTGCAATTCGTAAGAAATTAGAACATTTAATGAGAAAATCGTTAACCATGAAAAAAATGGACTGACTTAACTTGGGGAGCTGAAGTAGTGAGACTTCAATTTGGTTTGTCAGCTACTGGTAAAATAAATAAAAAGAGTGAGCTGATCACCTCTGGAGCAGTAGGCACTAGCACAGTTTCTTGTGTGATAGCTGCTGTTGGACAGAACCATTATCCGCCTCCTTTTCTAGTAACTCTGTTGAGTCAAAAGCTAGTGGGAGACTATCAAACATGTCTTGTTTTGCTCTTTTCAGAGATGCTGTCCTTCAGATTCAGTTCAAGTAGGCATTTTATAGAACATAAATATAACCACTAGTGCCGTATATGCTTACAGTGAGCAGAGTGGAATACAAGATCTAAATTATGTCTGGTTCTCAGTGTGTTTGCTTATCTCTGTCTCTTCCATCACTCCGGCAGATGATTTTCTATGTTGATGTTTCCATGGCTGCAATACTTGGTGACATCTGTGCCCATAACATCAGAATGTAAGAAGGGCTATAGGTCAGGCCAAAGGTTCTGCTAATCCAGTAACCTGTCTTTAACAGTACAAGAACAGGACAGGCAGGTGCTGTGACTCGTCCAGAATGCTTTTCTGCATTCTCTTCCTCGATGGCAACATCATCTTTAACCTCCCTTGAACAGAGTTCCTCTTTTAAGAATTCTAAGAATTTGTTCAAGCATTTTGTTTTTAAGCTATTAAAACTTTTAGTGTCCCACAGCAGCCTGTGGTAAAGAGGTTAACTGGTTTTGTTTGAAGAGGTACTTTGGGTTGGGTTTTTTTTTTTAGTTTATTCTTAACCCAACTCTTTGCTCTTGTTTTGACAGAGGCAGTGGACTATCTCTCCCTATTCATCCTTTTCGGTGCTTCCGAGTTTATTGGTCACTGTTGTATTGTCCTCACCCTTGTCTTTTCATAGGCTGAGGTGTCTGTCAGAGGGTAAAATTGGGCAGTTCCTCACCTGTAATTAAACATGAAGAAAGTACTAAAATCCAGCAGAATTTAGTTGGGCTTGCAGAGCTCTTGGTAACATTTTCACTTGTCACGTTTGCAGTGTTTTACAGCCACCAACCTTTTAGGAACTCAACAGTGAGGATGAAACTGGTGTTCCCCTTGTTGGTACAAGTCTCTGCTTCTCTCTGTCAGGCATGCACGGTTTATAATACTTATCTCTGTGGTCATAAGCAGCATTGCCCCGATGAAAAATCATCAAACTACCTGTACAGAAACAAGTTATACCCTAATGTCAATAACAAGAAGGTAGTCTTTTGACTGCAATCATTCTACAGATGTTGTTTTGACATTATTACTTCTTCATTGTAAATTTAACACTTATTGAAATATGCATGTATTTCAAAGGATGTTTAGGGGATATGCTTGTGTTATAGAACATGGCCTCCCTCAGCTTTAGGATCCCAGATGTTCTGGTTTTACTTTCGATCAAACAAGCTAGGCCAGTGGTTTTTTTCTTGGCTTCCAGGGAGAGACTTTTGCCTTTGACCATTCTTGGGTTTCTTCCTGTATATCTAGCTTTTCCAGAGAGGCTGAAATAATTGTCAGTATCTTAGATAGGTTATCAACTTGAGTAGCTTGAGGTGGTATGGGTATGATTAACTCTTTAGATACCTGGGGAATAGAAAAAGAGAGATGTAAAGAAAAGGGGGGATTTTTTGCCTTGAAAGTGTGTGTTCTTTATTTATTTCTCCTTGTTTTTCAGTGAGTCAGCAGTTGATAAACTGTATTAATCAGTTCCTGGAAAATAAAGGTTCACAGTACTACATGAAAGGCATCAATTGTATCAGAGTTTTCAGAGAGGAGGCCATTAAGGTAATGTTAATATGTGAAAACTCTCTCAAATTAAAGACATGATGGGCCTGTTTGCTCAATTGGAAACTTAATAATTTATCGCTGCAGCAAAAATAATTTATTTGTAGATTAACATCTGTTAATGCTGTTTGAAAGTTTAGAAATATATTTGCATTTTATATTTCTTTATTCTTGCTGTAATGGGGACTAGCTGCTTTGGTATTATTTGCTGTTGTTTGTTTTCTTTTACACATAAAAACCAGAAGGCCTATGACCTGATGATTGTAGAAGAAAAATAAGCGATCCTACAAATTTCTTCTTCAATAAAGGCATTTACAAGAAAGTCTTTCTACCTTTCTGAAAGATAGTTTTTGTGGCTCACCTTACCTTAGAACTCTCGGGTTTAGTAGAGATAAAACCCAAAATCTGTAGTGACTTTTGTGTTCACCATGTTAGGTGACTTCATGAAGAATTAAGTTTGCAGTGGTTTTTAATATTTTAAATATTTCTTGCTTATCACTGTTGCTAATTTTTGCAGATGTCCAAGGTGCAGTGCTTTAATGATTTTCTGCAGGTCCTGAAATCAAAGGTGGACGATAAAGCCTTAGCTGATTTCTGGGAAATCATGATACAAGGTATGATGGCATTTAAAAGGAAAAAAAAAAAGTATTTCTAGTTGTATTATCCATTAAGTAAGAGAAAACCTTGTTAGAAATGGGATGCTTAAACTAACCCCAGAGCAGCATTTTGATAACGGTTCATTCCTGCAGCCTGTTTAAAAAAAAAATCTAAAATCTTTCATGTTGCAACTTTCTTTTTTGCACTAATAGTTTCATATCAGCAATATTCATAATGCCTTGCCAAGTCTTGTTGAAATGGTAAATTGTGGAAGAAGAGAGACAAATTAAATGTTACAGTATAAGGAGAAGAAGATACAATTTCAGCTGAATTTGAAAATAAATGGAAAAAACTCATGCAGCAGAGATATAAAAAGATTCTTCCAAATTAAGCTTCAAAAAAGGCATAGATAGCATTGAAATATGTCACTGATCATTTTGTATTTAAGCAACCTGAAAGACAGAATATGTGGTAATATGACACCTACCTGTGATTAAACTGGGAGATACAAGGCAGCGCAATTCTAAAACACATTCAGAGACTACGCAAGTGATAAATAAAGGAACATTTTCACAAATACGAAACACGATGGACTAAAAAAATCTTTTACGTCATACTCTTGTTTCTAATTAGAACCAGTGCTAAGAAAATCTGTTAAATGCCCAGCTGTATCTCTTAAGGGGGCATGCTATAAAACACAATTATATGCTTTTCTATAGCACCTTTCAAAGTGACAAACTCCAGACATTCTGTAATGTCTACTTCATCCAGTGTTTTCAAAATACAAGATGGGAATTTGTTCAGCAACCCAAAACAACAGCACCAAACAACACAGAAAGAATATTATATTCAGTAGTATTGTAGGGGACCTTCTCTGAAGAAGTTTGAAAAAACAAACCAACAAACTCTGAAAGTAGGAAACCTGGGTCTTCCGAAGCCATGATAGAGTAACTTTTAATTGGTACAAACCAGAGTTTTCAACAAGTGTATTTTTGAGGGGAAAAAAAAAAATTGCAGAGATGATATTTTCATACAAAGCAGATTATCTTCTTGTAAGAAGATGATAAAGGCATGGTGCTTGATGCATAACCTAGCTGCACTCACTAGGTAGCTGAAATTGCTTTTTGCTTGCTGCTATCAAAAGTTGAAGTCCTGTTTTCCCTGCTTTTTGCCACATGACCCATCCCCTCTTTTCTACCAGATGTGGCATGCATTGGGCCTCGTTATCAGTGATTGCAATCGCCAAAAGAGGATGAATGTGAATTAATGCATTGGTGACTCAGGATCAAGGCGGATCTGTTTGACAAGTTCACTTGTCTCATGAAACCCTGCCATGTCATTCCATGGGCACATTAAGGTGGCATTACACTTGTGCTGAGCTGAAACCTTAATGAATTCTTTGCTCTCATACCCACAGCTGCTTTATTCAGACACAAGCATTCATTTAGCCAAGTGATGAGCTAGACTAGAAAACTATTGGGGTAAAAAATAATTGAGATTTGGGGGGGGCTGGGGTGTTACTGTACAGGATGAGTGTTGGCATAACCATGGAGCAAAGTGAGGACCAGCACTTTGGTAGTTAGACTGTAGGTAATCATAGCATAAATGTTTGTATGTTAAGAGTTAATTTTTCTAAGGACCTAAGAGCATGCTGTGAATGACTAAAAGTGTAATTTCTGATGGATTTTCAGCATTTCATCTGTGATCTACGATTTCAGTGTCTCATTAGTTTGATTGTCATAATATTAGCAGTTTCCTAAATGGATACTTCCACAAGCTTATGAATATGCTCATTAATTTATTTTTATATCATAGTTTATATCGTAGTTGACTCATTTATGCAAGTCACATTTTCCTTTGAGCAATATTTTTTTTATTTTTGCTGGTGGTGATGACACATTCAGAAGTTAGAATTTGGAAGACTTTTTTCATTTCTAATATTAAGTGCATTTTTGGGAAGTCTTCTAATGATATTTTTATACCTCTTATTTTTTTAGACAGAATTTCTTTGATCACTAAAGATGAAGCAAAGGAAAGTTTGGTGACTAGTGAAGAAGCTGAAAAGGTATCATTTTTTTAATGAGCATCCATTTGTACAGAGCCCTTGCTGTGGAACAGAAGATTCTTTCCTATGTGGGTAAATCTTTAGGTGAATGAAATAGGATCCATGTGAAGGAATAAGAGTGTCCTTCTGCCACACAATTGAAATCGCCCCAATTCAAAGCAAAAATAATTCCTTAACATGTACCATAGCATTTTGCTTTAATTGGTCTTTACAAAGTAACATGTATTGACATAATTATCTGAAATTACCCTCCACAAAGAACAGGAACTTCAGGAACTCAACATAGTGGAACAGCAGTAGACTATTTGTATATTGCAAGATCACTGTTTGAACGTCATAGAAAGAACTGTGATCTCACTGTTAGCGCATGAGTTCAAAAATCACAATACTTTTTTGTTTAAAGGCTTTGTGAATCCTAGCAACGTGAATTTGTTATGACTGGCTTTCACCATATATGCAACGATATCAGTATTTTCTACTTTGGGCAGCTCTTCTGGATTGATGGACATTGTAGGTGATGCTGGTATTATTAATGATGATCATATCAGATCCTTTTGGAAACAAATGTTTTGGAGTATTTGCAGGTATTATTTCTACAGAAATATAACATTCAGTTAACTGCAGTGATGAATGAAGGATGTCACAATTACAAAGGAGTGAATTCTAACAGGCAGAATGGTGCCTTCTGTTTGAAAGAAAGCAGAATTCTGAAAGAGTTGCTGTCAAATATTGTCTTTGTGTGGAGAGGGTAAGATAGACATTCTTGTGTCAGGCTGCTAGCCATTATTTTAAATAGCTTAGAAGAAAGAAGGTCCTTGTATTCCAGACCCCTAAAGGTAAACCTGTGGCTAAAATCCGTAAGTACTTTGCAGAGAAGCAGCTTTTCTAAAAAATGCCACGTTGGTTTTCACAACTTCCAGGCCTTACATTAGCAATAACCAGAAAGGGGTTATAGAAGTAGGTTCTCCATGAGTGAATTAATGAGCAGGTAAAAGGTTGTGTTTTAATAACTGCTTTTTTTATCTGTAACAATTTACCTCAAGGTGAAGAAGGCACAGAAATGTCATGAAAATGAAAAGCTAATGGAGTCCAGAAAGCTAAGCAAATGTGCAGAGTACAAATGACAGAATATGATGTTTTTTCTAGACGTGAAAGACCTACTGGCTGTTTCTCATCACACATAATTGTATGGAGCAGCTTTTTTCTCCAGTGGTGGTTTTAAAGAGTATAAATTTTTGTTATATATTCTGAATGTCATGAATTTTCTTGGAAACTTCCTAAGACGATATTTTTCTTGAGAACTTCACTTTCTATTCTAAAACTACCATTGATGCTCAAAATGCACTAATGCTGTGTGAAATAGCCACTGTTTCTTAAGGAAATATCTACTAGCCATGAAGACCTTACAGCATACTGTTGACTTAACTGTGAGCTTGTGGTGGCTAAAAAATACTGTGCCTGCATAGGAATGCCACACAAATTACAAAGTACCAAGGACTAGATTTACAGCTGCCAGGCTAAGCTGGAGTAAAGCATTTGTAGACTGACTTCAAAATTACTTTTCTCTTTAATGTTGTCCTGCAGTCATCCAGATGTTGCAGTACAGGACGTTGTTTTGTGATTGATGGAAGGTCCTACAACAGCCATAACTTCCCTTTAAAACAGGGGAATAAGAGTGTTTGCATGAAATCACCTCTGCAACGCAGTTCTCATAACATGGCAGTTACCTTTAACTTTCAGAATAAATGGGTTGCATCTCTTTGCTAACTAGGCAGTTGGCAATCCCACTTATTTATTAGATAACCACCTCATCACACACTCACCAGATCCAAAACCAGAACCCTGATTTGCCATTGTCTGTCAAGGGTTCATGACTTTTTACTTAAGAAACTGGAAGACTGCGTATTCTTGGGGTAAGATCTGCGGAGATAGAAAATTTTATCTTGAGGTTATAGGCCTGATCTAAAATGCAGTCCTCCTTGGTCCAGTTTTATCCTGCCACAGGTTTTCTGTGTGATACAAAGCCAGCATTTTCCTAGGTCTATAGTAGATTGCAAAAATGGTTCATTTGTTTCCTATACTGAAGGTGATAGCCTTGTTAAAGCGTTATATCTTTTAAAATATTGCACAATAGAGCAAGATGCGAGTTTTCTTCGCCTCTGTAATAGGTCATGTGCAAGCATGTAGGTCAAGAAACTAGCTCTCAGCGTTGGTCCTATGTGACACAAAAGCCTTTTCTCTTATGTGCAGATTGCTAGCTGATTGTGGTTTCAGGACTGTTTCGGATATAAGATTTCAGGTTTACAGGGTTACTCTTTGAAGGAGAAAGACTTATGAGGCTGCTTATTAGAGAGGTAACACATAAAGATGTTATTTTTCTTTTTGGTTGAGCTACATTAGCCATGCATATTTTCCTGTCACTGGGAAGAATGGTTTTAGGTAGTTGGTTTTTTTTTTTACTGTAATAGTGGAAATACTCTTTTTAGAGCATGAGGATGATAGGTTAAAAGAGCAGAAATGTCAAGTGATTTTTCTGGTTGCTTTGGGGAAGATAATGGTTTTCAGCACAACTATTATATGTAATTTGCTTTTGCATAAATGTAAAACAGGTTTTGGAAAAAGAAACCCCCCAACTTTGGATGTTCAGCATTTGATGGAAACTTCAGGTTTCAATTTATTGCAAATCTTCATCATACATTTCTTTAGCTTTTAGCTTTCTTTACCTAATTTAGTGTGGGAAAGCTAATTTTGAAATCTTTGAAAATGTGCTACTTTCAGAAATACCATTTGACTCTTAATTAACTGTGTAAAATGAAATTTGATCTGGCACAAAAAGCTTCTCAGAGCTGACAATGTCATTAGCTTTCAGTTTCATAGTGTGTGCTTTATATTACTACTAGATTGAGAACTTTTCCAGCAAAAAGGATACACAGACATACGGCATTTTAAAATTCTAATTCCTTCTGGCCCTGTCACCTTCTCTTTTTTTTTTGGCAGCTACAAAATCTATAATGATAATTTGAATTCAGCATGTTAAAATGTGAGTGTTGTCTGTGGGGTAAGCTTTCTACAACCCTCTTGGATGTTGCTGTTCAGGTGGTAGGAAAGGTCTGACCTTTGGGTAGTGAGACAACTAGGCAGAGGTTGTCTACTTCCTCTGTTAACCAAAATAAATGTATTTGTTTTTCATCCTAGTGGATGTGATATCTGGTACTTTCCCACAAATGGGATGCAGCAGGTAACTTCTCAGTGTTTTTTACCCCTTGTCTAAAGCTGACACTACTGCTCTAGAGAAGGATCAGAACATTTTATTTACGTAAAAGAATATTTAAGCTTTTTACAGTATAATCATATTGTCTCAGAGATTGGTGGTGCTCTTAGGGATCCCATGGCCTATTACACAACCTCTGTGGCTCTTAAAGTTGAAGTCCTCAGATAAACAATAGCTTGCTTTCAGAAGCCAGCTGTTTATACAAAAGAATTGCATAAACTCTAAGCAGATATTTAGAGCCTGTTTAATGTGGTTATTTTCTAACTAGCTGTTCTCATTCATCATCTAGAGTTAAGAGTGAAGTTTTTTCGGAATTAAGGATGATGGAATTCAAAGTCATGAAATGTAACTTTTCTTCCTCCTCAGCTTTTGCAGCCATTTTTTTATCTGGGGAAGGATTTTTCCTGTATACTTTTTCTGGTGCATTTAATAAGAAAATGTATGACTTTATAGTAAGGATATTGCTAAATAGGCTGTAACTAAAAGTTGTAGACAACTGGATACTTTTTAAGTAAGAGTCAAGGATTTGTATTCTATCATTCTAGCTAAGGTTGGTGTTTTCACGGTTACGCTAAGAGAAAAGTAATTTAGAGGTGGTTGTACTCCAGATATTATCTGTGTGTTTGATTTCAGTTATTATAGTATCTGAGCAACTTACCTTTATCTTCTGTTTATGAATGTGATGCTTTACATGAAGGGCATATGGTGAGTTGTATCAGCAGCTACAGCAGTAGAATTTTACATAATAAATTTTCTATTTTTAAAGACTGGCATTCTAACTGTCTTGTGTGTTTAAGGGTTTTTTTAAAAAATGATGTCTTTGTTCATTTGTTAAATGTTAATTGAATTAAAAGGGAAACTTCTAAGTTTCATTCTAAGAGCTAGAATGTCATACTTAAGAAATCTATTAAACAAGCCATTGGTCAGCTTACATATGTATTCATGTGGGCAGTGGTGGGGCTATTCACTGTCATTTAGCATTTTGTAGCTACACACAATATTACTTTTTAAATTATGTTTTTTAAGAACATAAACATGGCCATACTGTAATGGTCAAAACTTCTGTTTAGCCCATAATCCCAAGTTTGACAGTGGACAATTTACAGATAGGTAGGAAAAAGTCTACTGTCCCAGGCTCCAGCCACTGATGTCTCAAGTACTTTGCTTGAGATTGTTTCTGTGGACTTAGTAGACTTCAGAGGATTTCTATTCTATGAACTTTGCCCATCTCCTCATGAGACTAGGAACTAATATTTGCAGCATCCTTATTACAGGATGTTCTACAGCTTAACCATATGTTGTCTGAAGAACCATATCCTTTTGTCTGTTTTTCAACACACTTCACCATACCATCCTTTAAAAGGAAGTGGTATGAAATTTCCTGTACTTTTAAGATTATTTTGAAAGGTGAAAACCAGAACAAACTTCTTTCATAATTTTCAGTTGCAGGTGGATTTGTTTTGATATACAAGAGACATTTTGTTAATTTAACATTAAGGGTCTGAGTTTTGTTGGTATCATACATTTGTATTTTTAGTTCTTGGCTCCAAAAGAAAAGAAAAATGAAACTCTGCCTCACACAGATGAAGGTGGTGATGTTGATGATTTGGTGAGTACCATAAAGACATAATGTGGCTTTAGAATTAAACTGTAAATTAAAGGTGCAGTGAGACAGAGCAAGAGCTTCTTAAAGCAGTAGATTTAAAGTGCATGGCTTAGAAAACCAAGGATTTGAGTCAGAAAAGAGCCACATGGAATGACTTAATAACATAACCAGGTGTGTAATTTCATGATGCCAAATACTATGCTGTGTAGTAACATGGGTGTTTACACAGGTTAAACATGTACTCTAGTGTGTTTCAAAAGAGCCGGTGAGGCTGCTCATTTGGTAGCAGATTGTTATAATTTACTATAATAGCATTTAACAAAGCTTATAGATCTAGAACAGCTATTTATGTGGGTTGAAAACTGAAAATAATTTTTTAAAAGATGTTTTAATTTTCTCAATTAACCTTTTCTATATAGACTCAATCAAGGATTTCAGGAGGTTTTTTTAATAAATATTTTAGCCATTTTTTACAGTCTGAGTCATTACAAATCTGTCTCCAACGCTTAAGCTGGTAGTGTAGACAGTTTTAAAGAATCTTCAATAGCAGGCAGATTTCTACTTTTGGACTATACTTTTTAAATCTATAAATTGCACATGTGATTATGTGAAGATGATATTTTTATGTTTGTTTTTGTACTTTATAGCAGCCTAGTATTAAGTGCTGTGCACTCCATTTACGTTATATGACAAGGATTTCTGAATTTCTTTGTTTTCTAAGCACTAAACACACATAAGAAATGACTTGAATTCAATGCTGCTTCTTCCAAATCTCTTTCTTCTGTTTGCAGTTGGACATGATGTGACTGGTCAATGTATGATGACTATACAAGCAAGTTTTGGAAGAGTTCTCCCTTTGAGATGGGGCATGGGATGATGATGAGAAGACAGTATATCCATCTTTATTTTCTTGAATGGGAGCAGGAGTCCCAGAGACGTTTCCAGTTGGTATAAATGTCAACTGACTTTTCAAAGCTAGAACAGAAGATTGAAATAATCTGAAGTATTTGTGAAGTGATGGTACCTTTAAGGCATATATCTTTTTTTTCTTTTTTAGCACACTGAATCTAGCTTATCTTTGGTATTACTTTCAGCTAAACAGTACTAAATTTAATGAGAAACTGTGCTGGTGACTGAAATTCTTGTTACGTTGCCTGGAAAGAAAGACAGAAATGTCACATTGAGGTTACCAGGTAACTCTGTAGCATTATTGTTACAGAAGGGAAAAAGTCTCTAATTTCATGCTTTCATCCTACTAAAAAAAAACAAAGAAAAAAACCCCGCAAAGGCTTATGGAAAAAAATTCTAGTCCAGGGAATCACAAAGTAATAGTTTAAAATACACAAAAGAATCTGAAGCACATCCTAAAGCTAAATGTGCTGGTTTTGCCACACTGTACCCAAATGAGTAATTATGGTCACCTCTCTACTACAGGTTATCTATCCTGTCAGCTCAACAGAGCTCAACACTCTGTCCCTTTCTGTTATACTTTTCCAGTTTCATATGCTGGGATTTCTGATTTTTTTTTTTTTTTTTTTTTTTTTTTTTAGACTTTCAACTAGTACAGTTAATGTTGGATACTCCTGGTGCTAAAAGGATGAGTGAATCACTTATCCCCATTTCATACACTGCAGATAACTGCTAATACAAAGCAGAAGAATCCATGAAAGCTGTACACTGACACCTGTGATAGAATACTGACATACTGATTCTATCAGACACACCGATAGAATACTGATAATAGTTAACATTGATAACCAGAATGGAGTACTGTCTGCACAGAGCAATCCAAAGTAGTCAAATACTGCTTGGAAAGAAATACTCAAATTTGATTACAGATCTAGAGAGACACTAATGACACCTTCACAGATGCTTGTTTGTTGCAGCCAGATTCATTCCTTCAAAAGCTGTTCTTTCATTATTGAAATTGTATAAACATACTGTGCAAAATGGTATTGAGACCATAAAAAAAAAAAATCATGAGCTGCAGTTAAATTTGTTTTGAGTTATATGTGCTTTATACTGAACAACAGCTCCTGTGTGGGAAACAGCAACTGCTTTTCGCACCTACCTACACAACGACCTGCTCTCTCCTCTCTTACATCCTATCCTGGCTGAGTTCATGCAGACTGTCAAGGGGTTTCTCAAATGCAGCTGGCAGGGTGTATGTGATCTTTCCAGAACTTTAGAGCATTTATGTCTCCAGAAGATATTTTTCTGAACTGTAAATAAGAAATACTTGGTTAGTCCATTATTTTGAATGTCTTTAAAGGCCAATTTATAGATTATCATATTGTCTGGGTTGTTGGGGGTTTTTTTACCTTTTATTAATTTGTTTGATTAATAAAATATTTTAAAATTTGCTTTTGTCTTCTTCAGAACCATGTTTGCTAAAATAAGATTATTAATTACCTGTTCAATACCTAAGAGAAACTATCAAAAGCCCCTTCTCTGGGCATACAATGCAAACACTGAATATCAAAATCCCTTTACAGAAGCCAAGTCTAATTACTTGTTCTATACTTTTTAAACTCTAAACTTCACAACACCCCAATAAAATAATTTTTACCATTTTGCAGAGATGATGACCAGATAGGATATGGAATTACCTTGCAAATAAAAATAAGGATTAGGGCTTTCTGTTTCTTTTGAACCAGTTGACTGTACTTTTAAATTGCATTGCTTCTGTCAAGCAATAAACATTTAGTTCATGCAATATTATTTCATAGATCATCTTGTTACCTGTACAGCACGTTTAGTCTTAGTGTGGCAACTGAGTTGTTAGTACTGAAGAGGAGAATGGGAATTCTTAGAGGGCAAGCAGAGTGTCTTTCATTCTGCCCAGCCTTATGGGTATCAGTCATCAGAAGCTTGTGATACGTCTTACTGAGAGTTTATCGGACAGCAACATGATTTTACACTTGTTCTTTGGCAAAGGGCCAGCTTTCAGTTTCTTATTAAATGACTGGAAGAGATCTTTCACTTAGTCTAAGCTCATATTTTCAGTTATAAAGTCTGACGTAATTACTCACTAATTACACTGAGGATACTCATTCTGAATTGCAATACTGGCCAGCCTTCAGAAGCAATAGAACAGTTAGTCATCCCCTTCAAAAGCAGGAAACGCCATGCAAATTTGTTTTCTTGCAAGAGGCAGAACATCCATTGTCCTGTACTACACAGCCAGAAAGATTATCGGAAAATAGAAAAGATAATGGCTGTGATTTTCTTATATGTTACTGATTTGTTTTCTTTTTTCCTTGGGAAGGAATGCCTCTCTGGAAAGCTCTTTGGGTGCTAATATGAGACAGTAACCTTGGTTAGCCTTGTTTGCCAAGAGATCAAAGCTTATGATTGTTGTCTGTGTCCTGTTAATCTACTGTTCTGATATCTCTTGAACATACTGGGCAGTATCAATCAGCTTTGATGGAGGGGCAGTGATTTCAGCATTATGAAATTACGAAGCATTTATGAAAATTGATGCTGGGAAAAGATGAAAGAGAAAGGAATGAAGAGTTTAGCCTTTTTTCCTTCTTTGACTGGCCTGGCAGCTGAGAATACCAGCTAGCAGGCTAGTCATCATGTCACATCAGCAATATCATGTGTTGCCTAGTCTGCAGGTCCTCTTCCTTTTTCTCTTCCTCAATTAAAAGAAGAATGTGGACTAGAAAAGATATTCTGCAGTGTGGACTTTGGGAGGTGGAAAGTATCTGGAGGTATTGTATCAGGAAGTGTAATTAATATGGGAGGAAGCTGGGGCAATAGCACAAAATTGTGAATACTCCATAGAAAGGACAAAATACTGTATTTGGGAGCTGTAGAGGAAGCATGAGGCTCTTCCAGTAACATTGTACCAGGAATATATAAATAACCATGCTAAATTGTTCTGCTAATGAAGTTGGTTGCTCTGTCACTGAGTAGTGGGGTCTGCTGACTGTTACGCAGTTCTCAAGTCTTGTCTCATTCATTTTTATACTTGGAAACCTGATTTGTGCTCTTGGACAGTTGTGAAAATGTCACAGAAGTAGTGGAAGATAACTTCCAAACTTACATAGTTGAAGACTTATGATTTGTGTGATATTAGATTGGATTGAAATGAATCGTCAGGTCAATAGTATAGTGTCAGCATGTTTGGAGAGTTCTGGAAGCAAGGCCCCATCTCTGTCCTTACGACATGGCATAAAAGTATGACACATACCATCAAAACACTTCTAATCTGAGGAGATACATTCTGCTGCACTGCAGTCTCTTAGTTGCCAGGTTAGATTTTCTTCTTGCTAACTTTCCTGATATTTTGGTTTTGGCAGAATTGTGTGTCTGGTGTTGGGTCAGGATCTTTGGAATTAGAAAATGTGGAAGGAAATTCACAGTCATATGAGGAAGACTGCAGAAGTTCAGTCTGTCAGTTCTGCAGACAGGGCCTGTCTTTATATTCTGCATTTGCTCATTGCTTAGCATAGTAGATCCTGCTCTTAGGATGAGGTTGCTGCCTACCACAACAGTCAGATGGGTAGTTCCTTCATAATCTCAGTTGGATTGGGGGTAATCTGGAAAGAGGAGGAGTTTTGGCTTGCATTTTGTTAAGATGATAAATATGCTGGTAGGTATTCCTGTGGTGTTTATAAACCATAGGGTTGTTCTGGTTTTGTCCCACCTTCCAGTGAAGTAAGTTAACTTCAGCTGTTGGTTTGTCACAGAGGAAAACTATCTTCTACCAAACTTTCAGCTTGGCTTCCTTTTCCCTTCTGTCTTCATTCTTCTCTTGGTACTAGTATGTCATTAAACGCATAGTGGAGCTCAGTGTGTGGCAGTATTAACAAAAATAAGTATCAGATGTCGAAGACCTCCAAGTTTTCTCATACCTCTTTTGAGATGCATGTTACAACAATTATTTAAAAGAAGTGTTCTTGGCACTAGGAGGAGGCCCACCCAGGTGTTTATAAATTCTCTGAAGAACTGCTGCATAGAAAAGAACAGCTTTTCTTTGTAAGCCCTACTGCTGTAAAGGTGTTAGTAAATGAAGACAGCATTGACTTCTGCAAGAGGTGACTTATCTTTCTAGGTGGAGTTCATGTATATAGCAGTTCTGTGCACTGTTTTGAAGGCATCTTTGGGAGAAGCTATGCACCAGTTTGGACTCTTCTTGTAGTTACTGAACCTGAAAATTTTAGAGGAGTGGATTACTACATACTAACGAAAATAAAGGAAACCACAATAGGCGAAGTTTTCTTTTGTGATAGTGTCATAATGTGATATGAAGAACTAAAATATATTTTAAAAGTCAATGCTGTGATTTTTAACCTCTCTTACCTTTCCCAAAGGATGAAAAACCACAGTGAACTCTGCATAAAAAAATGGCATAGAAGCAGCGATACTATTTACAATAAAATTATTTGGAAAACTTTTGAACACAGTTTAGCTTGAAATTTGGTTGTATTTTTCCACGCAGCAAGCACTTTCGATAAGTGGAAAGATTAGTGTCCCCCTCTATCTCTCCCCTGCCTTTGCTGTTTTGGAATAGTACTTGCATTTGTGAAAATAAAAGTAAACAACAACTAGAAAACGTGTCCCTTTGTCTATTTTTTACAGACCAGAAATAATTTTAGTGCATCTGTGAGCTAAGAGTGCTTTCAACAGGCTCTTCACTCATCTGTCTCTCTGACATACTTACTGTACTTCAGTGACAAGTTAGACAGAAATTAATCTGCTGCCTCTTCCCAGTAACTTTGTGAAGCCACTGTCACTAAGATGCAGTGAAATGATGACGACCATCAAAAGCACCTCTTTTACCAGCAGCCTAGTACTCACAATACTTTTAGCTTTTAGTAAATCATGAATTATTTCACAGCACAAAAAGGCACTTAAATTTGGTCATATGTATATATTTACTCGAGTGCTAATTCTTAGAACCCCTCTGTATGCACCAAGTCAGCTGTATGGACTCCCGTGAGAGTCTGGGAAGTCTGTGATGGAATTGGTAGGTTGACTATAGAAATGTATTTCATGTTGCTTTCAGTGTAGCAAATGAAAGGATTGCTTTTCTTCCTTCTTTTTACTGAGTTCCAACCCTCTCATCTGTTCTTCCTATTTTGATGCACAATAATAGACAGTAATAACTGTCATTTTCTTTTTCTCCAGAAGGGAGTGAATCTTGCAGCTCTCAAGATATTTCTGTTTTCTGTTAATATCTCCAGTGTACAGTATAACTGGAAACATTTTCTATCTGCTGTCTGAGACAACGCATAAAGGGAGCACAAGCCCCTGAGGAAGGAGACAAACTGTGGTGCAGATATTTTTGCCTGAAGCATGTGCATCAGACATAATGCCAGGTAAAATAAGGTAAAATAACTGTAGTACCTGATTGTTGGAGTTTTATATGGCTTGGATGTATGAGAATTCCTCCTCCAGCCTGCTAATGTGAGTAGTCAAATGACAAGTATTCTCTCCCCACAGAGTGAGGTTTATCCATGGTATATAGCACCTGTACCGTGCTGGCTTTTCACAAGAGTTATAGCAGCTATATCAGAGTGCTTAGGGACCTTTTACTTACTAAAACAGAAAGGGGGAAGGATTTTTTTCTTTGGTCCCAAGGAGGTCAGCCTGGAAAGCCCTGATCTGAATGGGTAAGAGAGTCAGACAACAGCTTTTCCCTGTCCCTTAGCAGCATATGAATCACATGTGAATTTCATCTTCTAGCCCTCAGCCTTCCTGAATGTCCAGAGCGTGTCACTTTTCTGCCTACGAAAGATAAACGGCTCAGCAAAGATGAGATGAGAAATAATATGACCTTTGTTTAGTGACTTGTGATATAGGTCCTTCACCCTTACTTCTTGTGAACTTTCAGCAGTTAGCAGCCATAGTAACACCATGGTTCAGTTTTGGCCCCAAGGTTTAGAAGGCTGGATGCTCTCCAGGAAGAGCAGAGCGTAAGCAATATTGATCCGCCTTTCACAAAACTGTGCTGGGTAATGTACAACTTTGTATATCATCTGAATCTCACCTTCGACTAACATTCTGATAGTCTAGAAGCTAGATTGCTGATTCACTTCAGTTTCCTGTGGGGGAATTTATCAAGAATAACATCAGCCAGCAGGTGCATCCTTTTTCTCCCTGAGGAAAGGGATTAAAGGAGACAAAGGGTTTTGGGGAGGAAAGCATTTTTGGTGATATGGAAATTGCATATATTTAATTAACTTGCTTCTGTCTTATGTTCTACCATTTGAAAGTACCAGAACTATCAGTGTGTTCTGTAGCTTGGTAAGCCAGTGTTTATCTGTTACGGGTTTTACTTTGCAGACAGTAATATTACCTTTAGAGGCATGTACTTACTGCAGAAATATCTTGAAAGGCCAGAGATAGGGAAGGTTTCTGTCTTTAATATTTGCTAGCAAACAAGGAAAAGTTGAGGACACCTGCACTTACAAGGGCAGTATGTATCACTGAGCTGTTTGGGTTTGCTACACATTGTTTGTAAGGGATTGGTGGCTTTGTCAAAAGGGATAATTCAAAACTGTGAGATCTGGTGGTCAGGTTTCTTGGGAGATAAAGAAGGTACTCTAGGGAAGGTGTGTTCTATAATGGGTGGAATCTCTTGGTGATGTACTAATGCTAAATCAACATGTAAGTTAAAGAATCAGAGACAGGCTGGGTCGCCCATAGCTTCGTTAAAGATTTTTCATTGCCTTATTTCATAAGAAAGTTAGACAGTTATTCTTCTGGTTCACTAGTAGGGGACAGCAATGGTAAGATTTTATTCCTAGTTCTGCAGAAGACTTATTTGGGACCACTTACTCAATCTCTCTGCCTCTTGATTATCCTCCCTTTGCAGTTGAGGAAAGCTGTTTACTTATGGTGTCTCACAGAGAAGGCAGTTGAAAGACTTCTGAGGGGCTTTGGTTGGATGAGACTTCATATAGAGAGCATATGTAAGTGCAGTTTCATGGCCAGAGATTTGGGTGGTGGGAGTAAACAAAGACAAAAAGCAAGTTATTGTGGTGCTTCCTGAGACTTGAGGAGAACGTGATCATTAGTCTTGAGGAGAAGTGGAGCAGTGGGAATTGCAATTGAGTGTCTCCCAGGCAGCAGGAATGTGTGAGAGGCAGACATCAAACAAATACCAAGGTGTTCTGGAGAAATGGACAAATCAGTTACTCTACTTAATAACTTTAAAAAGCAGAGAGAGGAAACAGATGAGGTTTCAAAGCTTATTATTGGAAAGAATGGCCTTTCTATATCTCTTTCACAATCCAGAAAGAATGATCTGTTTTACATAATGAACATTTACTTACTGTTCTCCCAGACACACACACACTGACCTATTTAAAAATGCAAATGGTCACAGGCAGCAGTGACAAAACCAATTTAAAAGTAACAGTCCAGCAAGACAGTATGTAATTGGGTTGTACCCTGTCCAGGAGACATTTCTCTACAGTCTTCAGAAGATGGGAGCAATAGAGACTTTAGCGTTTGAATGTCTGACAGCTCAAGGTTTACACATGAGACTGTGTATAATCCCCATTAACCCAAAGCTGATGATGACTCGGGTGTAAGAACTGCAGTGGGATGGAGGATGTGTGAAAAAGAACAAACATGAAGAGAGGAAAACACGCAGGAGTGACCTTTTCCTACGACAGGTCACTGTAACTTGAAACAACAAGTGATACATACCCCGGGGGACCACTGGTAAGGGAACCAAATCATTGCATATATGTTACCGTGTGAGTATGTGCTGGAAGGCAGGACCAACTTCACCCTCCAGACAGCTGTATATTCTTCAAGAGAAGATTACTCGGCAGAATCTAGTCCTTAACAGAAGAGCTGTGGGCAGTTTTAGAGATTTACTGTGAGGTAAAGCCAATTGAAAGGCAAATTGAAGCTATGTGGAGAAGCATATGTTAGGTACTCAGAGCAAATTGTTTCCTTCTCTTAAGTTTAACTGATGATGTTTTTGTGCAGGAATTTCCATGTGGTGGGATCTGGCCTCTAGGTTGCCAGTATCTGGTCTTGAAAACTACTCTAGGCCAGGCTGCAAATGGTTTGAGACTGGTACAAAAACCATAGGATGGGTAAAACTGGAGAAAATCAGCTTCTATGTTTCTCTTAGTAGCTACATAATGACCAGAATTATTGGAGTGCAATTCTGTATTTTGTATGGCTTTAAAGAAGCAATCAACTGCACTTTCCAAATCCTAGAAGAGCAAATGCATCTGAAGATAATTTACCCACCTCTGTAGTCATCATTGTACAAAAATTTTCTGAAGTCTGAAGATTTCCACTGTGTTCTCAGAGATGGCGCGAAACCAGCTGATGGGGCAGAAGTTGATGTATTCTTTGCACTATAGTTATCTTAGGCAGCATCAGTTTTCCTCCAGCTAGCAATGACTGCACAAAGGATACTGAGGCAAAATCACCAGGTATGCTTAGAATTGGCAGCCCAGTTGCTGAGGTTCAGAATGCTCTGGTGACAGGTTGCAGGGAAGCTTGCGTGACTGCTGTGAATGCTGTTCCTATACACTCATCTGGGGGTTTGTTGGGTACCCAAGAAGCCAGCCATGTCTGCGGAGCATGAATTGTTCCCTGCATGGATTAAAGGCATCACGGGAACTGAGAGAGGAGGAGAAGGGAAAAAATAAAACACATATACACAGATTGGGATCAGATATTAGCTGAAAAATCAGTGCTTCAAAACAAGGAGGGAGAAAATTGAATAGATGAGGGCATAACACTTACTATGAGAAGTGAGCAGATTATATCAACAAGCACATTCCCTTAGGGTTCATTTAAAGGGACATGTGCAGGCTCTAAGGAGCACAGTACTGAAGAAAAAAATATGTTCTTGGACTTTGCATGGCTTTCAGGATTTATCTGAGTGTCATCAGTTCAAAATGCTACTTGGTGATAGAGAATTCTTGTAGCTGCTATGCATGGAGCTTGTCAATATTTGTAATGTATGAACGAGTCTGTATTAAGGCACATTAGCTGTTTGTAGGTAATGCCCATATGTCCTAGAGCTGCAATCCCTTAATGGGATGCTTTTAACAATGATTACCCAGGCTTGCATTGCTTACTGAGGTAATTTTGTAAAAAAAAGTCACAACATAGAGCTACACAATTTCTTTAATACATTGGACTTTTCATAAGCAGTTGTGCTTCTGGACCAGACAGCTCCATTCTCTGGCATTTACCCAGTTGACTAATTGAAGTCAAGTTTGTCATTTCTGCTAGCATTGCTGTAGAAGTCTTAAAAGGTGCATTGAGCCTGTCTTGTTTCAAGGGTGCAAGATACGGGGACCCAGAGTGAGGTATCAGGGCTGAGGAATCCTGTAGCTTTGTGCCACAGTGCTGATGGCCTGTATCTGCTAGCGTGCTTGTCCTTCCTGCCTGCCTATGCAGGCATCCATGGGACGCTGGACTTAGAGCAAGACAAGACTAACATAAAGAAAAAGGTTTATCAGAATGATGATGTAAGCAGCCTTTGCTCCTTGTGCAGTTGTTTTTTCTGAGTTCAGTAGGATGGGAACTTTTTGGTGACCGGAAGTCAGGATCTCAGTTTCTTCTTCATTTCCGTTGGGAAAGTTTGCCTCTGGTGGTGCTGGTGGTGTCTGTGGACATGTGAATACATGTGTGCACGTGACAGATGTTCCCATACAAGCACACCACTCCATAGCAGCACAGAACAGAAACACTGACATCCCCAAAATTTAATTTTTTTAAATTAATCTTTTTAAGATTAAATCTTTCTTTGCATGCTGTTGTAATCTGGGGTGAGAAGCAATGAGTGGTTTATGAGGTGCCGTAGGCTGATTTTATGATTTTTATTTTTTAACTCCTGCCCTGAGATCATTAACAGGCTCATTTGCTGACCAGCTGACTGTTAATACCCTGGGAGGAAATGCATATTTTATATTTACTAACAGAACTTGGAGGTGCAGTCTCACTTATCTCAAGCTCAGCAAGCCTTTGGGCACAAAATGTGCTCACCTACTTTGCCTCTTGTGCATGGAACAGACAACAAAGCAACCCCTTCAAGTGGGTGATACTTCTCTGTGAGATTTTTAAAGGAGAAGCAATGTGTTGAGTGGCAGTGGCTTTTCTAGCTGGTATTTGAGCAGCTCCAGGCTTTAGTGCTTTAATGTGAAGAGACGGGGAAGTGCCATCACTCTGGACTAGCAGAGGTGGGTCGGGAGTGAGCTGGCCTGGCTCTGTGTGCTGAGCCTCTAATGTCTTCTCTTTCCTCCCTTACCATTGCCACGGGTCTGCTGCGTATCTCAGGATCAGCACATTAAGCTGCTTGTACAACTGCTCTCACAGTGCTTTTGCCGATGTGTTCCAATCATACAGCTGCCTCCTCCATCCTGTTTTGCTGCTGTGCTTCATTCTCAGATCTTACCTTCAGCTGAAATCAGTGCTTTCTGCTGCACTTCCAGATTTGGGGGACAAAACCTCTGGTTGCAGGAACTTGCCATGTGATTTTTGACTCCTGGGGGCTAGAATGAGACATCTCAAATCCTTCTGACTTAATGGCTTTTCAAAATTCACCTCTCCAGAAGGGTACTAAGAGACTTCAAACCACCATCCTTTGGAGTCATATCTGTTTCTCCAGTGCTGTGTGGTAGACCTCTTGCCAATTTGTCTTCTTTCGTGCTAAGATGCTCCATTATAGTTTTTCATCTTGTTCCTGCTGTATGACTAATCTCTGCTTTCTGGGGCCAGTGTCAGCCTGCTGACCTATAATTATCCCTCTCTGAATTTTCTTGTGATCAGTAGTTCCAGAATATCATTCTAGCTGATAAGGTGAGAAGAACTTGAATTATGGTGCTGCTATATGAGTGCTTCTGGTGCTAAGCATATGTGTTTAATTCATTTCCAGAAATTTATGTGAATGAAGGATTCAGATTTTCCTGTGCTGCTGAATTTGTAGCAGGTACAGGTGGGGTTTTTTTCAGTGAGAATCTGCTAAAAAGTTTTCAGGACTTTGTGTTTATTAATAACTCAGTGGCGCAGAGAGTGCTGTAATAGCTTACTTTCATCCCAAGGTTCTCAAAAGAACATTAAGTGTTGCTCTTATTTTTCAGCTGAGTGATTTATAATGTAGAGAGGCAATATCCACACAGATGCATCAGTATAGGTAGAAATATAGGTGTTGGCAAGGCAAGATAATTTCTGTGGAGGATTTTGAAGATGTTCCTTTTGGACTGGGACACAGTCAGTAGCAAAGACTGTGCTCTGCCTGCATATTCTGTGTGCTTACTTGAATGTCCCAAGGCTGCATCGCTTTCCTTGCAGAATTAACAAAGAAAGTGTTCACCCGCAGGCCTGAGGGTAGGTGTCCTCAGATGATGTCTGTGAAAATAGGTTAGATCTGAAAAAAATCTAGTGGAGGCAGGCTGGCTGTGCTGTTCATTTCCCCCTTCTTTTCTGTCCTAGTCAAGAGTCTAAAGCATTTTCTAGCTATATTGGAGTCTCAAATTCAAATCCTTCCTCTACCTGATTCCTCTTGGCTATTAATCTCAAATCTTAGTCTTTACTGCTGAAGATGTGTTCTTTTGTATGAGTGTAATATTCACCAGATGATCAGCTGGAAGCTACATCTGTATCAAGTACCAACCTAGAGCTGCATTTGCTGGGACATTCTTGGCCGCCTTTGCAGACAACATCCCCTCTACACCACCAGCTACTTAGAAAAGAGCTGCTTTGCTCTGAGGACAGTGTCTGTCTGACCGCACTATAAATAAACAAACCCTGCATTTTGCATTTCAGGAGGGATATGTAGTAGGAAGGTGGCGGAAGTGGGCTTAAAAAAAAAAAAAAAAAAAAGACGTAATTTTACAGTACAGGAAAGCTAGACTCTGTCCTGGGTTCTGCCACATATACTCTGCACCTTACATTCAATGTGCTCCTAATTTCAGGTATTTTCCCCCCATACCTGCTTTCAGAGTGCCCATTTATCTGTGCAGTGGATGAGTCCTGTTGAGCAGAGATGGGTGTCCTTTCTGGAGTCAGTGGAGGTGGCTGAAGATGGATGCTGCTTTGTTATGGGACTGCTGCTTTGCTGGAGGCTTCTTACCAGCTGCTCTGTGGTACAAAGAATGTAGGAGATGCAACCCAGCTCATTGCTTTGCAAAGCCAGCTAGGCTGGCTCAGTCACCTTTGCTGGCTGGCGTTGAGGGATGCGTGCATTCCTGTCCCACCAACTCAAGCATAAGGCAGGTGACAGTGCCTTAAACAAGAGCTTAAGTAGTGCCAAGATACTGGCTGAGTCGGGGCCTTAAGTAGAAATCTAACTGGGGCTTGGAACGTAGTGCCTGTAGCTCCACCTGAATCATGGTGCAAGTGCTGGGTTTATTTGGTGACAGCTCCTCTTCCAGCTGCTCTTTGGAGCTGAACTCTGCTCCTGGGGTTAAAGCAAGTTATCTAGCTTTACACTTTT
The DNA here is from genome assembly GCF_965140245.1 of Athene noctua. NCBI lineage: Eukaryota > Metazoa > Chordata > Aves > Strigiformes > Strigidae > Athene > Athene noctua. Next base: position 16,799,469 of record NC_134043.1, read on the forward strand.
CACCATACAGTTTGTATGACAAAGGAATGATTTTTATAGCTCAAATAAGATCAAGCATAGATGATCTTTTAATGAAGTGATCTTTGTGCCTGATCGTATTAACATCACAGGGAGAAAAATGTACTTGAGCCGTGAGAGCCCCCTGCAGCTATAATTAGATGAGTAAAGAGGTTCATATTGATCTGTAGATCAGCAAGAGGAAGGAAAGAGCATCACCCATGTAAACTTTCAAGACCAAAAGCTAGTACAGGCTGCAGAGAAGCCAACGTATGGTCTTGATCCTAAAGTAAAAGCTCCAGCCAGCTTGTCTGATGCTGGCTCCAACTACTCTGCGAAAGTGATGACACTGAGCTGAGCCCACGCCACCGAGACTTTTGGGGTCACTGTGTTGCCTGGAAGCAGCTTTGTCTGAACTTGTGTAGTGTGGCTAAGAGAGCACCTGCACTTAGTTGATGTGGTGGGCCATGAGCGAGGTGGTGGTCTGGTATCCTAAGAAAACTATGTAGAACTCTCCTTACTCGTTGGCACCATGTTGGCTTGTGCACAACTGGGTGGTACAAGCAACAGCTGGGGATCTGTAAAATCCAGCTGTAGACATAACTTCAGCACTGTCATCCTGTGCAACTGTTACTCCAGCTGTGCCTGTTAGAGGAAGGAAGGTGCAGCCTTCAAGTGGGGCTCTAGGCTGGCAAAGAGAAGTCATATCCCTGCCACGGACCTTTGTGGACTGGCTTTGCACACCTGAGCTGGGCAAGTCAAAGGCAGTGGGGAGGTGACATTGGTGACATATCTTCCTGGGTGCCATTGTCACAGAGTCATACCTGGTCCAATACCAGATGTGGCTACAGAAGCCCCAAGAGGCTTTTTAAGGTTCATTTGAACTGTAAAAGGTAAGCAACTGGCCCATCTCTGGAACCCTTTCTCTGGGGTCATGGTGTTTGGCAGTGGGCTTTGCTCTACCAGAAAATGCTTTTCAGTGCTGGTTTCTCAGTGGAAAGCTGCAGAAAGGGGCAAGTGGAAAACCTTGTTCACTCAAGGGTGCAAATGATGCAAAAATCCAGACTTTATCTGCACTGCAGGGTGGGAGAAAAGGTAGAGAAAGCGTGGGAGGCTGAAGAGGAGCATGACAAGACATGCTATAAGGCAGATTATCAATGACTCCAAAAATACCCTTGCTGTTCCTTGTAGCAGGATGTGTCTCTGTGGGTTCAAAATGTGCCTGTGTTGCGACTAGCATTGTCCTGTCATGTCCTGTCAAAATCTAGCCTTCAGTAACTCCCCATTGCAATCTTATTGAGACTAATATAAGCCACACTTTTCTACCAACTCGTCTTGTTGCTGCTATCTAAGCACCTATACTGGGGATGGCATAGCAAATTCTCATGAAATGTACCTTGAAAGAGCATGGCTTGCTGCCTCCCTTGTTAAATATAGGCTGTGAGATGCAGTTGACATAGCCAGAGAAATGTTTATTTTAAGCACATGCATTTGTCTGTAGTAACACCTTTAAGTTTTGATTCACTTTGCAGACAGTGCTTGAACTCTAGACAATGTTTTTAATCAGCACTATGTTTCCTGTAATGATCTCACTACACTTTGGTAGACTGGTAGTAACCTTTTTGCGCTGGTTTTGAGGTTTGTAACGTATAGTTAAGTGATTTTCTCCAGGTGTGGTAATTAAGGCAGCAGACATGGTTCCCTGCTCTGACAGTTTAGATCAAAATACTGAGGAAATGGATGGATTTTCCCATGTCCTGAAGCCTTCAAATCAGTGCTATGGGTAGCTTTCTGGGAAATTCATCATTAGCCAAGGGAGCTAAGGGGTGTGGGAGAAGTCAGAACGAATTATCGAGTTGTTGTCTCTGAGATTAGAAATCCATGACTCTGCACAAACTTTTGCTTGCGTGCTAGAGTGCAGAAGAAGGCAGATGGGAGGTGTTAAGCAGGTTTTTTTTTCCGCAGATTTCTTGTGTAAGATAAATAGTTTCATCCCCTTCACTGGCATGGATTGGCTGAGACTAATGCAAACTCTTGAACTTGGGGAAAGGGCAACTTTTCCTCCATGCTATCAATGGAGAAAGAAAAACTCTCACTTTTGTTCAAGGTACGCTCACTGGTCCTTTGGAAAGCATCTTAAGTGGATTGCTGTGTTAGCAGAGTCCAACATCTGTGTGGCCCTTTTCTCTCAGGAAAGACGCAGCAGTTAAAAAGCAAAAGGTACAGAAAGCTTGTACTGCTTTCTGCGCAGGGCATTTCACTATGTGGCTGCTCCCTGGTGACTGCTGTAGCCCCGTGTGTAGGGATTTGCTGTCTCATGCAGCTGCCTCTGATCCTTGCTCCAAAGGGAACAAACATACTCCCTTTCAACTAGCCCTCCGCTCCCTTGATTGCTTTTTAAAATGTCTAAAAGAACATTTCCAAAACTATCAAAGGAATCTAATTGTCTATTTACGCTTAATTCTGTGGAAGCTTGCAAGAGGGCTCCAGACACAAGTACTTCAGTGCAAGAGGTTCTTCGTGTGCTCTTTGCTGTCTGCTGCAGCTTGGCTGACAGAGAAGACAACGCGGGAATGTGTCATCAGAGTTGGTGTTGCTCTCTCCCTGGTGAATCAAAGCATGTGAAAGCAGATCAGAGATCTCGTGTGCTAGCAGCCATCTTTTATGTGCTGGTATTTAACTGGTGATATTTGTGGTTAGGTTTTCTGGGTTCTGCTTTAGTTTTGCTGAAAGTTCTCCGTCTACCTGCAAGTGCAGGTGGTTCAGCTCAGGTGCTTGAGCAGAGCTTTGAGCGGGACTTTAACTGCAGTTTTGTCCTGGTTTCAGCTGGGATAGAGTTAATTTTTCTTCTTAGTAGGTAGAATAGTGCTGCGGTTTGGATTCAGTGTGGGATTTGGTATGAGCAGAATGTTGATAATACACTGATGTTTTTAGTTGTTGCTAAGAAATTGAGGACTTTCCAACTTCCCATGTCCTGCCCGTGTGCAGGTGCACTAGAGGCTGCGACGGAGCAGAGCCAGAGCACTGGACTCAAATTGTCCAATGAAATACTCCACATCATATAACGTCATGCTCAGTATATAGAGGCGGGTCAGCTGAGAAGGTGGGTGTTCTCTCTCTCTTCTGGGATTGTGACTTTGGGATCTTGGCTTTTCCAGGATTGCTAGCCAGGAACAGGCTGGGTATCGGTATGTGGTGAGTGATCGCATTGTGCATTGCCCATTTGTACTTTCTATTGCTGTTATTATTGATTTGTTTTATTTCAATTATTCAACTGTTTTTATCTCAACCTACAAGTGTCCCTACCTTTACCCCTCCAATGCTCTCTCCCCCATCCCTCAGGCAGGGGAGGATGAGTGAGCGGCTGCATGGTGTTTAGCTGCCAGCTGGGTTTAAACCACGACAGGTTTTCAGCGCTGCTCAGTACATGAGCTTGTCTGTCATTGCTGATACACCCTTTACTTTTTTTAGTTTTTCTGCAAGAGGGGTGTTGACTCCAGTCCTAGATTTTTCCTCCTTTCAGTGCTCCCTTGTTTGGAGCAACTTACTGGTCAGTTCTTGAGCCGTTTAGTAGTTTCATCTTTTACACCTTCTTGGACAGCCATCCTTCCCCTTTATGTGCTTCAGTAGGGATATTTGGCTCAAAGGCCACCTGTGAAAGAGCTGTGAAAATGCAGTGTTAAGTATACATGAGATGGAGAGGTGTGAAAAAAGTGTAATAATTTTGTTGGAGAAGATATTAAAAGATGTACCATATACATGGGTGAGGGGGAAAATCAGTTCGAGTCAGAGTTGAGCCTGAATCAAAAATGTTAGATCTAATTCCTTCAAACTTAGATGGTGTTTTTGTCTCTTGAACTGAGTTCTTATTGGCTGAACTGCAGCAAACTGAATGCTTAACTCCAGACATGTATGAATACTTCAAAACATCATCTGTGAATGCATATCTCAACCAAGATCAAAATGCTAGGAGTGATGTGTTGCATTTTGATTTTATTTTTGCTGTTTTACATACCAATACAGTTTCATTGACTTCAGCAAAGATGCTTATTTTGTATATTCATGTGGATAAAATCAGTCCATCTGCATATGCAGATGCGTACATTGGTCTGTGACAAAAATAAGGCAGCTACACTGCAGTAGCTGGTTCGTCAACTAAAGAACTACATGGCATCAGAGAAGAGTTGTTTTTGTTTTCCCCTCTTCCTTCTTTCACAGCTTCTAAAGGTACGAATGGGAGACTCTCCTGACATGGAAAACTGAGAATATAATTAACAAGTGTCCAATGTGCCAGTCTAATTAGTGCTTCTCTTGTGCATGACAATAATGCTATATAAATGAAGGTATTGGTTTATGAACTTTATAAAGTGCTATGTTTTTTTTTTATTACACTTTACTACATGCTTGTTTGTGAAGGAACAGGACTGAAGTGTAGCAGAGAAGCGCTAATTCAGTATGACAATTGTTTGGGAGTCTGGCAGGTTACACCAAGTACTTCTGTAGCACCTGGTCCATACAGTGGATAAAAATAACATTGAGGCTTACCTTGAACTGATAGTGGTAAGAAAGAAACACAAAGCTGAAGTTATACCCACATTGTTGTCTTACCTTGCAATGGCCAAATACTGCAGGAAGCTTGAACAGATGAATCTTCTTGCAGTATGCTGTAAGGTTTTAATGATGTTTTATAAAGTTTCTTCTAACCTGATTTTTTGGAAGGAGCTATGGCTTTAACATTATAAGTCAATATGTGTTATGGGCTCAGGCTGGAAACTGGGACAAAAAATCCCTGTCCTTGGAGACTGGTTTCTCAGTTCCCTTCCTGAATGTTCGGTCTTCTGGTGCTGGGCAACAGGGAAAGAACTTTTGGAGAGTAAGATGAGTTAAATGTGTGATACTTGGAAGGGATACAAAGCAAAAACATGGGAAAAACCCAACCCCTCACCCCATCTTTTTTACCTCTGGTTTTTTGAGTGGTCTTTAGTTGAGTTGCAAGTGGAGTCAGAAAATCTGACCCAAATCTTAGGTTGAATGATGGATTCACTCCACAGTGGGTACGCATGTCTGTACATATCTGTCACATCAAGTGATCTGCAGAGACATGCCGCATTATCAGCTTCCTGAAGATGGCTTAAAATGCGCTGGCAGAACATTAGCCTCCTCTCGCCCTTTGGGCTCAGGGGAGTGCAGTGCTCTGAAGAGATACTTGCATGACTCTGACCTGGCTGGATTTTTTGAGGTGCCTAGGGCACATCTGCATGCGTCTGAACTGCATGATATAGACATACCTTGAGGCAGCTGGAGCTCACCTGAGCAGTAACAGCTCCTTGTGTGTTTCAGTTACTCTTCAAAAATTTTAATTCTTGAACATCTGGTCTGTCCTAATTTCTCTTCCATTCTTCTCCTGGGAAATCTAGGTATGTACAAGGCATCTGTCTCTCACCCTCCTTTGTTTAGATGGAGACAAAGAGTTATTAGTATTCACAAATGGCCGCTTCATCTGTTGGAAAGCGCCTTCCTACCACCCTCCTTTCAGGTCCATTTCTTTCCTTGACTGGTTTCCTTGTCTTCTGTAACTGGAAAAGGGGCCTGTTGTTTACTATACTTGCATATTGAAAGTTCCTTTCCACAGTGAACCATTCTGCAACACTTGAAGAACCAGCTTCTGTAATTTGAAACAGGAGCCCTATAAGTAAACCCTTTTTGTTGTCCTCTGCTTACTTACCCCTGTTTTACCCTTTCATACATGGTTCCTTTTCAATTATTGAACTAAAGACCCAGCAATAAGCAAGAGCCATGCACCCAGGATGTAATTACCCTCTCTCTAATGTGATTATAGAGCGGTGATCTCTGTATTGATTTCAGCATGTCTAAACTCACTGTGTCCTGCCCTATTCCAGCATGGGAATTTGCAGCCTGCATCACACTTAGCTGAGGCTGCTGCTGCAAAGAGGATTCTCCTCTTGTCCTCAAGAGCAAGGCAGTGTTTAATGAGAATAGCTGACATGCTTCAATGCACTGATGCCTGCAATTGACTGGCAGGCAGTGGGATCGTTGTATTATGGTCATATTAAATAATCACTGATGATAATTGTTATTAATCATTTTCTTGGATCTGTAGTATGAAGAAGTTTTAGTTCCTAAATTGTAAGCATTCGAGGTGAACTGCAAGAGCTACTTAACAATGCATAAGTAGGATAAAAATGGAAGGAAAGGCTTTTTTTCCCCATCTTTCTGAAAAAGCAGCACCTTGTAGGGCAAGATCTCCAAACTACCTATATGAGCTCCACTAGCTTTGAAGATGGTCTGGTGTCCTCTCACCATGTTTGCTGCAAAAGAAAGTGGTCTTTCATGGTATTCCCTCAAAATCCCCTTGCATCCCAGCTGGGCTTAGTTTGCAAGACTGATATTCAGTGTAGACAGAGGGTCAAAAGTGAAAAGCCCTAATTCTTCCCCTCTCTGCTGGTTGTGGCCATTTTTCCCTGCAGTACATTGACAACATTTTGTGCTCTTAAATGGTTGTGCACTAGGGCTTTTCCCTTTTGCCTACCTTGGAAAGTGGTTCTGGAATCTAGGATTTCTCACAGTAGAAAGTCTTTTGATCAGCTTCATCTTCTTTTCCTGCCTTTGCTTCTGATCCCCATGGTCTGTGTCTGGTTTCTCAGTCTTTCCTTGACCTGCCTACAGGAGGATTTGATTTGCCGCCACTTTCTGGGCAACTGCTGTTGCTTTTTGTCATTCTTTGAACGATGGAGAAAGCATTAGAGGAGTTTGGCTCCCCATTGCGTTTCCAAAATCTAGTCACTAATTACAACTAGTCCGAGGACAACAGACATTCAAGAGCAAAAATTTAACCCATTCATTACAGCTTGGAGAGTCTGGACAAAGGACAAAAAGGGCCAATGTCTCCTTAACAATCTCCTCAGCAGTTCATGTGAGTGAGACTACCCCCTCCTCTGATCTTGAAAGGAAAGAAAGAAAGGGGAGAGAGAAGGAGATTAAATAAGAAGTTAAAATTACTAGGCTCCAGCTCCCAGTGTTACATCAAAAGATGAATACATCATGTTGGGGATGCTTCAAACTCCATAATCTGCTTTGCTGCCTCTGTTCTGGGGCTGTTTGAAGTGGTCTCTTCTGCCAATTCAGTCAGTACTGCTCTTAGATTTATTGAGGACTTTGGCAATTAATTGCTTTCAGACCTGAGAAGGCCCTCATTGTTGTCCATCAGAGTTTTAATTAATCAAAGCGGCAGATGGGTAGTATCAGCCTGAAATGCTGGTGTAATTAACTCATTCATTATCATGTTCTCTTGCTTTGTGATGGTTTATAAAGAACATCTTTAATCTAGCTGCCATCATGCTGTCCCCATAGCAGGAGTTAAATGTTTTTCATCAGTCTTTACCATAACTACCCAGTATCTAGGATACCATTAGGGAAAATGCTAATTTTTGTGAATAAATATGTAGACCCTCCTTAGCTTCAGACAGGTGAGTAGAGTTTGACCTGGCAAAGATGAGTGGGGCTGGTGAGATTAAAGTTCCCTTCTTACCCTTCCCTAAAGTCTCTGGAATTTCTTTGCGACTCACCCAGTGCCTCCTGAAATATGCAGTCCTGAACTGTCTGGTCTCTTGGCAATTTGTGCTGTCAAGACAGAAATGTGATCAACTGTCACATGTTTCACCGGCCAAAAAAGCCTTCTTACCTTGTGAAAATATAAAGAACACACCTTATTAGGCCCTCGAAACTGGATGTGCAAATTGCTGCAAGAAGGTTTTGCTCGCAACTGACCAAGACCTTGGTGGGGAATAGTCACACTTTGGGGGAAGCTTCTTGGGCCTTTCTGAAGAGGCCCTATCGAAGTGGCTTGACACGTGTCCTCCATGATGAATGCAAACCCAGGAAACGCTTCTAGGCCCTGAAATTGTTGTGGTAAGTTATTAGCAATAGTTTTTGACATGCTTTTGGCCCAGGCTGTCTTCATGGGAGTACCCAGCATGGTTCAGGTGTTAACACAGGTCAGGAGCAATAGACAGTTTGGATGTGGCCGCTCTTTGGCCTTTTTTGCACTGAGGAGTAAGAGTTTGTACTTGGCTGAGTCTGTAGCAATTAGCATCAGCACCAGAGAAAGGTCCTGAGCACACTGTGCATACTGGGATAGGTGTTGCCATAGATACTTATCACGCACAAAATAAGGAGTTTGAAGTAGAACTAGAAACAAAAGAACAAAGAACTTATGTCTCTGAAATATATTTAATACTCCTCCTAAATTTTGATGTGGTGCCTGAGAGGACTCATGACTGCCTCATAACAGCTGCTTCACGAACTTTGGAGTGACCTGTACAACTGATCATAGCCAAGTGACTGCTTGCAACCTAATATGGGTGCTGGCAACCTGCCTTTGCTTCCAAATTATATTTCCAGGATTGCTTGAGAGGGATGTGAAAGCAGTAGCTTTGGCCTTCTGAAACCTTTCATCCTGGATGCTCTTCCTGAGAAGGGGAGGAGAGTCCCAGTCTTATCTCAACTGTAGACCCTTTACATGAGGGTGGGGGCAACCTCTCCGTGGCACTGTCCATCCAAGCAGTGAAGTCCAGGGCTTGTCCCCAGCACTGAGGCTGTCCTAAATAATGAGATCATTCACCTTTAATGTGGTTTCAAAAAGGCAAAGTAAAGAGTTTACATCTCTGGCTGCTGCTTGAAGACTCTACTGCTGCCTGCATGGTTGCTTTCAAAACATTTGGTAGGAACGCAAACCCCATTAAAATTTAGACCAAAGTCCTCAGCCAAACCAATACTGTGGCTTTATTAATCAAAAGGTTTGGGAAAAGAACAGCTTGGTTTTTCTTAATTAAGATCATCTTTCCCTGGCAGATTAATTACCCAGAATTCATTGCAAATTTCTGGCTCCGTGGATGTTATTGATCCAATCAGCCTGCTAGTTTGTGCTTGCAGGGATCTGTCTGTGATCCTCCTTCTGTGGGAATTTGGGGAGGGAGGGAAGGAGGGAGCTGGCTGCCAGTTATTAATAGAATTTGGAACAGGGTTTTTTTTCCCCTAGCTGATTAAATCAAAATACCAGACAGTTGCATAATCTCGTGCAATTCAGTAACAGCAGCAAATACCACCACCGTCACAAGCCCAGAGAAAAGTGTGGAAGAAGTGTGGACAGAGATGCCAAAGGCAACAGGGGATTTTTTTCTGGAGAGGTGAAGTAATGGGATTTTTTTACACATGTTCAGAAACAGTGTGCTTAGAAATGTACTGTGAATGTTTCAAATGCCTCCTGGCCTGTAGTTTTAGTGTAACATGATGGGTTCAAAGTGAGCCCAAGACAAGGAACAGGATTGCTGGTCCCTTTTGGTGATGTCCATAGGAAGCATAGAGGTGATCCCACCATAGTTGCCAATGCCTGTGAGCTCTGGCCCAGTGGCCCACTTGCTGTGGGGATGGTGTGCTGATGGGAAGCCAGTGACATCTGCCCCTGCTCTGCAGAAGAATAGTAAGTCTTGGCTTTCCAGAAGGGGTTATTGAGACAGACTCCAAGGCAAGTGATGGGAGAGGAGCACTGCTGTTTGGGTAGCTGAGAAAGGCAGTCCAAGGAATGGGTCCTGGGCATTGAGCTCTCCCTGTAAAACCAGTTGTTTGTTGTGTGGGGTCATGAGTGATTCCCTTTCATAGATCTGTTTGAAAAATATAATGGTCACCAACAGGTTTGGCTTGTTGAGTCCCTGATCTCCTTCAACCCTCCAAATAGCATTTTAAAGCCTCAACACACCCCTGTATGCTGCTTCTTGTTTACTTTGACTGTCAGGAAAATGCCTTAGTTAAACATTTTCAGGGATGATTTCTAATCCAGGGGCTGTCCCTTAGCACAAGGCTATGCTTTCCATCAGGCCAGCTTGTTGACTGTGGTGGCTGTGCTTGTTCCATTTTGCCTGGATACTCAGCCTCTCTCTACCTTCCCTTTCCTGTTTTCTCAGGATTCCACCCCCCACCCCCCCACACTACTGCAGTCTTTAAACAAGAAAATAAACAATTCCCCAAAGCTCTGAGAGACGCTTCTGATACAAGATGCGCTGTAATGATGAGAGCTCTCTGCAGTATCACGAGTCAGAAATGGTGACAGTCGTAGGACTAGCTGCCTTGCTGTTTAGAGTACAGATTTTTGCCAGGCTTCATTCACAGCCTTGCGGAGTTTGCTGTTGAAAAAAATACTGGTTTTCCCTTAGAGTTTAGAAATTCAGGCCTAAATTTTCAAGAGCTAGCAGTAATCTGAGGACCCTAAATTTGTCTAGAAAGTAGTTTTTTATTTTTAGGATTGAACACTCTGAATTACTTAATCCTTTTTACAAATTCAGAACAAAAGTTGAGAACAGGAGGCAGGTTGCCATTAACAGATGTAATGAGCTGTAAGCACAATTTACTGCAGGGCTAAGGTGTTTGGTGGTTGGAGTCTCATACTGACTGTGGATGGTGGGAGAACCTCACAAATCCCTTAGGTTCATTCTCCCTTCTTCGGTAAGATGAGTGTAGAAACCAATGTTTTGGAGACCACATCTTGTATTCAGCCTGGGCAGCCTAACTTACTTCCCTCTGATTAAAGTCAGGGGAAAGATGACTGATTCAGCTGCTGGCTACATGCAAAAGAGGGGTGGGTGCTTTTTTCCTAACTTTAGAGATGGGCGTCAATTTAAAATTGAGACACTGGAGCACCACAAATCATACGAGACAACTGTGTAGGCAGTTTGGTGCTGAATACAATTGGGATGAATAATTCCTAGGAGGTACCTGTTCTTCTCTGATGATTACTAAGGCAGCTTGGAATTTGACAAGTGGCCTTTAGATGCATAAAGTTGAGTGAGCTGTATCTGTAAATACCTACATTAAATACGTACAAAGGCAGGTGGAAATATATGGCCTCAAACATTGCTCAGTAGTGGTTATTGCAGACTGAGAACAGATGTAACTTCCAGGGTCACTCCCCCTGTGCTGTGAACACAAAAAACTCCAGATCTAACATATTTCACCACCATGAAACCTTATCTGAATGGAAAGGACAAACATATGGACTGTATGTGGAAGTGGGGATCTGGTGAAATAATTTAGCCTCCCTTGACTCTGCTTATAGCCTTGAAAATGATCATAATGGCTCTGACCTGAGACTGCTCCAAAGTTCAGTAAGGCTTTAGTGATGCAATAAAGTTTACAGAATTCACAAACTAGAGAAGGCTGTGGGCACTTAAAAAGTACATAAAATAAGTGAGTTTATGGATGTCTGTGGTTACTTAGTGAACTAAATAACCAGGACACTGTTTACATTAAGTAATCAGTGCTTGTTGCTCCCACCTAAATTCAAAATGAGAGGGAGAGGAATACTTTAATTATTCTTTGTAAAATGTGCAACTCTGTGACTGTATCTTGCCTGGACACATAGGGCTACTGCTTGGGAATGTTAGGCCTTGTTTACAGATGTATGAGGAACTGATCTTGGTAATAAACTCACAGTGTTTCAGCTAATTTACCATAACTGCCTGTGAACAGGCTCTTTTCCCCTGCAGATGCAAGGTATCTAAATACATTTACACTTCCACTGATGCCAGTTTATTGGGCGGTAAGACCATGCACATTGTCAGGAGTAGTCACAGTGTAGCCGGTGCACATCCCTGGGCTTGCCTTGCGCTAACTTTGTGTGTGCCCATAGCAGTTTGAGTGCCATCTCACACAGGCATATATTTACACCTATAAGCGTGACTGGACACAGGTGTGCAGATTCACACAAACTTTGTTGCAAAGATGATGCTTTAACATTAGTCGTTACTAATTCACTGGGAGATGAGGGGTTTTTGGTGGTGGATGGTAGAAATAGTGACTTGTGCAAATCCTGCAGTAAGAGTGACTCAGCTGGCCTCACAGAGATGATCCACTCACTGCTGTTCTGGGATTTTTTTTGAAAAAACAGAAGATGTGAGTACGGAGGAGCTGGGAGCATGACATGCCCCAAGGGCACAGTCCTGATCCTATGTGCCCGCTCAAGCCTAAGGAAAAATCATGCTGGTTTTGCTCAGGTTTACGTCAGGCCCTTAGGTGATCTTGTTCAAAATTAAACTAGTTGTCTGATAGACCCATATTACATTGAGAATTTTATCACTGTAATTGCAGACAGTTTGCCATCCTTTGGGACTGGCATCCTCTGGCTATTAAACAGACAGCTGTTGTATCGCTTCTGGAAGTGGCCAGTAACTGCTAGATGGCAGACACTTGTTCGCTGTTTGAAATTCTCAAACCAGATTATTTTCTCTTTAATATTCATATAAATATATTCCCCATGCAGATACACCTACATTCATTGTAGGTTAGGTTTTGAAACTTTCACCTGTTTCTAAACCAAAATAGTTTCATGTTCCCAGTGGTTAAAACCTCTTCCCGCCACCACCTTGTCTGAAATGTATTTTACTCTCAAGCCCATGATTTTTGCAATTCTGCTGCGAATTTTGCAGCTTGAGCTCAGATCCCAATGTTTTGGCAACACTCCTGTCGGTGTGTGAAAGAATCCAGGCTGTAATATCACTCAAACCTCCTTGTTTTACAGACAACCTTCTAGCTCGCTAGAGCAACCCAGCATTTCAGCATCCTTGTTCTCCTGAAATCCACTGAGCTGGCAAAGACCACAGTGTGTTATAGCTGCTACAGTACAGCAGAGCCCTGCCTGGCGGGAGTAGGAAATTACTTTTGTTCTGAGCAGGTGCAGGGCACATTATGGTTTTCAATAATGTAGCTGTGTGCACAGAATAAAAGAAGCCCTGGGAGGCCTCCTTGCATTAGGAATAATATGTTTTGGTAAGAATAATTGAGTTACAGGTAAGATGATGATGTGTGCAGTAATTCATGTTTGCCTAGCCTGGGTGATGCAGCTTTTTGTTAATTGAGTGGTATAATGGGTTGTTTGTCAGACTGCAGTCTGTGAAAGACCCAGTTTTTGTCCTGGACTCATAGAAAGGCTGGTTGGAGAGGACTCTGTGAAGTCCAGTCTGCCAGTGTTTCATGGCTCCTTCCTCTTTTCCCTGGGGATCCTCCAGGGCTTGTCGTGCCCTCTTTTCTCCAAACTATCAGTGTTATTGCTGCAGTAATCAATAGTTGCCACCAGCCTCTTCACACCATGTCTTTCTTCTCTCTGCCAGTTCTCTCCGTGCTCCCTATCTTCTGCCCCCAGACCCTGCTCCCACCATCATATCCCCACCCCTTGGGTTTTGGTCTCCATTTCTGATTAGCACAGCTGTTTCTTTCCAAGCAGCTCCTTGTCCTGCCTATTTCCTTTTCTCCATTTATTCCCTTCTTCCTCTTCATCTTTCTGTGTATTTCAATAGACTTATTGGAATAGACCTATATTAAAAAAAAAAAAAAAAAAAGAGGAAAAGGACTTATTGTTTCCAGGGGAAGGATGAGGAACAGACTTTGTCTGTCTCTCTGGGACAGGATCCTCACATGTGTAAGCATAAGAAAGTTCTGTGACTCTTCAGCAGAAGTTCTCAGAGCTTCTTGTGGTCGTCTTTCATGAACTCTATGTTTGACTGGTGAAAAGTGATACTTTAGGCATTTAGTGGGCACTACAGAAACAAGGGGCAGCCTCAAATGATGTTCTGGGGTACAGCTTGCAGTCATGTGCCCAGCATTCAGGAGAGGACCTGCCGATCTAACCTAGCTCTTTACCAGCCCCTTCCTACCATGGATGATTGCTTCAATCATCCTCACTTTCACTGTGCATGCTGCCTCTGAGCCTTCCCTGTGTCTTGAAGTTCACACATCAATTTGTAGAAGATAAAGCCTTGGAGTAAGAGCTGACTCCAGTACCACTTAGGAGATGTTCGTTGGCAAGGACAGCTCTGTATTGTCCCTAGGAAGGGCTTAGCACACCAGAGTAGGTACTCTGAAAATAGCAGCATTTTTCACTACTTGTCTGTACTTACCATGGTTGCCTCAAGCTTCTCTCTTGCACATACGAAACACACTACACATGAACCTTATAGTGATGTTCGGTAAAAGATTTTTGCTGTTTAATGCCATAAACAAATGCTAAGCCAAAGTGCTAACACATTGTGTCATATAGGCTAAACCATGGCATTTTGTTCAAATCCCTTATTGGAGTCCTGACCTCTAATGTGTAGGCAGAAGATGAAAGCTTACTGTATAAGGCCCTGTGTGGATCATGACCAGAAAGAAAGAGATTTTATTGACCAGGAATGGCAGTAAACAAACAAGGAAGGAGGTAAGTTTCACAGTGTATGTTACAGGTTAACAGAGGAGAGGAAAAGATAAACGAGAGTCATTCATTTGCTTTTTTTATTATGTATATTTTCATTAGAAAACAACCTTGAACACCCAGGAATAGTTTTCTAATAAACGTAAGCTCATGAAGAGCACTTGGAAGTTTCCATTCTGGGTTCAGGAGAATGACGGGACAGTAACACAGTTGACATGGTCATTCCTCTTAGTCAACCCCTCCCTTGTGGCTGATTGTTTCTTACATTGCAGCCTTCCCTTCCCCGTGCTTCCTGCCCTGAACAAAACCAGCACCCCACCCCACCCCCACCCCCAATCCCACAGACATCTCTGTAGATGTCTCAAAGAGAGTATTTCTGCATGGACACACCATTGACTCATCTCATCCCTCAGTGAACATAGTGATTTCTTCCAGGCCCGACTCAGGACCCTACCAACAGAGCTTGGAGATCCATGCAGAGACACTGCTTCCTCTCCTGGGCAGACCCTGTAGTAGTGAAGGATCAGACTGTAGTCCTTGGGAGCAATTTCAAAGGGGACTCACGTGAGGAAATGCAGAATTAGCCTACTGGGAACTCTGCCTGCTGGGGATGAAGATCCAGGGAAGTGTTCTTGCCATCCCCACTAGCTACCTCCCTTCTTACTCTCAGCCTCTCTGGGGCAAAAGTCCTGAAGGGGTTGATGCATAGCTATGAGCTGGTTGTGCTTCTGGAATGAGGAAGATTTCCTCCCCAAGCCTGGCCTGCATTGCCTACAGAGGGTTTGTTCATAATGGAGAGCTGATGTGTATGAGCTAAAAACATGAGGGACAAGGCTATTTGTCTTTGCTACTGTATAAATCTGACAAAGATTCTTGCTCCCCTGTCATCAGAGCAGACCTCACCCGGTTTTACCACCACCTAAAGTACAAGTGCTTTGTCCTCACCATGTTTTTGGCTCAGGTACATCATCCACTCTAGTTACCCTGAGGCTAAGAAACAAAAGATTCCCCATGCCATTATTCCACAGCTCGACAGCAGTGAAGAAGTTGCTTGAAAGCATTTGTTCTTCTGGATCAAGAAGTTGAACTCCATGAAAAAGGATTCTGCTGGCCACACCAGTCGAGGGATAGGAGGAAGGTTTGTGTGCCTGTTAGCAAGGAGTAGAAGGGCTGTCCGTAATCCCATCTCAGAGAGATGCTCTACCATTTAGTAGCAATGAATCACCCCTTTCCAAATGAAAATGAAGATTATGGAATAGTGAGTGAAAGGGAAGGAGGAATATAATCTCATAAGAACATAAATACTGAGATCAGCTGTTTGCAGAACATCAATTTTTTCTGTCTAACTGGGAAAGAAGATCATGTGGATCAGGCAGAGATCTGTTCATCTTTCTAGGAAAAAGGGTTAAATTGAACCTCTGTAATGTGCAGTGGAAAAACTCCCAGAGAAGTGCAGCAGGATGGATTTTAAAAGAAAACTGTCTTCTAACAAAGAGCAAAGCAGCTCTGTCACCAACTTAAGCTGTGAAAGAATGAGATAGGTCACTTGTGGGGGCACACTGGGGAAGTACAATTCTTGTGATTATTGTTATCAAAACTTGTATATGCTGATAGATGCTCCCACTGCCCAACAGTGACTTGCTAACAACCTGCTAACAACAGGTTGTTGTCCTGCCATAGAGGAGCACAACTAGAGGCAAAACATCTCTGCCTAATGCTGGCTATCCCATCCAGAGGGAAGCTGTGGTCCCCTGTAGAAGGCTATGTTCTAGGAAGGCTCCTTGATTATGAGCAGACTCGGTCACTCAGATTTTCTTTGAGCAAGCACAGAATTGAATGTGATGCCCTAATTCTGTTTGGTAAAGCACATCTTGATGCATAACATAACATATAATGGAGCATCTTCCTTTAGTACCTCTTCTCTACTGCTACTTAATTCCATAAGTCTTGGGTATCAGAATCCTTTCTTTTCCTCTTCTTTTTTTTTTTTTTTTTTTTTTTTCCCCCTAAGATACTTGGGAAAAATAAGGATTAATAATAATAAGTAAACCAGCTGGGGAAAATACTGTCAATGTGGCTTGGAAAAGAATTACTCTCCGAGTCCTTGTCCCTATTCAGAAATCCATCTCTTCTCAAACAGTTGTGATGGCAGGTGTTTGTGCTTTTGCATCATTGTGCTTGTTTGAATATGGCTCAGATAAGTTTGAGGGGTCTTCAGTCTGTTTCCCGCTGCTGGAGCTGAGTGTCTGGTTTCCACATACTTCTGCATTAGTTAAATGCTATACAATAATTACCATGAACCAGAGACAGGCTAGAGGTCACATAACAGCATTTCCCTCTTCTGTCTTCTTTTGGCCTGAAGTCAAATCATATGTTGTACTTTCCACACAGCAACTCCCTAGCTGCTGTCAAGACTCATTTAATAAAGTATTCTTTCAGGTTTATTTGTGGTTTTTTTTTCTTTATGTTTTCAAGATAACATTTATAAATATATATGTATATGTCTACATATATTTTATCTTGCAATTCCAGTTCTGGAAGAGGAAACATCATTCTGTCATCAAAGAAGAAATTCACCCACTGACCTGGAGGAAATTTGAATAATGAACTAAGATAGTTTTTGATGTTTGTGTAAACAGCACAAAAGTGTCAGATTCTGTTCTCCTTGTATCCAGCATGATAGATGTGAGATCAAAGACTGCCTTCAGTAACTGTAGTGTGTCAGACTTGCATTATTGAGGGAAATACTCCTAGACCCATCAGCTCATTGCTGTCATATGGAAACCAACTGATGTTTTCACTACATCTCCTTCAACGTGGAAGAAGAGGTGAAGGTCAATGCAGTAAGTTCCTACACTTGTTTCTCCTCTCAAGATTCAAATATGTCATTGCCTATCAATTAAATGAATTTGCCTGTCTGGATACCTGAAGGATGTAGAAGACTCTAAAACTAGTCTGAGGAATCCTGTGTCTGTCTGCTCAGGAGATCTTCAGGGCTGGAGTCTAGAGACAGCAGAGGGGATGAGGCATCTGGCTCAGGAAAGAGAAGGGGCCATCACAGGTGAGGCGATAGCGGGAAGGAAGTTATGATACTCAGCCTGTAGTCACTAAGGCAACTGCACTGCTGATTATTTCCCTCCAAGTACTTGACCAACTTATAATAGTAAGAGGAAGGAGTAGGTCTTCTCACCATGCGTTCTCACAAGGATCTCCTTGTGCAGGAGTCCTGGTGAATGAACCACAGGTTGGAAGTGCTAACGGTTCAGCCTCCTACACTTAAGAGTAGTAGTACTTTGCTTAGTCAAAATAATCTTTTTTATCCTGCAGAAAACAAAGATAAGATGCTTGAATGACTGACCACCACATGTGGGCAGGGGACAGGCTTCAGAACTGGAAAGTCTTCAGAATTGTTCTCCATCTACAGGCATTGGCTCTGACATTTTACTGCTGCCAGATACAAGGACTTTAAGAAGGGACCTCACAGGCATGAGTAGTATTTTTCTGTCTCCCCGAGTAAAAACAACGGACAGCCAAAACCTCTCTTGACTCAAATCTGTGATGCTGACTTGCTCTTTCCTTCAGGGAACACACCTGATTTAATTGAAAAACAGTCCATTACTTCTGACATTTGAAATTGGAAACCAAGTGTTGGATGGGTATATGGGTTTTGCTTGCATTGTTTTCTTTGTGACAACCAATTAAGAGCAGGCACTGAGATTGGCAAAGTGAATATATATCAAAGAGGACTTACTGATGGTTATGGAGTCTGAGTATTGGTACAGACTCTTAACGGTCCCTGTGTTCTCTTAGTGCATGTGTTTGAGCCACTGCGGGCACAGAGGAAGAGAGTCTGACCTTGGCACCGGGTATTTACCAACAGACTGGACGGTAAGAACGGAAGAGCTGTGGAAGCTGGAGGCCAGCACTGATGTTTCAGTAGGCAAGAATAGCACTGGCAACTGACACAGAGCAAAACACCTCTGAGGAGCATAACCAGAAGAGCATTACCAGAAAGACCTGTCAAAACTGACGGAAAATCAGGGGACTAGCAGAAATCACAAGAATGAGCAGGACCACACACACACACGATTTCTGATGATGGCTAAACACAGTCCTCCACACTGACCACCCCCAAACGGTGTTGGAGGACCACAAAGCCCAAGAACTGAGGGGTCTCCACAGTGATAGGACCTGGAATTTCTCCACTGGGAGAAACAGCTGCCAAACTCTGTAAGCTTTGTTTGTCGGTGGAAGCTGATCTGACTGCTTTGTAACAAAATACAGAGAACGTCTCTTCAGGAACCCAGCAGAGAAGACTAGAGGAAAGATGTGGGGAAGAAGAGATGCCTTCTGTAGCATAGCTGTGCCCCGTCTCTTCTGTATGCTAGAGTCCCCCAATACACAAAGTATTCTCTGTGTCTTGGGACCGTACTGTCTCCATTTGCACCTTTTAAGGTCCTGCATAGTAGCACAAAAAGGATGGCACAAGGAGGTTGTGGGACATGAGAGAACTGTGCTCTGGAAGCAAGAGACCCTCATCAGTATTTCTGCCATCGATACTTTGGGGAGGAAAGAAAAAGAGAATCCAAAACCCCAAACCTCACACTAAATATGCATTTGTTCTCTCAGGCTGGCAGCCTAGAAGTTCATAAACTCAGAATTACCTTGTTCTGGAGTAAACTGTTCTGAAAACAGTTTCCAATGGCTTCCTCGAGTTTACTTTGCTGGTGGCAGCCCTTCGGCTCCATGCTGGCACATGTATGAAGCTCTTTGAACAAGTTTTGACCTTCCTTTAGCCCCTCTGCCCATCAAGCCAGCTAATGACATGCTTCGTATTGCACAGAACACATACAATTGACAAGTTCAATAGTGTTGTTTAAATATTAAACAGTCTAGACAGGCTTTTGAGTCTTACGCCACTGTGAAAAGGCTCAGACCATCATACCCATCTCTGAAATTGGGCTGCGGGATCGTTTGCACAGTAAGACAGACAATAAGACTTGTATACATTGCCATGCAACAGAAGAGACCCCGAACCGCCAGCCCTAAGTGGAAAGTTTATTTCTAAGCACAATATATGGAAAAAACCAAACCAACAAACCCCACAGATATAGAAAACATTGTAGCAAATCCCTGGTCAAGTAGGACTTCATGTCTGTCACTACCCTGCACCTCACAGCCGCTTAAAATGTCATGCAATGGAGGAGAGGGCACTCGGACGACGCCCTCCGCTTCGGATCGAGGAGGATCTCCAAGCAGGAGAGGGCCGATGGGACTCCCGCTGAGTGATTCGGACTGTAACCAGCAAAAGGGCAGTGCTGCTCACCCCCACCACATGCTTCGTGACTACCGGTGGTAGACTTAGCACTTCAACAGGCTTTACCAACGTGGATTCTCACAACACCCCTGTGAGGTAGGTACGTATTGTTATTCCCCCTTTGAGTGGAGGGGGGACTGAGCCAAACAGCCCAAGGCTACAGAGTCGGTGGCAGAGCTGGAGTGAGAGTATGCAGAATCCTGTGTGCTCAGAGTACTAGATCACACCACTCTTTCACGGCAAGTTGTGCTTCTGACCTCATAAACTTTTAACTCTTAGCCAAATTAAAAGAATTTGACTTCTCCATGTTAAATGAGTGGAGAGCAGGGAGGGAAACAACATCATGTCTGACAGCTGTCCCTTCGGCTGTGTATGCTTCCCCCTTCCCAAAACCACCATAATTACTCATCTCTTGGAATGAGGACAGCTTCCAGGACAGGCATGGGGGTGAGAGGCTGCTGTGTTTGCTTGCTTTGGCCAGGTTTCACTCTACTGCGGATCAGAAGCAGTTCTTCCAGAGACCATTCGTTACAACACCTTCATTCTGGGGGTAGCTGTTTTTAGAGACGATAGGAATTGCCCTCTCCTTCCACCCATCAACATCCCTTCCCTCCCCTCTGCCAAAAGCACTCTTTGGTAGATAGTAAGATTGGTCAGATAAAGGTACAGTGGCCTCAGAAACCATGCTGTTTCACATGGGTCCTCAGTAAGTCAACTTTCTTGGCTGGTGTTTCACCTCCCACATTCTCTGCCAGAGAAGTACCTGTTTTGTTGTATTCTGATATTCAAAGGGACACTGTCAAGTAATTGAGGTGAAAAATGTGACCTGCCTTAAGATGCTAACCTCTATCTTCAATGTTGCAGAATGGCTGGTGTGTTCGAACCTGGAGGCTGAAGTTCGAGACCCTCTCCAGTCCGGACCCATGATGGCCTAGCTGCCAAAGGAGCTGGTGGCTCACATTTGCCCTGGCTCCAACAGAAGCTGCAGAAGGTGCTGGTACAATGACGGAGGGCAGTTGGACACAGCCACTGTGCAACATTGCTCAGCACTGCTGCTAAACGGATGCGGTTTGGCTGAAGTCCCTATCTTAATTTTGGGGGGAGGCTTGATCGCTACAGGTTCACTGGTTTTGGGACAGCTGAGCTGTTGCTCCTCAATTAGCTAATGTCTGTATTTTTAGGGTCCCTGCTCTTACGCTTGCTTTGTGGCAGTTGCACTGGCAAAACAGCTCAACCCTGTAGAGCTGGGACATACCCTCCATAAAGCAAGGACAGTCAGCAGGAAATCAGTAACATGGATTTTCTCCTGTCACAGAAGAAAGGTGGGGAGAAGGTCGGGGATGGTGAAAGGAATGGGGTGAGTGGAGAGAACGATACGTGCCCAAATGGAAAAGGACAAAATTGGTAGGGAAAGAAATTTTATTTTCAAGCTTGTAAGAGAATATTACAAACAATGGAGAGTAAAAAAAGCCCAAACCCTAAAAACTATTTAAAAAGTACTTGACAGTGTCCCTTTAATATCCACAAATGATTCAGCCATTGTGCATTGAATGTTCCTGAAGAGCAACCAGTACCTTCAAGGATATATCCCAGAGAAGGAGACTTATTAAAAGTGTTATATATTCAGTCAGCAACTGTGCTCCCTCTTCAGACTAACTCTCTCTTGAATGATTGAATGGAATAGACTCTGTAATAAACTAACAGACTGGATGTGAAAGGCTCAGCCTACAAGACTGAGTGAGACTGTTGCAAATTGAGCAGCAGGGATACAGACACCAAAAAGAAAAGATGTACATCTCTAATGCATGAGTGTCTGAATCAGCAAGGAAGCAGAAACCCACTGAGATGGGTCAGCTTCTTGTGATCGGAATAAAATGGAAGAAAATTAACCTGGAATGTCTGCATGGAAAAATGATGTGTGTGAGTGGCAAGATTTGGATGCTGGATTTGTGGTTATGAAGGCATAAGTCACACCAGTACTTGTGCTTGAAACACTTGTGGAGTGTTTGTACAAAATTTGCCAAAAATGTCTATAGGTCATGGAGCACCCTCCCCGCTCCCAATTCCACCCTCACAAACCCCTTGTTAGGAACATTATGAAAAAAACAGGATTTTTGGTGAAATTTGGGTATGCCTGGGTTTTGTTAGATTTTCTTGGTGGGATGATTCAATCTCTCTTTCTGTAAATCAGTAGTGAAAAATCTCCAGCCATTTCACTTCAGTTATCCTATGGTAAATTGAACGAGGCTCCAGAGTGACTCATGAAACAAAACAACTCATAGCCCTGGTTAATCACAGTCTGGAAAATAAAAACACTCCAAATACTTTGTTACCTTCCTTGTTTTTATAAATCTCACACTGTGTGTGTGTGTTTGTGTGCACGTGCATGTGTGTACGGGGGGTGTGTACAGAGCGTTACCTATTCCAGGTAATAGGATTTGTAAGACATGCTAAACCGTCTGTTCCTCTGCTTCCCCAGAACTCTGCCTACTCAGTTTGTAGTCTGTATTGCACTTGTTTTGTTTTGTTGGTTTTTTTTGTGATTTGTGTTGTTGGTTTTTTTTCTTTTTTTTTTCTTTTTTTTTTTTTAAACTGGCTGGAAAACATTAACCTCTTTAGCATGAGTGTGCAACTCTCCCTCCACCTGCTTTTTTCCTCAGCTGGCCAGGTGCTGCCTCTTATATCTTGTGCAGTTACCGAAAAAGAAAAGGAGAGGAGAAAAAAGAAAAAAGAAAAAAGAAAAGGAAAGAGAAAGAAAAAGGCACACCATGCTCCTCTGCTTTACGAGTTCTTTGTCTCCTCCACTTCTTGTTAAGGCCTCCTGAATTCCTCGGCTCAGACCGTCGTGACCCTCATGACGAGCTCTCTGTTACTACTAGACTGACTCCTCTGTTCGTGAGGCCTCAGGTGGCTGAGTATATGCAGGATGGTATAAGCACAGTGGTGGTCAGAGAGGGTGCCTGTGGCATGGCCGGCAGCCCGTGCCCCGCTGTCGGCTGGAGCGGAGTTAGTGGCTGTACCACCAGTGGAGGACGAGTGGGTGGTTTGGGAGGAGGGGCGCTGATTTGTCCTGGTCCCTGTTTTTTGTTCCTCCATGTCCTTTGTTTTGTCATAGTTCAGCACTTTCCACTGCTGATTGACCGCCTGCCACCGTTTAAAAATCCGGTAAACCGAGGGCCCTTCATGTATTATTAGACCTGGAGGGAAGGGGGAAAGAAATAAACATAAAACAGAAAGAAAACTTTAGAAAGAACCATAAAACTACCCCAGCATCCTGCCCCCAGCTAGCTGGTTAGCTCAGCTCTCCCTCAGCCAGTGTTTATTCAACAATAAATCATGTATTTTAATTACAGACTGGAAGAGCACCAGTGCTCCTGCTCTGCTGGATCCCTTTTCCCCTGAATTAAAAGGATTACAGCTTTACCTCAGCAATCAATAAATGGATCGTAAATGCAGCAGAATGAGTGATGCTCTTACAGCAAAACAGTATCTGTTTACCAATAAACGCCCGAGGTTTATCTATCACTGGACTAGTTTTGCATGCTGCATAGGCATGATTCACTGAGCTAACAGCTGTGTTTGGAGGGGGTGTATCTGGGTCTGACGTGCCGGTGACGTCTGCTGCACCAGCGTCATGTGTGTGCACAGCCTGAGTCTCTCCCCACACACACAGCAGCAGAGCAGACACGCACACGGAGGCCAGAGGCGGCAATCGAGCGAAAAAAGGTCCTGTCTATACCTGTAAGTGGTTTGTCATCCCAGGCAAAGTTTTGCTCATCTGCAGAGCAGGTACCTCATCGTAGTACGTCATTGCTCCCTACCGAGGGGGAAAACAACACGCTTGAAAGTAAAGGGCAGATGAGCTCACACCATGTGTGTGCTGAGTATGCACGTAATGTATGTGTCCTGCTACCCATCTGCAAATACCAGAGCTGATGTCCTGGGGATGGCACTGGGCTGTAGGACCCCTGACTTGTAATGACCTCAGCACCTGAAAGAGTGTGAGCAGCTCAGGCCCTCCCACCCAGCAGTTAGCTCACCTCCCAGAGGTCTCTGTCATCCTCCCCACCCTTGCAAGAAGACTGAAAGATTAATGTTAGAAGTTGTTTAGACAATGGCGGTGCTTGAGAATTAAGCTCTGTTATTATTCAAGCTGCCAGGCTTTGGCTAGACCCTTTGAAAATACTAGGTCCAGCAGTGACTGCCACACTGTGTTGTTCTTCCCCACTGAGGCTGGAGGAAGATGCAGTGTCTCATGTAGACTGGCTTAGCTGACACACTGTAATATAATTAACAAGCTTTGCTAGAGAGTGGGATTTATGCAGAATGCAGGGGGTCTGAGTCCCCCTGTTTTGCAGCAATCTGTCTATTAGGAAAGTGTCTTTGTGTCCCGTGTAACTGAAGCCAGACCAGCAGGTAGGACTGGGTGAGTTGGCCCACAGATAGCTTCATTGTTCTTAATAATGATGGCTTCACTGTTCTTCGTCAGGATCAAGATTACCAGGAACATTTTGAGGAAGAGCAGCTCTCTTGCCTGCCTGTTGCAAGCATATAAATACAAGAGCAAAGAACAAAAGACCCACAAGGAATAAGAAGCAAAATCACGCTTAGACAAGGAGGTTGCCTTGACCAGCAATGTGTGGAGAGATGATGGTCATCACAGAATAAAATGGTTTACAGCTAACCCTGATGAATCAAATGCTTTAACCCCCACCCACCTTTTCCAGACTCTTCTAGTTTGTGATGGGAGATAATTACTGGAGTAAACCCATGCTATATCAAAACCCCAAATATCTGGAGGTCACCCAACCCTTAGGGCTAGTCTCCCCATTACTCACTGATGGAATGCAGCCACCCAGTTTCTTAGGGTCTGCAACTGATCTTACAGAGTTAAAACCCTAGCTTCAGTACAGATTTTGTTTCTAGCCTCTCTGGTTTTAAGACTTGCTGACTTGATCACAGATTAGCTTCAAGGGGACTCTCACATTCACTGTAATGGGGTGCTGAGCCTGCTTATTGGCTGTAGAAGTAATTACATTGGATAGTTTAAGTATGCACATCTGGCTATTTTGGGACAGGGAATGGCATTAGGCACTACATTATGAGAGAGATCTTCCCTCTGGTTCCCATAGACCACTGAGATTGCACAGCTGTATTCCTGTAGTGATGCCAGCTTTTCATAACCAAACACTGTGATGTCATAATAGAAAAATGTGGGTTTTCCTCTGTACTTGAAACACAGCTGAGAATTCTGACATATTCTGATCAAAGCATCAACCATATAAAGCAGGACTTAGGGAAAGCCTGCAGATCCAGTCAAGGAGACAGAGCTTTGAAGCAGGCCTGAAGTGGCTCAGCCCATGACAATGAACATTAGACATATATTTAAATGAGCTGTCTGATCTGTAATGAATGAAATTCCACTCTGATCAATGACAGAGCCAATGTTTCTCTGAGACCACTTTAAGCCTTGGATAAAAGAGCCAAAATCGAATGTTTTCTCCTTGGCTGTAGAACATTCTCCACAGAATCAAATCCATTCTCCAAAGTATTAAACACTGAGCCAGGATTGTAAATCTATTCTTAATTACCTTATCACAAATATTTAATGTGCAGCCTGATTCAAGAGGGCTGTTTATAAAATTCTTGTTTGTTTGCTTTCTAATTATAAATGTTTATGATCTTATGCAATTAACTGTGTGATGCTGATGGATGGGTTGCTGAGTCAACTGAGCACCTGTTTTCTTAGATAATTTTGGTTTCCAAATATTTATAA
This sequence comes from Athene noctua, assembly GCF_965140245.1. Classification (NCBI taxonomy): domain Eukaryota; kingdom Metazoa; phylum Chordata; class Aves; order Strigiformes; family Strigidae; genus Athene; species Athene noctua. The sequence goes on from NC_134043.1 coordinate 16,824,816, forward strand.
AAGTAGAAAATAACTTGTTTTCATCTGTATTTACTGGGCTCTAAATTACTTATCGATTTCCCAGTGTCAAGCTCAGGAAGCTATAAAATTAAAAAGGAACGAAGTGGAGGGGTGGGCAGGGAGGCGGAAGTAACAATGATTCATTTGCAAGAGTAAATGCCAAGAGTAAGCAAGAGTCCGTGAGTTTATATCAAGCTGCGGGACGCTTAATGCTCCCATCGAAACAAATTTTGTCTGCCTGAGATAAACTAGGATTGGAATTCCTACGTTCAGCTCTGTGCGTTCCCTTTCAGAAACACCCTTCCCTCAAGGATCATTCTTGCTTACAGAGGTGAAACTTTCCAATTAAAGGCCAGACTTAAGTTGGAAATCCTTCAGAAAGAGTTGTATTCAACTAGAAGTGTCCAGCTAGAAGCAATTATTCCATAAGCCAAATGCTGTGTATGTGGGGAAGATAGCAGATTGATGTGAACTTCTCTCTGCGCACTTCTCTCTTTTCAAGGCAGAAATGTCTATATGAGAATTTCAGATGGATTCTGGTAGTGGCCTGGTCCTTTTCGACTCCTTCCAAGTTTATCTCACCCTCTTCTGCTTCAAAAAATCTGTTCTCAACAGATCCTCTGTGAAAACCATCCTCTTTGGAAGGAAAATCTCTGTGAGTTTCATGCAAAATGCACTGGTCCAGACTGTTGCCTGCCCCATGAAATCCCTTGTTTGTGGTGTTGGTGAAATGAAACTCCTATGGAACGTGGGCACCGAAGATGTGCTGTTCCCATTCCCATTTTCTCATGTAGAGACCTAGCTGAATCGGCACCAGAAGAAGTTCCTTTCGCTGAAAGCTGTTGAATGCTAGAAATAGTATTCAGGGCAACTATAATATACACTTGTCTTGTTCTTATTTCACTCATGTCTGTTTGTGGCCATTGATGGAAACAGGGCATTCTTAGACATTTCTACTTGCACTGGCTTGTGCCATGAAAAGATTTCCCAGATGGCTCTGAAGCTGGAGACAGACCATATTATGTGATGGGGTCATTAACCTGACAGCAAAGACTTAAAAAAAAAAGAAATTTCTAATGCCTCTGCTTGCACTGCCACCTTGATATGGCTGTGCTGTTCCCAGAATAAGACAGAGTATCTCTGAGCTAACATGGCAGGGCTAACCCAGTGCAGTGCTCCGAATTAACACATGCTGAATCTGGAACAATGTGTACAGGAAACCACATTGATCTCTGTTTGCTGTGTTCACTCTCTCCATATATTGGCCTCCTGCTCTTTCTCTTGTGGCTTTATTATTATTGAGTCCATGCAGAAGGTCAGATCATGGTCAGCCCTGTGGAGCTCTGTAGAGTCCAGGCAGGAGAGACTAGTGATTATCCTGGGTGAAGGGATTATTTCCCAGAGCTGAGAAGCTGCTTTGGGCTTCACAGCACAGGCAAACACAACAATACCTTGACAATAGGTTATACCAAAACTATACACATTGTTTATGTTGGTATCTTATGCTTTCTTTCATTTATTATACATGGGAGAGTACCCAGCACCTAACCACTGCTCTTATGCAAAACTATCATCGTAAGTGACCCAGCCCCAAAGTGCACAGGGCTTGGTTCCAGGTTAGATTTAAAGCAACAGGTAAGCAACATCAATACAGATTGGCTAAGCAAGGGTGGTGTCAGTGCAGTTGCACACCCAATCAGTGCATTCCCACAGCATCTGGGAGAGCAAGGTGACAACTGCTGACTCTGGGGAAGACTTACCTCTACCATTTACCCCCCACCCTCACTTTCATTTTCATCCCAGAGCAAGAATAACTGGACTGTTTCTTTTCCAGATGATCGAGATGCAGTCTGCAACAGAGCTAGCACTGGTGAAAACAGTTTAATTTCCATGTTCTAGTGATTGCCACAGCTAACCCTGAGCTTCTGGACTCTTAGAATGCAAGAGTTAGAAAGGGGAACATGACTGAGGGTGAGCATTGTGGCCCAGAGGTAAGGTTCATGTCACTGTAGGATTTCTCTGAGCCTTGCAACACCTGCCCACAACACATCACAATCCACATGAGCAGTCTCTGTGCAAGGAAATGCTCTTGGTGCTGAGGGTGGACATACATGGGCTGTGTGCAGGTGGCCCTTTGTCTCTTGGGATTAATCGGGACAGAAGTACATTGCCATTAGTGGGCCTGTGGCAAGACTGGTCAAGAGAGAGGTCCTCAGCCCAATAGCTACAAGGGCTGTTGGAAGAACTTGGGCAAAACCCAGATGTGAGACAAGGACAACTGTCCAATGGGTAAGAGGGGATCAGTTGGTGTACCCCTATCCTGTGAGGTTAACCCACATGGTTGTGAGCCTCCAGTTTAAGGCAACTTTGGAGCAGTGGTTTCCCAGAAAGTCACCTTCTGCCCATTGTTAGCCTCTGCCACCAAGTGATCTTTTCACCAGGACTTTCAGCCTCTAATTAACCTTCCTCTTATTCCAACATTTGCCATGCATTTTCTTGAAAGCGACAGGTAAATTCTTGGAGTAGAAACTGTTTCTCCTGTTTGCCAGCAAAGAAACCACCAAAACAATGCTTCTACTGACAGTAAGTGGTACATGCCCCCTGTGCTGACACTCATATTATCTACAGGAAATAAAATCGCAATCTGTTCCAGGCAGTTACTCTGTCCTGCTTCTCATAAAGCTCCTGTCTTTCTACCTGAGCTGTCACTTCTTGTTTCCACCCTCAGCAGCACTTTCCCCTCTTGGTTTCCTTTCCACATGCAGTTTCACCTCAGTCAGACAGCTGCCATGCTTTAGCCTGTTTCTGTTGCTTTCATTGCTGGGTGTCAGGGGAAGATTATGGCAGCTGTGATCAAAGCTTAAGGTTTGCATCCACAGCATTGGTGGCTCAGGCCAAGGTAAACCAATCCTGCTGGGAGATGATAACACTTTCATTGCTGGGCTTTCGCTCTATTGACATCACTGCATACACAAACTCTTCCCTCTCTTTCTGCGAATTCTTTAATCTTTTGTGGCAATCTCAAATTCCCCCACTTCTGTTTCCAAAGCTCCAGCAACTCAGCCCTCATTTATCTCTTTGCCTTAATCTCATCCTATATGCTTTATCCTTAGCCACCTTTTATCTTAACCTAAGAGCAGAAAGGTGGATGTATTTGTTCAGACAAGGGGTCTCTCTCTTACAGCATCCTGCTTCCAGCAGTGGCCAACAGTACAAGGAAGAGTGTAAAAACAAAGCCAGGAGAGTGATGTTTCCCTGATGGGCTCTGCACACTGCAGGGGCCATACATAACCACAGATGGTCTCTTTTAGCTAATTTATATTCCTGAACCATAGGATTCTAGCGCAGTACAGTAAAGTGTACTGACTTTTGCTCTGCACTCTGCATTTACTCATTAGGCTACCCCACCCCTTTCCAAATTCTCATAGTCCCCGTGAGATCGCTCCATTCCAAAAAATGCTTTAGCAATAACCATGAATCTCTGCCTCACCCCAGCTTCGCAAGTATCTCACAGTACGTAGGAGATGAGTCACTGAGCTCCCACTGGACCCTTCAAATCTATACTGCTTTTCAGTGCAATCCTCTGTACTTTATTCCTCATCCATGATGCAAGATAGTCTTTGGTGATAAACTGAGAAAAGAGAGCCAGAGGAACCTTTTTCGGGGAAATACAGGCTGGGGAAGGGGCACCTAGTATCTGGCATCCCTCAGCATTGTGGTAGGGTCAGTTTCAGCTAAATATGACACATTCTTCAAATAACCTAGTGTCTTAAAATCCTTGAGTGGCCTAGACTTCCTAGTGGGGAAGAGGGTGAACTAAGTAGTGGGGAGAGGTAGATTCATAATTGAAAGTAATGTCATGGCACCAGGGGGACTCTGCACTTGGGCTGATTTGGGAGGGGAGAGAATGAACATCGGAACTGACCACGTGGGGAACCAGGTAATGCCCTCCCTCACCTCACTCCTGTTCATCATCTTTCAGAACCTCTTCATTTCATCTCCCTTTTTCTCCATGTAAACTTCACAGGAGGGTGCAGTTCCCAGAGCAGAGAGGTGCAGAATCAGCACTGTACACCCTGCCTTCCTTTCAATATTCTGATGAAATAAACCGATATGTCACAGAATTGCTGTCTTTGGCAGTGTGACTGCCTGACCCAGCTAGTGTTTGGGATTCTGATTTCTCCTTCCTAAGGGTAGCGCTTTGCACTTCTCTTTATTCAATTTCATCTTGTTGATTTCTCCAATTTGCCAAGATCATTTCAGATGTTGATCTGATCCTCCAGAGTGTTGGCAACTTTTCCAAGGTTGGTGTCATCTGTGAATTTTATAACAGCACTTCGTATTTCATTATCTAAGCCATTAATAAAAATATTTAAGAGAGCAGAGTCCAAAACAGTCCTACCTGAAACATATTTCCAGTTTACAGTACACTACTGACAACTACTGAGAAAGCAGTTTTTTGACTGACTGTACACCTGCATTATGGTTATTTAATCTAGACCACATTTGTCTGGTTTGCTTAGGAGAATCTTAAGGCAAAGCACCAAAAGCACTGTCCAAGTCACGACACATCAAACTGACTGCTTCCTCTTTAACCACTAGGACAATTGCCCTCTCAAATTAGATATGGTTATACTCTCATGCTCATCAATTGGTTAGTTAAAAAAATATTCTAATATTCTATGAATCAGTTAAGCTGATTTGCCCTTTGTTTCCTCAACCCTCAGTTCCTACCTTCCTTAATGATAGAGATTTTATTTAAAGCTAGGTAATCTGCTTGCATTTCCCCACCTGCCTGGCACCTCCTGCATACTCCCCAAGTTCCTGATGATGAAATGTTTATGGGTCAGAGACTGTTCCTGCAGCTTCCTCTGAAGTTCATTAGGACGTGCTGACAAGGACAGAGCTAACTCGTTTGAATATTTTTGAGTCTGTTCTTTTCTGATTCTGCCCTGGGCTCCTTTCTCCTCATTAAAATTATTTTAGTTAAGTTTTGAAGACTGAAACAAAGGCAACATTTAACTCTTTGGCCATTTTTGTATCAAATATTATTTGAGCTCTTAGACTTGCCTTGTTCTTCTTACTTTACATATGCTTATGGACCCATTTCCTGTTGCCTTTTGTAGCTCTGAATGGTCATCCTGGGGTTCAGCTCTGATGGCTCCCCATGCCTGTGTGATTTCTAGAGACTTTTCATTATTTGCAGGCTCTTCTTTCTGCCTTTTGTGTGATTGCAGCTTCTGATTTTGGGTCCTCAAAGAGCTCCTGATGCAGCCTCAGAGCTCTCTTCCCACGCTTCTGAGCTTTCCTCTGCACAGGCACAGTTTGCTGTTGTGCCTTTAGTATCATCCCTTTTGGCAGCTGCGAGCTGTTCGCGCCTCTTTTATCCTTCAGATTCCCTTCCCAAGAGACTCCCTGCTCTGGCCCCCTGAGGCTGCTGCCACTGCTTTTCTGGAGTCCATTATCCTCACAGCATACTTCAGCTCAGGAATGCTTTCACTGCACAGTCACTTCATACAAAATACTGCGACATACAGATTTTCATGGATTCTTTGCTTTCAGGTGGAATCAAATAGGGAGTATAGACTCCTTCATAATTGTTACCTGTTTTCCAAAATGTACATTTTGTCCCCAGAACGTTTCAAGAGCTTAGTGGACAGTCTATCCTGCATACAGGAGAAGTCCAGGTAGTAGATAACCTGGGACCTGTGGTGCTGTCTTTTAGATATTTCTGATAGTTGCAAGACACTAGACCAGTGAGCAGGATGTCTCCAGTCTACAAGACATCTAGCAAAGATCTCCTCTGAATAACGCTGGAACTGTACAAGGAGGGTGTGCAAGCTGAGAAGTGTCCAGCACTGAATGACATATAGCATAAACTGAAAATGTATTCATAATGATTAGAGCTCAAGTGAATGCTTAGCGTATGGAAAAAATAAGTAGCTGATCATAATCAGTCATTTTCTTATCAGTCATTCTCCATGCACATTTTTTAATATCTAAAGAACTGATTAAATATGTACAAAGCTGGGCTGTGTTTTGGCTCGGCAGAACTGTGGCAGCTACATGGCTGGATCCTGTTGAGTGCTACTGACCACTGAATGACATGTGCCATCATGGAGCCTGTGGGTCTGGGGAAGACAAAACACTCCTTCTGCCCATTTCCCGTTAGGTGCATTTGCTGTAATGGGGCTCCACTGGCAGGCGGCTTTCACGCTGATGTGTATGCCACGCTGGGCTTTCCTCAGGCCACAGAGGTCACGACTCAAGCAAAACTGAAACGGAGCCCCTCAGGAGTGAGAACTCCATAGCCTGGGCAAAGTCCTCACCAATTTGCACATAAAGCTGCTCTCAGCTGTCTTGACAGGTATTTTATGGAGGTATGGACTCTTCCATTTTGGGTCATTAACAGCATAAACAGGCTGGCCCCCAAGCCTTCAACTGCTGACTAACAGGCAAATCTTGCGCTTATCGCGTCTTGTTTCCTCTCATGCAAGCTGAGGTTCAAGGACAGCTCTGCCTCAAAGCTTCCTCAGCCCCAGGTGGGCCAGGACCCCCCACAAAGGCAGCAAGAGCCCTTCTTCTTCCCTGCCTCCTCCACTCCATCTGGCCTCTGCAATGGGAGCAGCAGGTCCCCTCTGGGCGGGCGGTTATGCTACGCCCCAAGCGCTCTGCAGCCATTAACACCCGCCTCCAGACTCAGCAAGAGCCCTGCTGGGTGGGAGATGGATCCAGCGCACCGCCGTCTTAGAGGGTCCCCACAGTTGCTGTTCCACCAGGTGAGTGATGATGGCAGACCTCACCCCCTGCCATGCTGGAGCCGAGCACGGGGAGCTGGGGAAAGGAGGCAGCTCTTTTATTACTGATGGGAGTGCTTGGCATGACAGCTGGCAGCATCTCTCCTCCAGGCAGCACTGTGATTTTGCAGGATGCTGCTGAGCTATACGGGAAGAGACAATTTCCAGGTCGTGACACTGCAGCATGTTATGAGTTTGTGTAACACAAGCAAGCAGCAATGATCCCTGTGTGCACAGTGTGCTGTGGGCTCCTCTCAGAAGCAGCAGCAGCACATCCCATACATGGCATTTGTAGCTGGGGATAGAGGACTGCTTTTATCCAGTGGAATGAGGACATGCAGGACTGCCTGTCGTCGGGCTTGGGGAGCTGGTGGGAGATCAGGGCAGTATGTTGTAGGGGCACTGAGGGAGCTTTAGGGCTGCTAGATAGATGCCAGATTCTCTGCGAGGTGCTAACTTCATTCCAGGACAGCCATCCTCATTCATGTCCTCTGCTCACCCTCACATTCCTCTGCAACACAGGTGCTGGGCCCTGTAGAACTGAGCTGGTAAGGCCCCAAAATGAGGAAAGACTGGCAAAATTTAGGAGCTGAGAGGTGCCCAAGGGACAAGAAATTTCTTTTCATTCAGTATTCCCACATGGTTTGTTTGTAGCACATCAGCAGTCTGCACGATTCCATCTGTGACAGAGAAGCTGGGTTGACCCCAGGAACTGCACACAGCAACACCATCCCCCTGGAAACACCACAGTATTTTCAGCTGTAAGCACAGGAGATACCAACCACCACAACTTTCTCCTGCCCTACCCAGACTAGCACTTTTACAACCTGCCTCAAAACTGGGACAAAAAACCAAACCAAACCAAACCAAGAAATAACAGCAAAAACGGGTAAAATAAACCCCAGAGAAATCCTCACTCAGGCAGTAGACAAACCATAAACAAAAGCACTCCTATAAACTCAACTGGCTGTGGACAGCTACGGCAAAATGGATGTTGTGCCCTTAAGGGCTCTTGTATTACTGTGGTATTTAATTCATAGCGCACGATAAAGCAGAGGAGTAAAGGGCAGTCTCTAGCTATGCAGGCAGCAATAAATGAGTCTCTTCCTGGAAAAAGCAATTAAATAAATAAAGACTGGAGCTTCACTGGCTGAACAGCCTTGCTTCTGAATCATACATCTCCAGCATCATTCCCCACTTGTGAGTCTACCCTTAACTGTGCCAGTACAGGAGGGATAGGGCTTGGAGGCATTAGCCATATACCCACATACCCACTTGCTCTCTTAAAGTTTCCTCTTCTTGATTTGTAGCTAGGTTTATATAGACCCTCTTGGTGCCTTTTTTTCCCCAAATTTAAAATGGAGACGAGAACACCACCCCACATCTTGGAAGGACTTTGTGCACAAGAGGTGAAAGTCACTCACTGTGTGCACGGCAGATACTCTTAGGTCCTTAAAAGAAGGGAGTAGAAAATAATTTCAAACTGGATTGAACAGAGCACTGGCCAAATGCACACCCTGGTATCTGGGTCTCTCTTTCCAGACATTCCCTGACAAAAGTCCACAGAGATGGAGACTTGTGGTGAGGAGAGAAAAAGCACATGGCTTCCATTTCACTACACTTACACCACAGCCGTCAGTACTCCAGGTCTGGATCCTGAACCCTTCCATCCTGTAGCTAATGGTACTCTGACCAAAGCGCTGCCCGTGTAGTCATGCTGCATCCTCAGCTGCACCTGGGACGTTTCTTTAAAGGCAAAGCTGGGCAACAGCACTGTTTGTGTAGGGCTTGGAAATATGGCTTCACACTTGCTTGGAGCGAGACTTGAAAAAGTCATGCTATCCCCCAGGATGGAAGAATACATGCATATTTTCAGGCAGGTGAGAATGTTTCTCTTGGACTTGAAATTTTTTTCAATGTTGTATTCCAATTCTGACACTGAATTTAAAATACTCAGCATGAGCAGTCATCTCTAAATGCTAAATCAAAATGCTTTGTTCAATAATGATCAAAACATGACATTTGCTTCTTGAAGGTAGAACTAGTGCCTCCCTCTTCGCTTTTATTAGCAGAAGAAATTCTGTAAGAAAAAATTAGTATAGTTTCACAGTTTTTCATTTTCTAAGACATGTGGGTCCTGTGTGAGTCCAATCTCTCCAGACTGCTCCAGCCACCCAAGCGCTCATTCAGTAACAGGAATAGGGGCCAGTTAGGGGAGAGAGAAAGGTGAGTACAGATCACCCTTAACAGAGCATCCCCCAGGGTAATGTAGGGCACGCAGACTAAACTAATGGATCTGGAAGTGCCTCTGAATTTGCAATTGCTTCTACCCCCCTTGTTGGAGCGAGATGTGGGCACCTTTCCCCTCTGTCATGTGGGAAGGCAGCCCAGGGACATGAGGCAGAAGGTGCTCATGGGGCTCTCTGGACAGCCTTTTCTTGGAATAAATGTACCCCTAGGACACACCACAGTGCAGTCTGTGTTTGGCTGCTTTGTCCTCCAGAGCTGTGACAAAAATCTTTCACTGCAGACCCCAGGGATCCTGTGAGAGTTCCTGGAGCCATCCACCTTGGGTGCTGCAGCCTTTCTTCTCTGCCCCCCCCCCCCCCCCCCCAGTGTCCCTGCAGCTGTCACCCCGCCTTCTCCCCTGCAGATGGATGTCTCCCCAATTCACACAGGGCACTATGCAAAACTAAGGAAGGCAGTAGGAGCCAAGAGGACAAGGGTCCTCTAGCTAGTCCTGATCTGTCACTAGCTAGAATCCCTGGGAGGGCAAAACTTCTGCCTTCCTGATCTGGATATAAAAGGTTCTCCCACCATTGCTGAAGACTTTTAGAGGCTGCAATACCCAGCTGAGTGAATGCTGATGCAGGCTGAAATGGGCAGGTAAGAGTTCGTATGCACTTACGGGATCTGTCAATGCTGAGCTGACAAGAACGAAAGCAGTGAAAGGAACTGAGTGGCTAAGTCTGCAGCAAAGGTCTGGGTAAGAGCTGAGCCTTGTAGGACACAGAGAGGTCTGTGAGGTGACCATGGCTGAGCAGAGTGAATTGTTCCACCTGGTATAGTAAGTGGCCAGACCTTTGCTTCTTCAGGCTTCCCTGCATTCCGCAGGTAGTGATGACTGCCCACTCCACACTGGCCCTGCCTGAGTGTCACTGCTGTGGGTTTGTATGCTGGCTGAATCTCTTCCAAGAAAGTAAAGTTCTGGCTAAATTACTGGGCACAGGTTCTCTGGCATTATTTGATCTTATTGAACAACTTCTGCCAAACACTGCATGGTTGTATGGATACTGTGGATCCAGCTCTGCCATAGGGCAGAGCGACTCCAGCTGTGGCTGCCATTGGTGGGTCCTGGTTCAGGAAAAAAAGCACTGTTCAGGGAGTAACTTCCACACAGGATAAATTTAGCAAAACCAAGATTTGTTCCCATCAGTAAGAAAAACCTGCACTGCTTGACCTGATATCACTCATGAGTCTGTTTGCAGTGTTCTTGCTTACAGACTGCTGTATCTCAGTCTGAAAGATGGCTCTGTTGGTAGGTAGCCATTCCTCCTGGAGAAGAACTGATCAGTCACCACTTTAAGAAGCAATCCCAGAACTGGATTAATGTGGCTTCATGTTAATCTCTTCTCACCTCTGTTGCTGGCTCCCTACAGATCTGAGGACACACCAAAAGCAGCCTCATCTACCCTGCACAGGGGATGACTCCCCTGTGGTCTCATCTTTGACTATGGATTTGACTCCTCTTGCTACTGCCACAACAGCATGCCATGGACCACAGCCTCCCACCTCCAGGAGTAACACGTCTGCAGGGATGGAGGCTGTAGTAGGAGGAGCGACGGGACAGAAGGCAGTTGGAAAAACACAGCCTGGCACAGAGCTGAGGACTTTTTCCAGCCTTTACTAGACAGTACAATTTATGCAGCTGGTGCGGGAGGTCCTACCAGCTGCCTACAAGGGAATCTCCTGCTGTGGTGTAGAAGCTGTGACAGTCAGGTGAATGCTTCTGCCTCTGCCCATGGATGGGAACTTAACCCAGGGACACCAAACACTTGATTCCAGCACAGGGTTTAGTGAAAGGGAAGCATTGTTCTGATTATAACGTATCACCCTTGAAATCACAAGATGCAGTTCACAAGGTAAAAGGATTTCTTTTCCCCCTCAGAAAATGTTAACTATGTTGCCCTCGTTAAATGCTAAACACATTGATCCACTGGAGCAGAGAGCACCATATGGTTATTCATGACAAAATACATCTCCGGAGCCCTGTTGCAACAGTGGGAAACTGCATGGAGATGGATGTGGTGAGGGATTGTGGAATTGAAAGGACACGTGAGAAAGGCCAGGTGCTGCTCTGACAGCGGTGGAAGCCAAGCTCCTTCCCCACAAAAAGGGAGGGGGTTCAGAACCAGATCCAAAGCCTGTGGTTCTTTGCTCAGCAGCGGTGTGCTCGTTCTGCAGAGAGCTGCTGGAGCTGCACTGGAGTTCAGTAGGCGCATTGAGCCTGTGCAGAAATGCCCGCTGGTGAAAGCAGCACACATGCACGCACACCAGCTGGCCCACTCTGCTCTCTTATTGAATAATCAATGCAGCATTAGATAAAAATAGGTCCCATCTTTCAGGAACAGAGGGGTGGCATGTCTCGGCTCTGCCAAGCATCCACTGTTCCTGGATATCAGCCAAGAAGTCAGTCAGCAGATCAGCTGTGCAGCATCGCTTCTGCTGCTGCTGGACCAGGTACAGGGCCCCCAGTGACTGCTCTCGAGGGACAGTCCCTACCCAGCTTGAGAGCCCCACAGTGCACCTTGTGGGGACTGTTACTGTCTCTACACCCCCCTTTACAGCTGCTAATGATTCGCTCAGAGATTTTTTGAGCATGCACATTGTGGCTGAATGTATGCAAAGCAGGATTCACAGTGCAAAAAAAGCAAATCAACTCCCTGACTTTATCCCAGCTGCCTGCTCTGATGATAGGGCCTGGATCTGGTCCCTCCAGTTAGCTCCTGGTAGCTCCAATTTGCAGGCAAACTGGGCAAGAAGTGCATGAACAGTGTGGCAAGCAGTGCATTAATCTGAAGGGCACAGAAGACTTCCACACTCAGGGGTCTCTTCCAGGTATGTTGAAGCCATACATGTTTGCTGTCTGGGTTAGTCTCAGGTTTCTCGTCCAAAGACATCTGCTGAACTTCTCTGCCTTGTGCACTGCCTCTAGGGTGTCATTAAGCCAACGCATGGGCTTGGTGCTTCCCCAAAACATTCCCTACTGCTGTAGCAATTCTTCCTACTTTGTACCTTGGGGGGGACTGAATGAAAACATCTGTTTTCCTTTTGAGAATTGGATCAATACAGATGAAGACCAAGACCCTGAAGACACCTAAATCCTCAATTTGTCTTTATTTTGTTGGGACTTTGACTTCTAAATCCTTTGAATGCTGAGGGCCCAAGTGACCTGGCTAGAAAAAACCCTGAAGGCTACCTCAGCCTGGCATTTCCTCTAGGAAGGAAAGCTCATTTAAAAAGAAACCACATTAGTCTTGGCAGGAAGCTTGAATTGTGACCGTCTCAAGGAAGCTTCATTAATTACTGTTCCCATTGCACTATGAAAGATCAAATGCTGTGGATCAGTTTTAATTGGCTATTGATTTCTTATGTTATTACCTACGGTTGTGCTGAGATGCCATCAGACGTACTGGATGCTTTTGATTATTCTTGCTGGCAGCTGGGATTAAAAACAGCGGGCACACACTTCCTGATCTGTAATGGATTGCCATGGTGTGCCAACAAAAATCGTTGGCAGGATGAATGGTCCTGCTTTGCCTGTCTCTTGTGCTATTGAGCTGCAGTGCAGTTACTGTTGTGAAGGCAAATGCCCTCAGGGACTGGCTGCCAAGGAAAGCAAGGAAAAAACTTCAAAGAGCATGAGGATTTAGTGCTTTCAAAAGTGCACTGCTGTCAGCACCAAGGCAGGGTGAGTCAGAGAGCAAGGACTGGGTGGGCATGGACAAAGCAACAGTCCCCACCAGAGAGTGATCCAACAAGAGACAGATCAGATTGCTTTTGCATCACTGGAGATAAACCCCCCAGCATGCCAACTGCAGGGATACCCCTGTGTAAGCACAAGCAGGATGGCACACACAAACCGTAACAGTGACAGCCCTGTGCACACAGGCTGCTAATGGCCTTCCTGAGACATGCTTCTCCCTCCGAGCCGATCTGGTGATGCCTGAGCCTGGACTGACACGCTCTCATTAACTGGCAGAGTTCCTTCTTGTTTAGCAGGAGATGGTTTCCTGTCCTCCTGACCCCAATGACACCTTAATCTACAAACGGTGACTTTCCCTAATTGTACCTTAACAGAGAGAGAAGCAGACTTGTCCTTCCCCCTCCAAGGACTGTCACGTAATTAACAGGCAGGTATCTCTCAGGATTTACAGCCCAGCTCTAAACTGCTACTCTCCCTATTCGGTAACTCGGCCTATGAAGCCTCACTCCATTTATCTCTGTATTTTGGTAACCACATTTCTGCTAATCCCTCTCTACACCACCTTTCTGGATTTAACTCTTATGGACCCATGCAGAGAGCGGTTCATCAAATGAACAGCTTCCATCTCACTTTTCAGTCACTTCCTGGTTGCTGATCTCAAATGTCTGTGTTGTAGATGGCTTCATAGCAGAGCGATACCTATGCTGGCACCATTACCAGTTTCTAGTTTAATCCAACTCTCGTATCTGTCCTACAGACATGACCAGAGATAGCACACATGAAAGAGAGAGATCAGAATCAAAGACATTGGGTCTGGCTAGATATCAAGAAGCATTTAGTCTGTTCCTCCTTCACAATCTGGGATCATCTCTCCACAACCTGTTCTTGACATATGTTTTCTAACAGGTTCTTTAAAAAAATCCAGTATTGGAGACTCCTACAAATCCCAAGCAATCCTTTCCAGTGCTTCCTGCCCTCCTGTTAGATGTCTGAGAGCAAGGGGGAGAACAATGTTGAAAAATCATCTTGCACATCTTGCCCAGATGGACATAGCTTCTGGCACTTGGGGCCATACCATCTGTCCTGCTGGTCATGAGGAGCAGATTAATTTTACATTGGTTGTGGTTTTGTTTCCATGGTAGGTGAAGGGGTAGCAAATGGAGTCTGTCCCCTACAACTGTTTTTGTGGAGCATGCTAGGATCTAGCAAAGTCCAAAGAAAACTAGTGTATTCCTGAATGTGAGTGGCTGAAGGTCAAACCCAAGACCCCTGGATTTTGATGCATGGATCAATAGTCTCTGAGTTAACAGTCACATTTTGAGAGCTCATCTTAGGGATGGTGTGACTATTTCAGATCAAGTACAGCTCAAGTGAATGTAACAACCAAATGATCTGCATTTAGGTGCTCACAGCTATATGTGCAAGTGAGCACTTGTGCACTCACCTTTGAGTCCACATTGGAAAGACCAGTGCTGCCATGGGATTGCCCATGAAAATTGCCATAAATATCTCTCTCTTAGCAAATGGGTACCTAAACCCCTTAATGACTTGATAGAGAGGAGACCACATTAAACAGATGGGCAGTTGCTGACTAGGTGCATATTCCACGTCTGACGATAGTCAGGATCTCTGCAGATTTGGTGTCTTCTCCAGCTCTGTGACTCTACAGTGCCAGAGGAAGTGTCCCGCTGAGCACCTCCAGTGACACGGTGTATAAATTGGCCTCCTGGACAAATGTCACTGGCTACTCAATGGACATGAGACATCCAAGGACAACTGAAATGGGAACTGGCAGGAACTACAGAGGAGATCTGCTTCAGCACATCTGCTCTTTAGTAAAGCCTTGTCTTTCAAACCCCTGCCCCTCTCCAGTAAAAGTAAAACCTGGGGTCAAATTGAGGGAAGAAACAATTGGAATTCATACCATTAGTGTAGAACCTACAGTATAACATTCTGCTAGCTAAGGCTGCCCAGCCTGTTACCAAACAATGCACGAACAATGTGTGTGTTACATTAGTTGAAAGAAACAGGTGTGGTAGTACTGACTGCACTTAATGTCCTGCTCTTTCACCATCACTGAGCATTTCTTAGTTCCTAAATCTCTCCTACCCACCCACAGGCTAGAAAGCAAAAGGGGAAAAGGGCTGGGCTGTGGAGGAGGAGACACCGAAATGCACAGACAGCACCCTGGTACTTCAAGAACTGTTGTCACTGCAATTATCCATGAGAGGTTTTATCCTGAACTTGCAGAAGTGGAACTAAAGCCCAGCGAAGAGTAACAAGAGGCTTCGGGCCATGTTGGCAGTCAGAAGCAGAACTCTGAATCTCTAGAGTCAGCTTCGTCCGGCTGTGATCAAAGACCCTGCACGAGGCTGCATGGTGTGGGAGAGGATAGAGAGGGAGTATAGCTGTTCCACAGCGAGGAACTCACTGGGAGTCTTCTAGGGAGCTGGCATTGCTGCATCCATCATAGTTGAGCAAAGCTATAATGAATGAGGAATTAAGCCCAGTCGCGGAATTCCCTTTGATCAGCCCTTTCTGCTGGCCTGACCTGGCCTGGCCTCTCCATGGGACAGACCCGCCTTTTAGTTAGCACTAATGCAGTCCCCCGAAATCAGCAGGGCTGGAGAGAAGTCACTCAGAGGAGAGACCTGACTGCATGGACAGCCAGGGAGTCACAGCTCTCTCTGAAGACCTCATTTATCACTTGGTTCAACCTGGGCAGAGAAAGAAGAGAAGAAGGAGGAGGAGAGTGAACACCAAATCTCAGCTAGCACTACTCAGAGCTCCTTTCCACTCCACTGCAGACCTGGGAGCAGCAGCAGCTGGGATTGCAAAGGGTATTGATGCACAATACAAGCAAGTTTTACACTGGAGCGTGGCAGAGGCAGAGGACTGGCTGCATGCACATATGAGCTTTTCTAGGGAAACGTATACAATGGCTCACTCCACACAGTACAAGTGGAGCCATCTCTGGGTAGTCTCTGAGGTGCTGGGCAAGAGAAGCCACATTCAGACATGTTAACTTATTGCATCTGTAATGCTTCCCACTTGCTTTTGAATTTGTGGGAAAGCCAGCATGCCTGGCCCACCAGGACTACCAGCTGTGCAGGGAGGATCCTGAGACAAGGGACTGCCCCAAGTCATGACTCTGAAATGTTCCTGGGAATGGGATGGCTGCTTGCTCTTTGGCTGGGAAAAAGAAAAGCTCCCAGCTTAGGGCTTAGAGAAATAGAGGCCAGACCCTTTAAAAAATCAGTGAGAAAGAAACAAGAACTTCAAATCTGAATCTGTCTGCCCAGTTCCCCTTCAGTTCATGGCTGCCATGGTTTGTTCTCCACCATGCGGGGAGGCATTAGGTCCTACTGAAAAATGAGCTAAACAGTTCCCCTCAGCGCTTGAAGCTTTACCAAAGCCAGTTAATCATACTACTGACATCCACCCAGCCTGGGGCTCTCCACTTCTGTCCTCTGCCAACAAGGTGACACAAATGCACACACATAGGTATGATTTTTTTTCCACTATCAATTCCACCAGCAAAAAGATGTCACCAGTGGCTGTTCTGCCAACATGTGGGAGCTGCCCATCTCTATTTCACCCCCTTTGCCACCCTTTGTTCGTGGAGAGATGTGGTAGCTCCACCAGCATCTCATGAAGGAGCAGGATGATCTCTACAGGCCAAGCTTACATCTTGTTGAAAGCAGAGTGGTGGCAACAGTGGGAGGAACTAGCCTGGTTTTTGTCAGGCCCAAGTCCTGTGCTTGGAAGGATGCTAAAGCCAAGAGCCATTTGAACCTGGATACCAGGGTGTGTAGCCCAGACCTCTGTCCCTGCTACTGAGTTTTACTTCTGTACCCCAATTTCACCAACTGCTTCTCTGTGATGTAGTCTGTCCTGCTCCTCCTGAGGGCTGAACTGGGGGCTGTGCTCCTTCCCTCTGGAGAGGCTCTACCCACACAAACACATTTCCACCATGTCAAGAGGACTGCCTTGTCCCACTGAGCTTCTGGGAGGTTCCTTCTGCCTTTATACCAATGATGGGAGGACCCAGACATGAAGAGCTCTCTGGGACCCTCTTTGTTTCCTGTCAGGGTCACTTGAACTGATGTTATATGGTGGCATGTGCTTGGGTGAACACTGCTCAGGAGCATCTTTGGAGAGGCTGGTGTTCACTGGACTGTTTTGGTAACCACCACTCTCTCAACAGCCTGGATGGTGAGTGCCTCTGCCCATGGGTGTTGTCAGCTACATCCCCCCATCTTGCAGACCTGCACTGGGGCTACAGCTCAAGCTCTCAGGGAGACCCTGCTGTGTCCAGGCTGTCAGCATGTACTTTGCTGTCTGGGTTTGCTCAGTGTGAGGCAGCTACATCCTCAGAGCCCCTCTGTACCAGGCTGGGCCATGACCTGGGCTGGCTGGGACTTGCAGCTCCAGGGTGGGCCAAAGAAGGGGTAGCCACCCCTGCCCAGCAAAGAGACTGGGCTGGAGAGACAAGGAGTTGCATGTGGAGAGACCCTGCCATACCCAACCATGGGGCAGTCGCTAAATTATCTGTTCCAGAAAGGAAGGAGTTTCTCAAAAGCCTTACACACCCCAGCCTTACACCCCTCTTCTTGCTCTGAAGAGAGATTTGTGTCCCTCTGGGGTTGCTGCAGGTCCCTCTGCCAGCCCAGCCAAGGAGACACTCTAGGGCTGCCCAGATGAGCAGGGAGGACTCTAACAAAGGTGCTGTGCAATCGAAGAGGAGGAAAAGCCAGGGAGACTCAATCTGAGCCGAGCTGTACCGGTCAGCTCTCCATGCCATCTCCCACTCCTCTCCGCGGGTGAGCGGGTGGGCGACCTCGGCCATGCCATGACATACAATCACCCACCTATACAGACAATGTCCATGAAGCCGTACATTCCATAGCAGATCTGGAAGAGCAGGTCCTGGCGCTGCCATTTGGCTGAAGGACTGAAGGTCGACCAGATGAGCCATGAGATACTGGCGATGAGGAAGAGGGAACCCAGGATGGCCGCTGCTATCTGAACCTTCTCAATGACTGTCAGAGAGATGGCCTGCCACTGCAAGGGGAGGCAATGGGGAAGAGGAGAGGGGACAAGGGTGAAGGAGGAAGGAAAAAGAGAAAAGATTAGTTACTTAGGGCACACTGCTGGTTTGCATCATTGTGGTAGTTTTGGAGATCCCAAAGAGCACCTATGAGCATAAATGCTTTTACCTGGTTCACATCTGGGGTGGAGGCATGGCAGCTGTTCAACAGTGCATGGCCCCAACTCCTAAAGAGGCAATGGGGAGGAATCCTGCATCTCACCAGGAAAGCACAGAGACTTGAGGGAGGCAGGATGAACTGGGGGCAAGACACCAAAAATAACGTCCCCATGACAAACCAGGACATTCAGTTGCTCCCTCAAATAGAGGGCAGGCAGCATCCTCGACCAGGACATCCTATTACCATGAGAAGAATTGTTTCAGTGAGCCAAGCTTTCCTTTGGAGGCCTCCCATGAGCTGGCTCTGTGCCACTTTGTGAGAGCTGACAGGATCACAGTACTAGGTAGGATCTCACAGCAGCAGTGCACATCCCACAAAACTTGTTACAAACAACACAAGTTGCTGTGGTCAGGACACCCTGCCTTCAGGTGATGACACGTTCAGGCTGTGTTCCAAGGTAAACGTCAATGCTTCTTCCTCAGAAGAAGAAAAAAATAGAAATAACTCCCCCAAATCCATTCACTATGTCAAATAGCTTTGTACAAGATACGGTATAAATATCCTAAACCTGGACTCCTCTCTGTCATCCATCATAAAACCTCCCCACTCAGATTTACACTGCTGAGAGAACTGCCCTGTAAAAACCAAGAGAGAAATAGCTTTCTTTAACAAGACCTGGGGACATGGTCCATAGCCCCTCCTGCAAATCAGACATCAAATGCATAAACAGGCTGGGGAGAGACAGTCTCTCCTGGCATCACAGTATATAGGTCACCTTTAGCTGTGAGATACATGCCCTTGAAATCTCAGTGGGACTGGAAGAAGGATAAATAAAGGCGGACTTCAACCTCTTACAAGTATAGAGGATTCACAGTAATTGAAAATGTTTAGTCTGGATTCAGCCCAAATACAGTGTCCTTGTGAAGTGGCATCTCTGGCGAGCCCTCAGCACCCTGCACATTTGTGAAACATACCCTGGGATGGCAGGGTCACCTGTCAAGCCTTGTCCCATTCTTTTGCAGGTCAAGAAGGGAGTTCAGTTGCTGGGTCCCGTTTCAATGCCCAGGCCAGCCAGGAGTTAGCAGTGTTTTTTTGAGAGGTAGGGAGGACTTTGAGCCCTGGTCAAAGGGTAAGAAGAACAACAGGTGATTTGTGCTGGTTACAGGGCTGCATGGCATTGCTACCAGTCCAATGACCAAACCTCCGGACTGAATGCACTCCCCTGCAAAGGGCTGCCTTTGGAGAGGAACAGATGACAGCTTCAGCCTGATGCTGAGGTCTGCGGGTTGCAACTGGAAGGAGATTGCCTGGCTTGGCTCAGACACGAGCTGAAGTGTCTCTGCCAGCCTTTGCTCCTTGGCTTATATCCTGCAAGGGCAGACAGCCCTCAAATCGTTATGTCAGGGATGTGCAGTATCAGTGAGGTCGGTGGTACCAGCTTATTTCATAGCTGGCCACAGAGTAGATGGCCATAAAGCTGCTGAGCAGAGAGAGAGCTTGTTCCTTGCTGAAGCAGGACTGGGCTTGGCTAATCCCAGTCCCCTTCCTGCCATCCGCTCCAGCAGCTGGCCCAGCCAAAGGCAAACACCAAGCACTGGGGACACTCAGAGATCTCTTCAACAGCCCATTTCCACTCTGCCACCGCCCGACCTGCCCAATGCCTCCACCAAATCCAGCCACACAAGTGGCCCCTTTGTGCCATGAAGAAGTTGAGGTAGTGAAGAGCCCTGGTCTTAGAGCTGGAGGCTTGGTGGTGCCAGCTGCAATGGGTCAAGGCTAGATGAAGGGGTACTGGAGAGCACAGAGGATGCACAGCTGTGAAACTCCTCTCCTGACATATGACAGAGCAAAGGCCACCCAGCACCCATCACCTCCAAATTCGGGTTCTGAGGGTGGGATCAGCAGCTATGCTGTCCTCCCATCAGCTCTTCAGCTTTGTTCTCATCAGCACCATAAGCAGATGCAGGACAAATCTGCATCGGTGCCATCATCTCAGAGCTCCAGGTCTAGAGGCATTGGCAGAGAGAGGGTTTGGGTACATGTGTGGGGTTGCATTTCCACCCCTGAAGCATTCATGAGACCTCATCTCCCACTAACTCTGGCAAACACTGAGGGGACAGGAGTCTGGTGCTGTGTGAGAAGGTTTTACTGCAGGTCCCTCATGCTGACCCGTGTGTGCCTGTGCCAGCCAAATCATTCTGCATCATTTCTCTCTCGAGAGGAGGTAATGGACTGGCTCCTCACCATCTGTCTGGCACACTGCAAGGCCAGTGGTGGCAACAGGTGCTTCCAAGGTAGCAGTTAAAGACAGAAAAAGAATAAGGAGCTGTTTTCTACAACTTGCAGCCACATACAAGCAGCACCACTGCTTTGCAGAGACAGGGAGGCTTAGGTGGCGTACTAAATATACTGTCAGAGGGGATGGGGCTCAGAGCACAGAGAAGTTACACTTGAGTACAAACTTCAAACCCTGCTCCCTTCGGTTGGGAACAGAGAAGCTGAAACACAGACGGGGATGCTCCCTGATGCTGCTCAGCTGGCAGCAACTGCTGGGAAGTTCACTGCAGCGATAATGAAGAAGCTGGAGTCCGTCAGCTGTGCCAGGGGGTAGGAGCCTCTCCCCCAGCATGTGGCACTAAGTGACAGTGACACACACAGCAGCAGTCCTGACTCTGTTCAGGAGGTGGCACTGGGGTGTGATTACCCTCTGGCAAGGAGGTAAATGGGTCAGAGCTGAACACTGGGGAAAATAACCAGCTTGCAGAAGAATTTAATATTTTCCAGAAGAAAAAAAAAGTAAGTAATGTGTTGTATTTCCTCTCTGGCAACCCTGAGAGCTGCAGTTTAGCATCCCACAGCTAGCTCGAGCCACCAATAACTGGAGACATTATTATTCATCTTTTAATTTCATTTTGCTACATGTCTTAGGATATGAGGTTTGCACAAAGAGAAGGGGTGAGACAGGGGATAAAGCATGTTACCCAGTGAGAGCACAGACAGAAGGATCCAAGTGCGGTCCAGAGGGGGAACGTGCTGATGAATTTCAGCTGCAGGCACTGGGCCTGATGTGTCCTTGCACTGGTGGCCTTGAGAGCCTGCCTCAATCACAGCACTGGGCCTTTCAGATTTCATAACAGCCCTTAGAAAATAACCCATTTTCCAAACCCCTCTCCACCATCGTTATGGCCAGTAGACCAGTGATTTGGTAGGTGACCCTACTATCCTTGGGTCACTGCTAGAGCTGCAAAGAAAGGTCTCAGCAATGCTGCAGAGTGCCTTTACCAGCACATCTGAAACCCCCAAAGCTTTTTGTCTGAATGCTCAGCTGCAGACCCAGCCCCCTCCCTCCAAATCTCCAGCTCAAATGTTCAAGCTCTAGCAAGGTCACAGTGTCAAGCAATCCAACCTTGCAGGGAGAGACCTAAAACTGAGCTCTTCTTTCCTCAGCTGATAATGACTGTTGAGTCCCGGGTAGCTGCTGAGCTGTACTGTAAGTGCACCTTTAACAACCGGCAGCTCACCCAGGTTGTCAATCAGGAATATGACCTTTAGGCAGGTAGAAAGCTCTACAGATGCTCTGCCAGCACTGAACAGGACAGAACTAAGGACTTGGTGGTACCAGAAAGCTTTAAAGGCTCTTGCAGGATAACAGGAGCAGCTTTATGAACTCTGGGCTTACAATGGCTTCAGAGCATGCCTAAGCAGCTCTCTGCAGCGGCTTGCCACCTGTACTAGAAAAAGGGCTCTGTCCCTCCAGACCATTTTTCAGAACTGTCCTCATTCACTCAGGAGCTGTCTGTCCTCTGCTGCCAGCCCCCTTGATCGAGTGCTTTGGCACACCGTCCAGATATGCACGTGCAAAACACCACACACTCTTGGATAGATTCTCCCCAAGTTTCCCTGTTTTCCCCAAACTGCAAAGCTCTACGACCCAGATGCCTCAAAAATGGTTTCTTAGGAGCCCAGGTCTGACATTTGTGATGACCTTAGCCAAGGTGCCAAGCTGGGACCAGTGCCTGACAGTCATGTCACTCTTGTTCACTTGGACTGTTTCATGACCTACGTGTTATACTTGGGACAAACCTGTTTCTCTGTTTGCTTCAGTGCTTCTGCTCAGAAGCTTGTGAGTGAAAACTCCCACTGCTAATGTAACACAGATTAATAATGTCATTACTATGATATTTAAGGCCTGATATGTATCTTCCTTTCTTTGGCACCATCAGTCTCCAAAGGTTCCCAAGCACCAGCACAAGCAGATCCAAGGCAGATATTTGCCTGCAGAAGATATCTATGTCTTACTGCAGCAGCTTGCAAAGAATACTTGCTTGCTGGAAAAGCCTTCCTACACTCCTCTGAGAGCTCCCCCATGCCTGCCTCAGGCAGTTCAGTTTATTTTTATTGCTGTATCTGACACGTCCCCTTAGTATGTATCATTAACATCCTGAGCTGTGCTATTCAGCAATTTAATTTTCGGGCCCAGGATCACAAGCAAGATGAGGTTTTCCCTAGAAGGTTGGAGTGCACCATTCCCAGTACTGCTTAGGTCTGGCTCTCCCCTTGCTTCTGTCCCAAGGCCCTTGCCATCTTCCTCAATTATCTTTTGGAGGACGGCTTTTCTTTTTATAAATTCACCAAAGAAAGTTATGCCATCGCTGTGATACTGTGAAACACTGCTGTGTATTTGCAGATGCTGTGACTTATTTAGATACTAGAAAGGCAGCAGGGAGGAAGGTAAGTCCACTATGGCCATGTAACAGAAGCGTGCAGTGATGACACCCCCTCTCCTCCATGTGCCAGAGTATTTGGTAAAACTCAGGCTACAGTATCACTATCCTAGAGAGCCCCTGTTAGAAGGCAGAGGCCATGAAATCTCTCTTGCTGTGATTGCACCCACTGCTTGCAGGCTGCAGGCTGCAGCTGGAGCTCAGCAGGGACCAGCCAAAACTCAACACAAGT
The DNA here is from genome assembly GCF_965140245.1 of Athene noctua. Lineage (NCBI taxonomy): Eukaryota > Metazoa > Chordata > Aves > Strigiformes > Strigidae > Athene > Athene noctua. The sequence goes on from NC_134043.1 coordinate 16,847,765, forward strand.
GATTCAGCAAGTTGGGACAACTAGGAGACACCAGTGAACTTGCCTCAAGCTTTTTAGGTCAGGAGCTCAGGCTGAAGTTCAAACATCCTGGGACCTTGGCCACTTTTCTTGCAGATGCTGGTGTCCTGATGAAAAGACCATATAAATACACACTTATCGGCTCTTAACAGACCATCACTACAGTCAGAATAGAGCCAGAGGAGAACTGGGACCAGATTCCAAACACAGCACTGGATAACTGAGGATCTTTGAAGCTGAAACAACCCACAAAGGAAGAGTCAAGGCTAACAACTGCAAGGCAGAGTTGAACTCCCCGAGACTGCAGGCAGTTGTACGGCTAGGAAGGGTGGTTCAAACAGATTTTCTGTTTGCTAAAATCAGATCATCAGAGTGGATGTGGCCCAGGAGCAGCTACAAAGGATCTGTATGATGAAATCCACTGTGGAGTCCCATCCGCAGATAGCTACTCCACTGTGTATCAGCACGAGGGTGCCTGCAGTACTATCATGTGCTTCTAAACCCCTGTGTCTTCAGGGCCTTTTTAAAATCACGAGCTTTGCACAAATATTGCAGTGGAGAGGAGCATTTAAACCCTTCATGCCCATGGCTCCTGTCTCGGTGACTGGGAGACTGGAAAGCAGGAGGATGGATGGATGGATACGAAGTATGGATGGTCAGACAAAATTTCTGGATCTTCTGGCTGCTCACAGCTGATGAGATGCTTTTACTCATTTGCTGCCTGACTGCTGCTTGACAGGACACCTGCCATGCTGTTCAACAACTTTAATCTCCCAGTATCAGCAGGTTTGCAGTGTTGCTGCTTTAAGACTTTTGCTCTTAAATGCATTCAATCCAGGGATGGGGGGGTGGGTAATTCATAGAGATTCATTCTGCCAAAATACCAGACTAAAGGCCTCTCTCTGATATGAGACATCATAACAGCCTGGAGGCTGGAAGGAGTCTGTGTTAATTATGCATGAACCATGCTCCCCCGGCTGTAACTTCCCTGCCCACGCCACGAGTCTCCACACACATCTGGCCCACACCATGCTCCTAGGCACTCCAAAAAATGTGCAGCAGATGTCAAAACGGGCAGAAGAACATTCAGATCCTGGGGAACATGTGGGTGTTGGGTGTGCTGCTCTGCTCAGACCAACTGGACATGCTTCAGGGAGCCCAGGGCCTGCCAGCTGCCTGGGTTTGGCTTTCCAGCAGGCTGCCACATGAGAAGACATGGGGGATAGGTAGGCCATGTTGCTGGTTAAAATCTAGCCAGGCTCAGAGCATCACTCAAACAGTTTTCATTTGACAAGGAGGTGAGGTTTATGTGGTATTTGCCTGTATTATGGTGGGTCTGAAACAGACAACCATGACTTCCTACAGCATTTTCCCTCCAAAACCTGTGCTTGAGAAATTCAGAGTTTTCTAGTAAGAATAAAGCCGGGCAGGCATTCCAGCAGACCCTGAGAAGAAAGGCCATGGACTATTGCTTTACTTAGAGGCATGCTTGTATATCCATGTGGCCCTGTTATCCACATGTGGGGTGAAGGCTGAGCAGGAAGGATGTTCTTCCTGCCTGCACATGCTGTGGCATCTTGTTATGGCACAGAGTGTCAGGGCATCGCAGCCCCTGGGTCCTCTCTGCCTCCCTTTCCCAGCATCAGAGGATGGTGAGAGCCACTGAGGAACAAGGCATGTGTGGTGATGGGTTATGGGGGGCCTGAGCCCCCTTAGTCCTTGTGGAAAGTCCAGGTCTGGTACATCAGCCACTTCCCATGGGACTTCACATACTACTGCTAATGTAGCACCTGCTTTGCAGAGGTGCCTTTGTGCTGGCACCAGACAGGGTGCCTGGGCATGCAGCTGTAACTCCACACACACTGAATTTATTTCAGATTAAGCGGCATTTCGCTCCAGTTGCTTCTTCCCACCCTCCAAATCTCCCAGTGCTTCTGCGGGAAGTGCTGTGAAATCTAAGCCAGCAGCATGCAGCCTTCAAACCCAGGGTCTGCATGCTCCTCTGGGACTCTCGCTCCTGGAGCTGAGCTCTCTAACTCAGTTGCTCCTGCCGTGCAGTTTCTGTGTTCGTGGCAAAGGCCAGCAGATCAGGCCACTTTCTAACAGGAGAGCCAAGAAAGACCAATGCTTTGCACAGGCTTTTGAAACATGTGCATGGAAGGGGAGCTTGCTCATGATTAGCTCCAATGAATTTTAGCCTAGTGAGGAGCTGGAGGAAAGTCACTGACCTGTTGTTCTGAGCTACCTGCAGGTGTAGAGCATTTGGAGGTCATTCATTAAAGGCAGTGCTGGCTACACACATGCTTGCAAATCTGCACCCACAAACCTCCAGTGCTGTTCAGCATCGCACCCCAAATCTGAGACACAGGAAGCATTAGGGCACTCATGGACCAGCTTTCCAGAAATAAACAAATGCTGCTTTGTCCACATCTCCCCTCCTGTGTTTCAATCTGCTCTGAGTTAATAATGCGTGTGGGGCTTGGGATGAAACTGATCTCTCCAGCCAATGGCACATGGAAAATTGAATCAGAAGCTGTAGGGACTTGCAGAGAGCAGGCAGTCTTTTTCCTTCCCCCCAGCAAAATTACCCCACGATGCCCCACTAATTTCACTACTTCATTTAAGTCTGGAGTCCTAAAGGGCTGCCCCTGTTTCCTCACTGTGGTTAGTGACCTCAAGCCTGGAAAAAAGTCACAGAGACTGCAATTTGGAGGAGAGAGCAGGAGTTTTCATTTCCCCCCACCCCTGTACAACTGGGCACCATCACTAGCAAAGTCCTTGACTCCTGTTAGAGAGCAGAGCGACCAGCAGAGAGCCAAAGCCCTCCACTAGGTGCTGGACAGACCAACACCCTTATGGACGGACATTGCTCTGGTCTCTAAACCACAGCACGCCGCTGTAATGTCTCTCCAGTCCAGATGATGCTAGTTAAGCAGTAGTGCCTGGATGTAACGTGCTTCCTTATGTCTGAGGTAGTAATGGTGCTCAGCAAAGGCATGAAGCAATTAATCCATCTTCAGGTGTTGCCCCCACAATAAATCAATAGCTATTAAGGATAATTTATCCCATTTTTAACAGTCACAGTTTTCCCCATTCTGAATTTTGATTTTAAATTACCAGCCTGCAGTGGGGCTTATTAAACCACGGTGCTTTTGAACTCGGAAGAGAAAGAAGGTGGGTCTTCTAATGCCTTTCACAGTCGCTTACATCAAGACATGCTTTACCTGTTGTGTGCACATCTGCAAATGTTCACCGAGAATCAGGCTTGGAGAGACCAGAGCATCAGAGCCAACACCATGTGTGCAGTGCCAGGATGTATTTGGTCTTGGGGAGCAGTAAGGTGAAAAGGGTGGCAGGATCAGAGAGATCTGTAAGAACCCCCCATTTGCCTCCTCCATCCCTCATGCCAACTCAGAGGAGGCTCAGCAGGAGGAGATAGGGGTTAATGGCACAACACATGGAGTCTGAAGTTACTGCTCTGTTGCAGACTGTGCTCTGTTGTAGCAAGTCCCATAACTGCTCCGTCCTCCTCTGCCCCTGGGGACAGTGGCATACCTGTGGTCTCATATGAACATACTTGAAAGGCTGTGAGGTGTTACAGCACTATCGTGGTCACACTGGCATTTCAACAGGAGGGAAGTGAATGTGGGAATTGTCAAAAGACAGAAAGAGCAGACTCCCAAGGGATGCCCCCAGTACCACTGAGCAGAACATGGGGCCTCTTTGGACCAGCCCCCAAAAACTCTTCCTAAGCATCTCAGACATACAGGTTACTCTGCATATGGAAGGAAAACCCAGGCAGTTAAAATCCACTTGATCCCAGAAACAAAAATAGAAATTAAAATAAATAGACTTTGAAATGTCTCTAGTACCTTTACCTGCAGAGGGTTCTTTGTGCTTATGGCAATGACGTGATACTTGTAGTAACACAGCTCACAGCTCCAGCATCCTCTCTCGCTAATCCATTTGATCAGACATGGCTGGTGCGTGCACTTCACCGATCCATCGCATCGACACGGGCTCAGCAACTCCCCCTGAAAAAGAGAGAAACATCAGTGAGGCTCCCTTCCTCTCACAGGCATGGCACAGCATGGCATGGCAGAAGCTCCATCATCCACCTATTTGCTCTTTGTTCCTTTTTATCTGGTTTGGCTTAGGTAATCATTCTGCCTCCACCTGGTTTCCCTCTAATAATTCTTGGCTGATGTGAACAGAGATGTAACAGTCTCAAATACTTGGGTCCTACATTTTTTTGTGAAAAGAGACAGATGGGTAGATAAGAGAGGCCTAATACCACCACTGAAGAAAAAATTAGATGAACACAACTCTTACTAGACACCAGAGGACTCACACTAGACCACAGCCATTGGACACAGCTCTGTTGGCAACCAGATGCAACTGTTTCATTGCTTAGGTTTCTGTCTCTCTGCTACCTATTTTAGAAAGCAAGGTTGGTGGTGGGGATAGCTACTAGACAGGCTCTGCTGCAGACTGGTGTCCCGCTCAGCCCGGGGTGGCTTCCTCAAGCCCAGGTAGGCAGGAGGGGGAACGTAGATGCTGCAGCCCTTGGTCTTTCTGCACAGGCTAGCTCATGCCAGCCGTGGAGGTGCCACTCCTCCCCGGGAGCTGGACTGAGCCCAGCGCCATGCGATACCTCCCAGGACTTGCCAGACAGTGGGCGTTTGCAGCGCTAGACACAAGATTCTCCTTCCTGGTGCTCCTGGACTGAAAGGGACAAACCTGACTACGGGTGGCAGGTGTGTGCTTTGGGTCCAGGTCTTTGTGTACTCACAGCCCACCAGGGAAAAGGTCCTCAAATCTCCCCCCCTCCCATCCACTGCCCCCAGTCTGTCCTGAAAGTGAGTCATACTGATGCGTAGCTTGTAAGGCTGGCTATTTCCACCCTAGAAGCAAGCATGATGGAGAACAAATTGTGTCCTGGCTTGTGACACACAGACATTTACGAGTGGTGGCCAAAACACTGAACCTCCTGGCTCACTCCCTTGTTTCTGGTATAGCTTTAAACATGATATCCAGGAAAACCCAATATTATTGTGATCCATCTGCTATCATCCTGTTCACAATGGGACTAAATGCCTCTCTGCACGCACAAGCTTGGGAGCTCATTTTACAGTCATTTGCCATCACTTACTTAGGGAAGAACAGAGCCGTTATATTTTACTCCCCACCTCTTAGTGATTAGAAGTCACAGTATAGACCCCCAATAGTGTATTTAGCTGTGCTCCAAGACAGAAAAGCTTCTAAAGGCAGAATGAGAATATCTACAGGATGGGGAAGGCTGACATCATACTTTCAGAGTTGGGGAGAGGGTATTTCCTCTTAAACCCCTTGATCAGCCCCATTATTACCATGATGGAGTACCAGGGTAACAGACCCTCATGTCTGAGGCTGCTGGACAGTAAAAGACAGCCATCCCATCTGCCTTGGGTTAGGAAACCAGATCCTGCTCCTGCTAACCCTGATGGGAAATTGTCTTAGCTTTCAGGGTACCACATCAGGTCTCAGGACCTGAGGAACTGAGCACCACGCTGGGCAAGAGTGATCCTTTTTTTATGAAACCTAATGTAAACATGTTAATCATTTCATTTGCTTCATTTAGATGACCTAAAAATGTCATCCACAAAATTTTAGAAAAACTGTAAATAACTGTTTACATTACTAAACCAGGCGCAGGTCTACCTGTCACCGTTTTTTCACTGCACACTGGAGGGGTTGCAAAGGGAGAGGGGGAGCAAGGAAGGTTGCAGGATCTGTGAACCTTTTTCACCTTGAAAGGTGTGACAGGATAAGCAGAAGGGAAGCAGGGAATGATTAGAAGAGAGGGAAGTCCATGTGGGAAGGAGCACTGACATTTGGCAACTCTGAGGTGCAGTTTGCGGGGTGCAGGTTCAGCTATGCCTGTTTGTGCCCCTTGCTGGGACGAAAGTGCAAAGGGTGATAAGGAACTGCGTGAGCATGTACTGCCAGCCAGGATGCAACAGGGGAGGGATCAGGGCTTGGCACTGCTCCTCCTCTCCCCTGCTCCCAAATCTCTTCCACACCAAGAGAGAGCCTGGTACAAGGACCGCTGCTCTGTGCCTCTGGACTACTCTCCTCATCTCAGTTCCTGATGCTTTATTTTCTCAACAGCTTCACTCCTCAGCAGACAAGTGTGATCCCAGCACGAAAGAGGTAATGCAGAAACATCCCAGCTCTACAGCTTCCCTGCCTTTCCACCTCACTGCACACCAGGGTCTCTGCAGGGCTCCTGCAGAAGGGAGCAGGAATTAAAAGCAACAGCTTCCAGGAGAAGGCAGAGGAGAAAAGCTGTAGCTGGAGCCTGGACTCACATTGGCTTCTTGGACTCTGTAACAAATGACTCTATGAAATCTGAGCTTGTCTCTTCAAAGCAAAGAGATGTTCATAGATGTCCTACACCTCCTCAGGGACCCTGTCCCCCTTTTCTAATTGGGACTCTCTGCCCCAGACAGTCCTGTCAGCTCCTGCAAGAGCTCAAGACTCAACTGCAGAGATGAATCCCCCAGTTCCTTGATTTTTGCAAATCCAGCAAAAACCTAATTTATCACATTTTCTCCAGCCATGTGAAATATTATATCCTTGCGTGCAGCGCACAGCTATTTTTGCATACTGTGAAGCCCAATTCTGTCCACAGCAGGCATTCGTAAAACACTGCCACACGCACACACGCGCACATGCACTTCTGTACCAGCTGAAAAATAAACACCGGGGGCATATTAAAGGAATAAATCCTTTGTACAGCAAAGGAGAAGGACTCTAATTGCTGGCTGTACAGTGAGCTCAAGAATGGTCCATGGGCTGTGATACACATGAAGGATTTGCTGCACAGAGACCTCTACTAAAAGCTACACACACAGAAAAGCAAGCCCAAAATGAGGTGCAGATCACAGCAATTAAAGATGGAAATTAAATCCCCATGCCAGTTTCTGTAGGTTTGTGGAAGATGGCTCTGCACAGCATATTCTCCAGTGCTTCAAACAACAGCATTCTTATCAATTTCCTTTAGGGACTACTCTCCAAAGACCCTTTGAAGAGTCTACTTCCCAACACTTATTTTTGCAATTTTCTTTTGTAGAGTTACATCCCATCACTCAGATCAGACTAAGCAGCATTTCTGCTTTGTCAACAACTAGTGGAGAAATGCTCCCTGGCTGCAAGTTTAATTCTCAGCTTGCTCAGTACCACCTTGTTCCCTTGAAACAACCAAGTGGACTTTGGACTCAGGGCACCTGTCATTTTGTTGTTGTTATCCAAGTCTATATTGGGGTTCATGTCAAAGGTGGAAAACCAGACTTAAGAAAAAGGGAAGGGTGCTCTGGCTCCAACCACAACCCTCTCAACATATGGATGAAATACTCCTCCCTATATTTAACTCTTCCGTACTTCTGGGAAGAGTAATGTATTAAGCAGTTATATATAATATTCCTCCCTATTTCTGGCTGTGATGGGAGCTTGTCTCTAGGAGCAGCAAGGGCAAGGACAGACTGAACTGGCTTTACCCTGAGGACGATACTGCTGGAGACGAATTGGGAGCTCAGGTCTGTTCCAGCTCTGTCCTCTCATAAATTCCCAATCTGTGCCCGTTGCAATACATCAAAGTGGTTAATGATTAACTGGGCCCTGCTATTTTTAAGCCTACTGGGAGGAGTTCTGAGAAAGTATGGGAAAAAAAATATTGCCCGTGCGCAGTTCTGATGCTCAGTATATCTAGGGAGAAAATAACAACATCAGCAACAGAGTCACCCCTGTTGCGTGCTGGTGTCAGTGTTTCACCTGTCTGTTTTGTCTGTCATTTATCAGTGCTGGGAGCCCATCCACACACTGCTTCTAAGGTTGCAGCTCCTCACCCACCAGCAGACAGTCATGGGATGTGCTTCCCAGGCCTGTTCTTTTAAGTCAAGTATAGCAAATTTGCCCAGCCAGTCTCCTTTGAACACGGCAGAGCTGGGGATGATGGTGTCATTGGGCCAGGACGTGGTCTTGTGGGCTCTCCCAGCTCCAGCTGTGCTGACCTACGTCTGCTGCCTGGGCTGCTCCTGAGCACCAGCTCAGCTGGAAAAAGCCACGGTAGCAATATCCTGCTACCACAGCTATTAGTAAACATTTTGAAAACCCATGCAAGCTGTACAGCAAATTGTGATAGCTGATGGTGATCATAACACCTGCAGTTTTTCCTCAACTGTGTGTCTTCCCTGCTCAGGTGTGTAGTCCCAGTCATCAGCATCACCCACAGGACCAGTGCCCTGCACCAGAGCGGGGTAGTGAGAAGCTGAAAGTTGTCCACATCACAAGGGCTACCATCTCTCTCTGGGTATGCACATGCAGCTGCCACTGCTCACGGGAGTAGCTACACGCATGGATCTGACTGCTAACATTTATCTGAGTTTGTCTTGTTTGGAAAAGGAAACCAAGAATATTTAATTTCAGGTCTTCAACTGAGTCTCCTAAATACACTTAAATCTTCACATTGAATTTAAATGCAATGGGAAGTTTTATTATGGCAAATAAATGCCAAATTATTTCTATATTAGGAACATAATTACAGAGGAATTATGTCCAATGGCAAAGAGAAACCCATTGTTACAGAGCTGGTAAACTTCAATAAACATGTAGTAATGATCACTCTGTCTTCACACACACTTAAAAGAACTGCCCCTCCATCCTTTTAGACTAAACACACACGTTACTATCAGCATCTCAAATGCTTCCCATGAGTACTTTCCTGCATGCAAGCACTGTGCTGGTCAGCAACAGATAACAGGGGACATGAAATAATTAGCTATGAATATATATGTATGTATGTGGCATGAAACTCTCCAGCACTGGAAGAGATTGATGCAGAGTGTGTACCCAGACAGGAGTGGGCTTATGTCTCCTGTGGTGTTGGGACAGCACAGGACACGGCTATGTACAAGGTGGGGTGGCATCTCCCCAGGCACCCTGGCAGAGCAGGGTGCTGACCCCAGTCTCTACCTTGGCAGCGATTTGCCAAGACCTTCCTTGGGGGAAGATTCCCCGACTGGGCAGCTCCCTAGAACCTGGGAAATCTATAGGAAAATCTGTGTGTGTGATTATAGAAAGAAATCACCCAGACTCCTTGCAGCTCCCTTCCCAGCCCCAGGCGCCACCATTGCTGCCATGCCACCTCCGAGACCAGGACTGGCTCATTCCACAGCTCTCCTGCAAGACTGGGCAACCCTGCAGGATGCAGAGGCAAGATCCTTGTGCCCTGGGGTGCAATGAGTACCCCCCACTCCAGCAGCAAGATAAAATGCAGCTCTAGAAAGGACTGAAGAAAAATCCAGCTCTGAACAATTATTTCTGTTGCTCAGCCGTGTCTTTAAACCTGCGGCTGTCTGGATTAAATTTTTGGTCTGGGATCTTAGCCTGGCAGCTCCCTGGGGCAGGACCTCATCTTTGCAGGGCTCTGGCATGGTAGAAGTGTGGGTCCCTCTCTGGGAATGCTCATTCCCACGGCAGTACGAGTGAGCAGCCACAGCAGGGCATGGCAGCCTGGGGACTCTGAGGTGGGTGCAGGAGGGGAACAGTTCTGTTTTTTCATGGTTTTCTGCAATTTTCGATGGGTATTAGCTGTTCTGGCAGCCGTGCGAATGGGGCACTTATCTCCGACAGGGCGATGACTAATCTAGCAACAAAACACAAGCATCCCTCTGCCTACAGGCTGGGTGCAAGTGAAAAGGCAGCTCAGCTTTAATGCACCCAGTGAAACACCACGCAACCCTCCGGGCCCATCAGGCGTATTTTGGCAATGTCTGGAAACGTGGGTGGTGGTCAGGAGAGAGATATGTTTCATACAGTCCTGAGCTGAGACCCAGTGTTTGTTCCAGAGCGAGTCCTGTCTGAAAAGCCACCACGTCTGCAGAGTCCTGATCCTCTGAAAACAGCACAAATTGCCTTTCCGCCCACGGAGGCTGCTGCCGCGACACCTCCGAGGAGCACCAAGGCTGCCACGCTGCTCAGGCTTTTTCTGCACCTCTCTGATGAAAATATGAAAGGCTGCAGCCACAGCTGTGGGGAAGGCAGGGTGGGACCTGCTCTGCAGGAAAAGTCATTGCACGGCTATCACAAGTGACGACTTTCTGGCTGAGCCATTGCTGCCCACAGCCTTCAGCTTTACTATGGCCAAGGAGAATTTCAAGTGACCTCTGCTCCTTCCCGTCTCCATTGTTTTGTGCCTGTCACTGCTGCTGGGACAGATGGATGGATGGACAGACAGTGCCAGAGATGGCAGCTCAGAATCTGGGAGTAGGATGGTGAAGGGGGAAGAAAGGGAGGCTTTCCTTTTTCTGAGCCTTGCCAATCCGCATGAGGTCTCTTTGTTGCTGCAGAGCTAAGTGACCATCACCCCATCTGGCCTGCTCACCAGGGCATCAGTGAAGCTTGCCCATGTTTTAAGCCAAAAGATGTTTTTTTGCTTAAAGTGGATGACTCGGGAGGCTCACCTGTGTTGGAGGCAGACAGCAGATAAAACCCCTGTGTCCCCATGCCCAACAATAGTGGAGGGATTTGGGGGAGAGGCATCTGGCCAGTCCCCGTCTCAGAGCTGTGCTCTGGTCAGCAGAGCACAGGAAAGCCTCAAAAGGGCCCTGAGCTGCATCATGGCATTGGGTCTCCTCTTTACCAAATTGCCCTTCTCCTCCTCTGCCACCTCGGAGCGGGATGTTCAAAAGCAAGACCCCCACAGCACTGCCTGTGTGCTGTGGTGGGATCCCCACCACTTATTAACAAGGATGAGTGTCTCTTTGAAAAAGCCTGAGGGCAGCTCCGTACTCCACCTTTCCCCCAGGGTAAGCAATGGTCCAATGGACTCAGCCGGGCAGGAGCAGCGACAAATCTCGGCAAATAGATCAGCTCTCAGCCCCACCAAGGCGAGAAAAAAGGATGGCTTTTTTTCCACCTTTAATTACTAAAACCCTAAAGAGCTCTGCAGGGCAGGAGGGTGGGTGAGAGACAAATGAAGACAAGGAATAAAAACTCAGGAAAAAAAGAGAGAAGGAGGAAGATGCTTGAGAAGTCCTCGGTGCAGAAGGCCCAGCACATTAGAGAGCAGCGTCTCTGCCTCCCTCTGACAGGAGCCTTCGCTGCGGTGACTCATCCTCAGAGCAGTCTGAACCGGTGGCTCCGCTGCACAGCTCTGCCCTCGCTCCCTCACTGATTTCCAGGGGAAGGTGATTGAACGCAGCTCCACAGAGCCTAATGTGAGCTGTCAGGGAGCTGGGGCACATTTGCTCAATGCCTTGGAAACAGAAAAGCAAAGGAGGAATGTTGCAGAGTTTAATGTGAAATATTTGGACACGGCCCTACCCCTTCCCATTAAAAAAAAATTAAAAGGAGAAAAGGGCTTACTCTAGACAAGGGCTGTTTCAGTATTTAGCTGATGGTACCTTGCTCATGTGTTTGCCCGCAGGCAGGCACAATCCACCAGTTCTGGGTGCATCCCTGCCACCACTGGTAAAGGTCAAAGGGAGCCGGTACAGGTAGGACCAGAAACATCAATCTCCTCTAAGGGGAAGTACTTTCAAGGAGCAGAATGCATACATTTTTGTGAGAAACAGAGAATCACAGGGTATTTTTTGTGCAATGGGCTATGGAGGATTTTAACACCTGGTTTCAGGCCAGTGAAGGGTGAAAGGCAAAGAGGCCTATGATGTAAGTCCCACTCAGCTATGAAAGGGGGACAGCATGAAAAGGGATGCTGGGGGCTGGTTCTCACCTGGGACAGGTGAAGAGAGGAGAAGAGTCCCTAAGGGTCCCTTTAACTGAGAGGGAAGATGCTGAGCTCCGTCTCTGTGTGTGGGTCTTGCCAAACAGATGGGCCCTTCTGGGCGGACATTCGTCTGAATCCTGACTCATCAGTTGTCCTCAGAGCAAATAACACAGCAAGCACTGGGACCTGCAAGCAGTCCTACCACGCTGTTTCTGCCACCACTGAACCCAAGAAGAAGCCACGACTGATCCTGCACTGTGTCCAGCAGACTGGGCCATTCTGCATCCCGCAATATAGCAGAAGGGCTCTACTGACTTCAGAAAGGAGAAAATATGGGCCTTGACTTTCTGTAGGTGTTTCTCTCCAGCAGTTTGTGCCAGTGGTGTCCCTGGCTCCGTTTGTCAGCAAAAATGGAAGTCCCACCACCCCGTTTCTCTGCCACAGGGAAGCAGACACCAGGCTGTCCCGGCTGCGCACAGGCGTGTTGGCAGAGCCCAGCCACAGCCCTGCCGTACCGCTGCAAGCTCTTGCTCTGGCAACTATCACACAGGCTTTTGGCCAGTGTCAGCTATGCCACCAAAATATGAGTAGAAAAGGTTTGTGAAAATCTGTCCCACCCGAAAAAATTCAAACCTTTCCTGAAATATGGAATAACAAAGGATTTTCAGGAATTACTTATCAATAGCCCAAGAAACAGAGAGCTTACAATATATAGATCACATTGAGATCTATTTGCTTTTCTCTCTACAGAAGGATTTCCACAAGAAAAATAACTTTACTTAGGTCTTCTAGAGCCCACTTCATCCTAATGTCATTGAACGTGTTTTTGATTAGCTGATTTAAGTAATTCTTACTAAATGTTGCTCAGTTGCAAGGAATCAAAAGGCAAGCATCTCAAATATCACCTGCTGTGCCTCATCAGGTGTGATAATAGCACCAATTAAGTGAAGAGCCTTCAGTGAATAGAAATCACAGCGCTGCACATGTGAAATCAAGATACCTGAATACCCCTGAGCACTTGGGTGTTATAGAGCGAGTTCAGCTCCAGACTTGTCCTGAATACAGAATGGAGCTGTTTTAGCATCTCAGAGACTAAGTGTCCTAGTCTGTAGCTCTTGGGCTTTCACCCAAAGTATTGAGGCTTTAAATTTCTGGAGATTTACTGTAGACCACATCCATTTTGTGAGCTAGAACAATCTAGTCTCTTCTGAAAGAGAAATCCACTGTGTTTCACTTTGGTTCTTCTTAATTAAAAAATAAAAGTATTTCAGACAATACTTAGATTTATTCTGTGTGAGATACAAGAGTGAGCTCAATTTTGTTCGCTAGGATGCTGGGGTAAATCTGATGTGACTCCATGAAGCCAAACAGCTCTTCAGCGTGAATCAAGTACCCTTAAGTTATGGCTTGTTGTAATAAATTTTCAACCAATTAAAGAGGTTTTCAATTATTATTTTTTTTTCTACTGAAAAAGCCTCAGCTAAATAGAATTCTTCTAAATATACTGCTTCTTTTTCATGGAAAAAAAAAAAGCAAGCATTCCTTATTATCTCTAATCCTTGGGGACTTTCACCTTTCTACTTCTTCAGTCCTCATCAGATCCATCAATGTGTATTTTAAAAGTTCGAAGTATAAAGTTAATGCTTTCAGCATGCAAGTACTATACAATACAATCCTTATCAGAGATGTGCTCATAATTCAGCAAATTGAACTTTGCAGCTACTTCCCTGGGAAGCTGTTCATAAAGATACTCAGCTAATGGCCATTTCAGAAAACATTATGCCATCAGCGTCTGAGGAGCAGCCATGAAAAATCCACAGAAATGGATCCTGGTTTGACTCTCCAGATGATAGATCCCACTTTTAAAGATAGTGAAACAAACAGAGCAATAGACTTTTCTTCTTTTCTTTTTTTTTTTCTTTTCCCCCCCCCCCCCCCCCCCCCAAGAATGCTGAAAAACCCTTCAACACAAGAGCTGGGAAAATCTTTATTCTGTACCATTTGCCTCATCTTCCTGCTTTCTACATGAATGAGAATATGTCCAGGTGCTGTTGGCAGCTTTACAGCTCTGAGATGCTCCTTCCAAAAGTGTAGCAACTGTTGAAGAGCTGCTTCATGTCAGTACCATCAGCTCATCAATAGAGGGGAGTGGAAAATGATGGTACCGCAGGATTTGGGGGTTCCTGTTTGCCACAGTACCCTCAAGTGACCTCCAGTCAGGACCAAGGGCAGCAGGGTGGGGAAACTGGGGGAGCTGTGTGCACGTTCAGTAAGTGGAAGCCAATGATAAGGTGCAGACATAAGCACAGAGTACATCTCCAGTACTCGAAGGCAGCATGTCCCAGCTGGGAGCTGATGGGGATTTGGGAGGAGGGGGGTCTCCAACAAGTCTGGATGGGGATGGTTATGCAGGAGCTTTTCCTGCTCCACCTGGGCTGGTCAAAACTGGCAGCTGAGAGATGGAAACCCTCCAAAGCTATCTTTGTCTCCAAAGATGTTTGTGTCTCTTGCCACGTGGGGTAGCACTGGGCTGGGGGCAGCCACTGGCCTCAGGTGCAGCCAGGGTGAAGGCTGCTGCTGGGGCCAAGGGTAGCCTGGCATGGGGCTGAAAGCAGAAGTGGTGGAGGGGCAGTGAAGTGGGAGACAGCACATCACACACAGGGCTGCCGCAGCGGCTGGGGAGCTGTGATATAAAATAATGAGCACGGTTTGTTTACTTTTAGCTTCGGTAGCGCTGCAGGACTGAGCTGTTTCATTAAGACGTGGCCTGATCTGCTTTTCCTTTCTGCCTCCTGGACTCAAGGAGAAGAATACGCAATTACAAAGTTCACTCATGTAGAGCCCTTCAATTACTGGGTAACTCAGTTACGGCTTTTCCAAACGTTATGAGACTCGTGCAGTAGGACTTGACATCTGAAGTAATTCATTTTTCATCTGCCGATTAGCAGAAATTAAAATGGTTCTCAGAACATCCCAGTTTATGTGAGATCAAGTTCCTTATTACTACAGACTGTCTTAGTGGGGAAGGCATTTCTTTTTAACGTCTCAGGCAACCCTGTAAAGAGAGATGCTGAACAAAAATATATGAAGGAGGCAGCAGAGGGGAGCACAGAGGCCCTCAGGGACCGTGGACGGTGGTGCTCCAGAGCCTTTGCTTTCCAATCCTGCCATAAGGTCACTTAAATGTTTGGCAGAAAGACAAAATGCTTGCTGGCACAAACATATACTGGAGGCAGAGGCACCTCCTTTGGAAATGATGCAGTTACAGAGTAAGGCTGAACTGCCTCTACTGACAATGAGCTAAATATCAGCCATAAATATAACGTGTTTCTTCAGCAGGTATCTGCCGAGCTGGTGGGTGAAGTGGCAGCAGAGCAGCTGCCTGCAGGATGCACTCGTGCAGCGATGATGGATGCTGCTCACAAACCCCAACAGGCCAAACCAACCACCCGCCAGTAATACTGGGGAAAGACCTGCGGGGCTGGGGTGGGAGGTGTCTGCAGGGCTGGCAACTCAGGCTGACGCCTGGGGGAGTCAAGGGGCTGCAGATTAGATGGGAGAGCCAGCAGCAGTGTCGAGCTGCTGGAGCAAGTGATGGGATAAGGAGGGGACAAAAGCAGGGAGCCTCAAATCACTTGGCCATGGCAAGAGTGGTCACATTGCCCCTTCACTTGCTTTCTACTTTCAAGGCATCCTGGGTGCTGGAAAAATAGGTGAAGACCCCTGGGGAAATGCTGGGATTAGGAGGTGGGTGAGTGCAGTCTTGCCAACTCTCAGCACCATCCTCCGCCCCCACTGTGGGAGCGTGGTCCAGAGCTCATAAACCCAGAGGCCCACTTAGTCGAAGTGCAGCAAAAATAAACCATGGGAAAGGAGAACAGGCAGCCTAATCCCCAAATCCCTTTGCCTTGCATGACAACTTTCCAGCTGAGAGCAGCTCAAGAGGATAGATCCGAAGGTACTGGCGGCACTGGCTGCACTGTCCCCGGGGGAAGCTGCACAACATTAATTCTGATTTTTCAATGCTGCCCTGGCCAAAGGCATCCTGTATAAAAAGCTGCATGAATCTATGTGTTTCAGTCTTTGCCTGCATGTACCTCCTGGTGCAAAGCCTTGTTGTGTTTTCCTACCCCAGCTGGGGAATCCAGCTTTCCCTTTTGCAGGAAGAGTATAAAACAGAGGAGAAAAGGTAGAAATGAATGCAAGAATAGCTGTAACATCAGTAAAGTGTGCTACAGAGGCCATTTTCTAGCTTTTCTTTTGGTCTTCCTCTTGCACCAGAACAGTATCAGGTTTATTGTGCGTGTAAGAGTTAAATACACACAGAGAGACATGTATATATAAGCAGTGCCAGGGCTCTGAGGTTTTGGCACTGTCAGTGTAAAGATATTAAGCATTACATAGGGCTGATTTATTATCTGACTCTGAAATAACCTTTTGAAGATATACTGATTGGCAATTTGCATATTAACAAATACATCAACACTGAGGCAATGTCAGATGTTGTGCACGGCTATGTTCCACTCCAGAGGTGGCTGAATTTCAAACAGTGGCCAAATAATTTGTATCCTTCAGCACAAAAGATGCCCTATTGAAATATGAATCATTACCCTTTCTGTTGTTGATCTTTATTGTGCTTTGACAAATTGCTTCCCCTGCTCCATCCCCATGGGATTTGCTGTATCAGATATAAAACCTGCTTCTGCCATCTGAGATTCCTCCTACCACACCTGGATTAGGTTACTTAACTTGGTGAACCACATCTAGTCAGCTAGGGCCATGACAGGTCTTCCAGCATCCTCCTTTAGCTAGGGGGTAGGCTGCCTTCCTCTGAAACCACACCTCTCCTCCATAACAACTTACAGTTCCCTTAGCAAGTTGTGTCTCCACACAGCAAGGATCAAGTGTCTGCTCCTGGCTGGCCTTTTCTTTTGCCTTGGTAGTGAAGCTAAAGGCGCAAGCAATGAAACTGGTGCTTAGCCTGCTCTTGGGCAGTGTTGGAAATGAAAAGTCGGTGTGCACCGACCCATGGGCTTCAGCCACTTGAGCTGCACAGAGACACTGCTCCACCACTGTCTCCAGTGGTGATGATTTTATTCTCTTTCTACTCTGTGGTCAGTTTTTAGGATGGGATTGTCCTTTACATCCACCCAGCTGCTCTACTCTACTTTCTGGTACACCAAGCTAAGAGCAACATGGAAACGCGATGCTTAGCCAGCCCACTTCCCTGATAATGACCCGCTGTCATCTGGCAGCACTAGTTACTCCTTCATTACTGATCATGCTGCAAGCAGCTGGGATGCAAAAGGGTCACCAGCTGGGCCATCAGAGAGAGAAGAGGAAAGAGAGATGCTATTCTCATTGCTTTGCCCTGGCTGTCATGGATGTCAAGTGGCCAGGGCTGGAAGTCCCAAGAGCTGAGATCTTTTAGTGTGGCACTCCTGGGCTTTGATATGCCAGGAATATTTTTAAGAGTTTTTTGAAAGTTCCTAGGTTTTTTTCTTGCCTTTTCAGAACCGGGGTTAGTAGAAAGATGGGCACAGAAATAATCACTATTCACAGATGTGTACTACCTGGAAGAAGTCCCACTAATTGTTGAGATTTGTGTTCAGGGCAGGGTAGTGTGTAATCAGCTACTCATCTGCTCCTTGGTGCTGAACGCTGAGAAGTGTCTGCAGAGCCAAAAGCATTCAGGCAAGACTAAAGAAACTCATTACCCAGCCATCACCCTTCACGGCGATGCTCCGGGAATGGGAAATATCTGCATCAGCCACAGATGCTCCTTGTGAGCTGCAGTGCACTGGGAAGCCCAGCCGCCTGAGGTCGCCATGGGCAGAGCAGGTCCTGGCCCCGGCTCTCCCTCCTGCAGCTCAGCTGATGACATGCTGTTGGGTTTGGGGCAGCCTCCACCTCGGGATCCTTGCTCTGTGTATCAGGGTAATGACTCTTACCCACTGCACACAGCCAACTGGAGACTTCATTGCTCTGCATTTGTCAAGGGCTTTAAGATCTTGAATAAACAAGGCTGTTGAAGAGCAAATGATTAAACGTGGCTGGCCACCACTCTGCACAGACACTGATCTTCACTAGCATGCCCTTGCTGCTCTGGCAGTTGGAGTGTCCCTGACTTGAGCACTGGGGCAGCCCACATCTGCTCTGGAAGAAGATCCCATCCCTTGCGACAGCCCGGTCCATCCGCAGGGGTGTGTAAGTGGCAGCTGTCCTTCAGAGCCCCCTGCCAGTGTTATGTGAAAGCAAACTGAGCCTTTGAGGGAAAAGAGGTTGTTCTACTACTGCACACCCACCCAGTCTTCTCTTATTCACTACATTTACACACAGATCCCCCCCAGTCTGACTTCTGTGTCCTTGCTGAAAGGAATGGGCAGTGGGAGGTGATTTTTTTTATTTCCAAAACGAGTACCTCCAGCTACCATGCAAGCCTTTGGGAAGTGCTGGTGGTCAGTGAAGTCCAGGGTTGGCTGAGGGGGTTGAGGTGCCTTGGCAGAGACACAGCACCTGCATCCATGGCTCCTGCCCAAGCCACGTCTGCCTTCATCTCTTCTATCCCTGCATTTCCACAGGCAGTACATTTCACTTGGAGATTTTTTCTGAGGGGCAGTGAGCAGGAAATGAAACCGGTGGTGCCTGCCGGCAAGGGTACTTGTAGTCATCCTGAGAAGCTGGAGGACTTCTGACAGCCCTAGGGCCTGGCAGGTGGAAAAGCTCCTTCTACATCCTCCAGATCTTCTCCTTCTTGTGCTTGGCCACCATCCCTGGGCTCTGTCAGCAGCCGGGAAAGCTAAGCAGGATCTCCAGGTGGAACCTGCCTCCTGGGCTTCAATGTCCAGAGTCTCCAGCAATTTTGCCCTCTGCTGCTGGGAACAGACCACAGGTTTTGAGTTTTTTAATTTAATTTCTTTAATTTCTTTGGCGATATCAGAGATGAAAGTCTGCCTGGTAACAGTACAGATGAATGTGAGCACACAGGGTCTTGAAACATGCTCTGCTGCACTGCCATGTTTCAGGGCTGGCTGTATTGCAAACAGAGAGCAGGGTGCCCAGGTCATTCGTGACCAGCTCGTATTCTGGTTAAATTCATTGCTTAATAGGAAAAAAATAATAATCCAACCCTGTGACTATTAGATTTGCCCACTGTTACAGAGGGGAGCTCCCCTCCCCCCTTACCTGATTAGACTGCAAGGAAACAGGGACATAAACTGAGTTTCCCCAAGGTGAGCCTGAAATACGGGCACGTTTGTCACCACAGGAATGATTTTATTTGCACAGCCTGCAGGTAACTCGGACATGTGAAGGCACCGTGTAGCGCTTGGGCTGAAGCACACGAAAGGAAGGCAGAGGGGAAGCGGTCACCTCGGCATAATGTGATGAAAGGGAGCGAGGTGTGAAACTGCAAAGGAAACAGAGACACGAGAGCTGTGGTGCGAGGAGTAAACGCAGGCTGGCAGCGTGCGCCGAGCCCTGCCCATGCTGCCAGCACACTGGCCACAGTCGATAGTGGTGCTGGCTGTGCAGAAACAGCCAGGCAGCAACCCGGGGAAGTGGTTTTCCCTATGAGGTGGCGATAAACAGCTGCTAGGACTGAATGTGTTAAAGTCAGGCTGCCCTGAGACTGCCAGCAGATCCAGTCCTGCCTTGACCTGGGTGATGCTCTGGGCCTTGTGATTTCAGGCAGGGGGACCTCAGAGCTGATTACCTGCTCACTGCCCTGGGTACAAGCCCTTCAGAACAGGGCTTTGCACTGTCCCCAGCTTTGTACAGACCCTTGCACATTGTCTTCCAGAAGCAAACCCAGTATTTTCCCCATGCTAAATATGAAAGAAGCTCAGATACACAAAGGCAGTCACTCAAACCTGTCTGTCTGACTCTGCCATAATCTTTCCTTTCCTCCTTGGCTGCTCTTTACATGACCTCTCTACATACACTGATTTCTTTTTTTTCATCCCAGACTGTCAGGAGGAGATGGCAATAGACAGCTGCTTACACTGTGCCATGTCCACCTGCACTGTTCTCTCAGGAGAAACATCATATGACACAGCTGTGAAAGATGATGGGAGCAATATCTTGGGACAGACACAGGGAGCAAGCAGTGCTATTATGCATCAGCAGTGTAGATGTACCCAGGCTCTTTGCACATCAATACTCATTTATGGAGATTATCACACATAGAAGAGATTCCTTGTTCCCACTGGGCAGTGGCAGGAGGATCCTAAATTGCCCTGGAACACAGAACAATCCTATTACAGCCTTTCTTTTAAAGTATTAATATTGAATTAAAACTAAAAGCATCGTAGCTAAAATAGAAAGCATTTCCAGGAGCCCAACTTTCTAAAATAAAACCCAGGGAGAACCTAGGGCTTTTCTGGCTCAATCCTCCTCAGCAGGGACCACACAGCATCACAACCTACCTGCAACTCTGCATCTCCTCAAAAGGCAACCCAGGACTTTTCCTACCCAAGCCTTCTCTTTAACCTGGTGATTGAAGGCACCTGTGGAAAGCCATTAGGCTCATCTCCACAGTCCTGTTCCTTGCTATCAGACACACTTGAGCATCCCATATACACCCTTTAAGAGCAGAAGGTAAGGCTGGTTTAGGGTTAGGATAAGGCAGTGGGGTCTTCTCTTGAGGAGGCTGAGGCTACAGCTACCTGCCCAGGAACGCTCCCAGGATTCCCAGAACTGTAGCCTCTATAGCTGAATTACTTATTAGATCAGCTGTGACGAAGGTACTTTTAGGCTTCTATTAAAGCAGAGAGGTGGCTGGGCATAGGTTTACTAAGGGTCATGCAGCAATCTGGGAAGCTTCTGCTGGCACTTGGGTGGCTGTGTACTTGGCCAGCTCTGCTAATCTGGCTGAAAAACAACCTGGGAAAAACTGAAGTCTTTGATGGGGCCAGGGAAGGGATAGATACATAGAAGGGAACCTGTCCTTAGAAGCAGGGTGGAAGGATGCTGTGCTGCCTCTTAGGCAGCAATGTTACTGCCTTGATTTGGCTTCAGTGGGTTGTGATATGTTGCTCTGAGTCGTGCAGGATTGGTTTCCTTGGTACAGTGACAATGTTAACTTGTACCTTCCTCCTAGGAGGATTAGCTCACTGGTCTTGTGGTCCCATGCAGAGCAGGGTAGCAACAATTTTTCTCAGCCTCCCCTTCCCTTGTCTCCTCTTCTTGTCTCTGGGCATGCAGTGCCTGCATGTGTTCTATGAGCTCGTTCCTAGGCATGAATTTTAAGTGTTTAGCAACAAAATACAAACTAAATTTATTCCTAAATCAGAGCTATTGTCATGGGGAAGAAAAAAAAAGTCACCTGATAGACTTTGGTGACCAGGAAACACCCAAGCCTGCCCTCTCATCAATGCATCAATATTTCTTGGGTACAAAATCTCAAGAGCAGATTAATGGCTGAATGTAAGCAGGGAGTTGGCATGAGGTTTTTAACCTGAAACTAAACACATACAGTCTTTAAGTTTATTTGATTTAGAAGCTCCTCACAGTTCTCCAGTCCCTAGAGGAGACTTTCTGCTCTGCACAGTGCAGGACTAGAAAATGGGAGTGCTATAGATATAAAGGATGGTAAGTTACATCTACCTCATCCTTGCTGTGTTTTAGGCTTGTCCTCTCTCACATGAACCTGAATAGAGACATCCAGTCAATGGGGAGGGAATATTTTTCACCAGAGAGAGGCAATACAGTTCTGATTTTTTTTTTTTTTTTCTTCCCTGATCTTCAAGAGTTTGAGATGATCTTGGAGCTAAAAGTAATTTTTCTGTCCATGAACCACTGTTTCTCTGAGGTTTAAGGCCCTCAAATAATGGGGCTGCTCACCCCTAGTTTTGGTTGGTGCTCAGCTCTCTAACCTCCTCTCTCACACATACCCCTACCTCCCAGGGCTGCACATTCTCACCTCTTTTTGTACAACCAGATTAATCCAGAGCCTCTGTATCTGGCCTGTAATTAACACGGGTTTTTCTGTGGTTCAGGGCAGTTTCTCACCTGTATCAGCTCATGATGAAAGCTATTACTGCTCTCTCCAATGCTGTGAGCTAAGGGACTGCACGGAGAACTACATCTCCCTGGCCTACCCCCAGGCTCACAGAAACATGTTGTTGCAACCCAGCAGCCTTTCAGGAAGTCATTCACTTCTCTTCAGTGATTTTACTATAATTCTGTGCTTTTGTGACTTGTGAAGCGGTTGTTGGCAGTGCTGACACTGCTGCCTGCACTACTGTGAACCTGCTATGAGCCATCACTCATCTCTGACCTGTCATCTTGGACTCTGCATACACAGGCAGCAGTCTCTGGAACAACCACAATCTAACAATTTTTTTTTTGCAAGTATGACAGGATAAGATATTGTGAAAATGAAGACCAAGACTCTTGGGAACAATTCTGAAATCTGTACCCCAAAGACCCCCAGTTTCTCTGCCTAATGTTATGTTTTCCTTTACACTTCAAGAAAATTATCTTAGCCTGTAAGCCTGTATTATCTGAGACAAGCACTGCCAGCAGCAGGCTGGAGATGCTGTTGAGGTCTTTGGGATGCTTTTCCTCAGGGCAAATAATTTTATTCCCCCCCCCCCCCCATTCTCCTGAATGGCTCGTTAGATCCTATTTAGGTGGAAACAGTACTTATTTCACTTGGGAGATACTCAGAGCTGTCTGCCAGGCAAGTGCTATCTACCTGGAACTATTTTGGAGGATGCTTTTCCACAATTCAACAGTAATTGTAACAAGATCACCCAGGTGTATTAGCAAACTGGGAGCTTTGAGTGCTAATATTAAATGAGCAATAAGCTGTTTACCAATTTGAGATTTACCTGTTCCCTCTACGAGTGTGAGTTTGGAGGTGGTTGCTTTTGGTGATAGTGGCTGATTTGAGGATTGCTTGTCCTGATTCACATTCACAAAACCCAGAGCAGGGTTTAGCACAGGGGAATACCCATACCAGAAGTCAGTGAAAAGGCAGGAGAGGGACAGGTACCCCATTGTGCATATGGCCTGCTGAAAGCTGCAAGGTCAGGGAGGGAGGTGATTATTTAGCAAAGTTCAAGGAGCAGCAATGGGAGAAAGTGAACAAAAATCCCCCACACAAGAAGGGTCCACCTTAGCCTGGATGATGCTCTTCTGGGCTGTGAGGGGTCTTGCCCTTGCATTGACTTTGTTCTAGCCTTCATGTGTCATAAACCACAATGTTTCTGCTATTCTGTGGATGCCTTTTCTGGATTGCTTCTGTATTAGGAATAACACACCTTTATCCTTGTAGCCAGGGAAAAAAGCCTAAAAACATTAAAAAGAGGCTCTTCCAGAAAGAACATGACTGGGTTTGACTTCAGAGGAAGGAGTTTCTTTGGTGCAGAAATTTTTGTTGCCTTGCACTGTAGCTTGATGTTATCTCCTTAGGCCAAGAACTGTGAGCCTCTAGCCCAACCCCAGTGAGAGCAGACCATGGGAAGCAGATCTGAGCTATGGGAAGAGGTCCATGGGCTGGTGGCCAGCCACACATCTTCCCTTGCTAATGGAGGTAAATGCCTTTACATTAAAAAATTGAAGCCTGCTTTCAACAGACAGATATAAGGCTGAAAAGACTGCTTCAGCAGCCAGTTCCAGCCTCCTGTTATTGCACGTCATATACATTTGCTCACAAACGTGCTCTGCTCCATTATAAAATCAGTTCCATTTAATGCCCCAACTTCTTCTGAAAACCTCCTCCAAAACCTCCCTACTTTGTCACTTAGAAACTTGCTTATGATTTTCGCTCTAAATTAATTCCAGATCTATCTGTATTAAATACTCCTGCTGCAAAATATTTTGGGGGCTTAAACAGCTCTTTTTCCTTCCCCAGAGCTTCCCCTCTCTTGTGTATTTACAGGGATAAGTTGGATCCCCTGTCAGCTGTTTCTTTTTCCTGGACTCACGAGCCCCCACTCGTGAGATCACCTTGCTGTGGTAATGTGTGTAGCCTGTTTCTGTGCTGCTTCTGGGTTGCAAGCCTCTTCTATAAGCATGAGCCATCTGCTGCTCATGCTATCCTAGCCCAGCCCTTCTTGTAGCCAGACACAGAGGTATCAATATTGCACAGGAGCTGGTGGGGAGACTGTTTTCCACAGTGTTGCAGGATCACGTTTGTCTTTTTCATTCCGGAAGCACCCTGGTCATTCAAAATCACCATATGTTCAATGACAACACCAAGGTCTTTCTCTGCATTACAGACGCACAGATACCAGGCTTCCTCAAGGAGATCAATTGCCTTCTATCTGTTGTTCTTAATTTTTCTAAAGTGGAGATGATGGACACAAGGAAACATACACCCCTCTGCTTCTGATGCGTGCAGGATGTTACAGCAGCAAGTGTAGGAATACTGTTTGTACCAGATGCTGTATATTGGAGCCTTCTGAGACCAGCCTATTGGAGGTGGAAGCCTCACAGGTTTATCAAATTTCTAGTATTTGTGCATTAGGGACTGAGAGATTTAACAAGGGGATGCCACACTTTTGGCATTGCTCCACACTAGATCAGCTCCAGATGTGCCCAGGTCTTGTCTAGGACTAAGCCCTGTGTTGCTCCCTTGCATCCTGGCCACTTCACCAGCAGCATGTGGATCTGAGCTACTCCTAAAGCCAAAGGGTCTTCAAATGACAGAAACTCCTGGCTACAGAAAAGCCAAAAAATATTGGAGGAAAAGCACGAAGGGGCACAGCAGGGAAAGCCCAGATGAGCTGAAGATTTTCTTCAGCAAAGCAGAAGCCCTCGGTGTCCCTCTTGTCTGCATTTCCCTCAGAGATGTGGGGCACAGCAAGCACTTTCACGCAGTGATGCTCTAAGCTGTAGAGCTGGGAAGGGGAGGATTGCCCCACCGGCAGCAGTGCTGGGAGGACTTCCACTTCTCTTTAATGGCAAAATTCCTTTGTTTCCTGCTCATCAGTTCAAATGCTGCATTGTCCAAACAATTCATTAAAAAAGAGAATTAAACAAACAGCTCCTTCCATTTTCCACAATAATTAGTTTATTCCTGGGAAACCTTTTTTCCTGCACTGTAATTTAATGGGCATAAGACAAATGTACTGATTAACTACTTGTTTCTAAATTTACTCAGTGCAACAAAGGGGCACTTAACCTTGCAATGTGGGGATTTGAATGACATTTACTTTTGAGAGGCAGGTCAGCATATAAGGTCAAAAAAGGACCCATCCTGGGGAAACCTGCTGCCCTGTTCCTCTATGCCTCTCCGGCTGTTCCTGCATGTGAGGCAAAGCACTGAACTGGAGGCAGAGGTTCAGACCTCTCAAATACACCTGGTGCCATCAGTACAAGGCAGCTCTCCCAGGTGTGCTCAGGCTGGCTGTGGCAATCACAGTGGTGTACCACTACCTCAGGTTCACAGGAAGCACAAGAAGAGTCACGTGTGTGTTATCTTCTGCTGTGATCTTTTGAAGGCTATGGTTATTTTCAGACTTCATCCTGTGAAGCCAGTGGAAGGTTGCAGGCACACATCTCAAGAGTGTTTTCTGGATCCCTTTGGCGCACCACCCCCCATGAGCACATCAGCAATGGTGCTTGACTACTGGTGCTGGAAAAGCAACAGGGCGGTGAATGTGTTTCCTAGCACTTTTCTTCCTCTGTTTTTGCAGAGGAAGGGTACAATCCCCAAGCTGATGTGTGAAGTCCCCCAGGGTTTGGGTGAATTTGGCCTTTGGGTTTCAGTGCAGCCCACATGTTCTAGCCCATGAATGTGGCTGGTGGCTAGCTCAATGGCTGGCTAACAGAGGTTGGCTAACTGTGCTTATTCTGCAGTGAGACATCTTCCATGTCACAGCAAGGGAAAAGCCTGAGTCATGGTGATGCCTGATTCAGCTGTGGTGCCTGGGTTGGATGAATCACCTGCTCAGCTTCACGGACTCATAAAAAGGGAGGGCAAAATCTAATGAACTGCCATTAAACCCAGTTCATTCAGGCCTGCAGCCAACATCCCACGTGTCCTGAATCTTCTGGGACGTGTGGCAGGAAAAAAAAAAAAAAAACAAACCCAACCACCAAAAACCCTAGCTCTTTAACACTTAATTCACAGAAATTTTTATGCTTTTTCTTATTCATGCTGCCATGGCTTGTGAGAGTATGAAGGCACTCTAGGGATGCAGGCAAAGATTTAAGACATAATCCCTTCAATTTCAGACGTTTAAAAAATATGAATGCACGACAAGAATAACTGCCTCTCCCAGGTCTAAGAGATGTTGGTAGTATGTGAAAGGGAAGGTCAGAAAGGACAAAAGAAGCCTCAATCCTGCTCTCCAGCAAATTCAACAGCAAAATTCTTATTGACTCTGCTGAAATTGGGACCTTGAAGAAAGTGTATCCTGCTGAAACACTCTGAGGATATTTTAAAACCAGATTAATAAATAATTGGACCATCTGCATCAGAGCCTGTAAGTGGAGTGACACATGGAGGGTGTCTGTAAATGGAACAGCTTCAAATATGCAGAGTAAAATACACAGTGGAATGGATTTTTTTTTCCATAATAGACATAATTATTGCCAATTTGGGTCTCTATTGCAAGCACAATGAGAGGCACTGCCTGAGAGATGGGCTGATTTCTGCTAAGAACTGAACAGACAAATAGTAAAAGATTGCTCCTGCCCTACAGGGGTGACCATCATATTAATAAGACAGACCAGGGTCAGGAGCAATACCAAGGAAATGGTTTGCCTGAGGCCATGCAGCAGGTCACCTTCCTATTTCCTAGACTCCAGTTGGGCTCCTTTTTGACAAAATATGATATTGCCTTTAAAGCCACCACTATCTATTGAATCTCCTCCCATCACCACTGAGCACTGTCTGCTCTGAACAACTGTGTTTTAATTAGTATTCCTCTTGGGGTTGCAACAGTGGTTGGGGTTAATGTTTCACACCAGCAGTATTTGTAAGAACAATGTCAGACCAAAAGTTCACTGAAAGAGGATGCTTCTGGACCACTGAGTTTAATAACTCTTAATCCCTTTTTCAGGTGTTTTATTCTTTTTCCTCCTGCAGTACCCCGAGGCAATGAGCTGCCCAGCTGTTATCTGATAACTGGTCACCCTTTGGTTCCTGGATTGGAAGAAGCAGTCAATAATTAATTGTTCGCTGTTCTTGTACCCCACTCCATTCTGTGTTTTATGGATTCTATAATCCCCATCATCATTCCTTCTCTAAGACAAGGTAAGCTCGCTATTTAGCTTCTTCCTATCTAGAAACATAGCAAAGGAAGGTGGTGTATTTTTTGGGGAAAAAAATGTTTCATTTGCATAACCTATAGATAGCAGCAACATCAGCCTCTTTTAAAACCTGAAATTGAGAGGAACATTGAGAAAGGCACTAGCAGCAAGCAAGCAAAACACTGACTGAGGGACACTGAGGGTGGGATTTATCACATCCAACGTACAGTGCTCCCATGCAGCTATCTCCATTTGAGGTTATTGCCCCGGGTTCCTCATTTAGGGGCTAGTCAACACAGGTGAAAGAGGGCAGGGTTCGTTTGGCTTATTTTGGGTGATGCCTGACGTCTCTTATGGAGGCTGAGGCAGATGTGACACCTGTGTATTGATGATGGTAACCCTCAGGCTGGGAACTGTAGCAGTAACCATTAACCAGCCACGACCAATGAGTTGATTTTGACACTTCCTCGCTGTACTGTATCCATTATTAATCCATGGGGATAGTGCTTGGTTTCTAGACATTTCTGGAGGCATATGTGGTGCAGTGTGCTCACCTTTCCCTGCGCATCTGGAAGTTTCCCTTCTCTGATTTCAATGGCAGAAATTCTGTCTCAAGAAATCTGAGACATGATATTTTTAGGCTTTTTCCTGCACAATCAGGCTGACTAGAATTTAAATTTTTTATAAATGCAAAAATATTTTTGATCAGTTGACATCTCATTTACACTAATTGTCTTTGAATATAATTAGCTTTTATAGGGATAACTCCTGATTTTAAAAATGCAGTTGAAATTACATTATATGTATATGGAGGGGGAGACAGACTTTCTGTTTCAGTTGATTTAAATATATCTTTACTGTGAATAATGCCCTTTAAATTTTTGGGAGAACAAAGAAGAAAATCTTCTAAATCTCACTTCAGTTCTTTTGGTGTTCTCATGAGCAAAAGAAAACAGCAGCATTAGCATGAAACAAATATATATTAAATAGCTGCCAAAGGTCCAGAAAAGGTCCTTACTCGTGGTGGCAAAGAGGTCTATCTCCAGTGATAAAATATAAAGGAGTAGAGCATCCCCTTGAAAAAAGGGAAAGTCCCACCTGGATGGTAGAACAGATACTGCTGCCAGGAACAGCCAGCCCCTAACTTTAGACACATGCCAATAAAGAACCCAAAGAGCGGGACAATGCCGGGACTACACAACTGCAGGGGTGCCAATAGAGACAAACCATGCAAAACCTGCAGCACCTCTCTCCAGGCACTGCCCTGTGATCAGGGAAAGACTGTGACTGAGGGCTGTTATAGATGATGGGAACCAAAAAATGTGGGAGAGGATGGAGAAGTGAAAATAGCAGGTATTGCCATGTAGATCACATCATTTCATTTTCCTCTGCTTTCCCTAACGTGGTTGTGGGTGTCCAAGGAAATGCATGAAAAGAGATGAACCAAAGGGGTCCTTTTGCCAGGAGGTTCCTGACATACACCCACACTGCACCCTCAGGATAACCTGTGTTCCCTGCTCTCATCTGGAGCAGTCTAGGGCCAGTCCCTCCTGGCATCAGTGAGTGCTTGACCACATCTCTACATTCAGCCCCACGAGCCCTCACCATGTAAGAGCACAGTGGAGTCTCTAGACATAACCTGTATCCAGACCCTTCACCTCATGGGATGGCTAGGCAACATTTGTGAAACCATGGTTGTCTTTTATGCTCCATAGTCTTAACTCTGAAGAGTAAGAAGTCGGTTTTCATCAGCAACTTTCACCTCAAACCACCTGACCATTCCCTGCTGAAACTCCTGACTGTGGGTTGGGGCAAGTTGGCCATCACAGCCTCTGTAGGAGTTACGGGTCAGGGAGTGTGGACAGCAGCTCTGGCTTGCCACTGTTTGCAGATTTAATAATGGTTTAATCCTTATGCAATGCCTCCTCTTTGCATCCAGGCATTCAACGAATGTAAAGCAGAAATAAAATTCTGCTTTTCTGTAAAAGCAGAATGTAAAGCCTCGTTAAAATCTGGTCACAGAGCTGAAGATAATACCCCTGTCTTTGTCAGTTACGAAGTCACACGAGTCCCAGCAAGGAAGGGAAATGATAGATGGAGTAAAATGTACCTCCTGTCCCTCAGACACCCCCCACTCCTTTGCGGTCCCATCAGTGGCTGCCGTCAGCACGTATCGTCTCCAGCAGTAGTGAATGACTGACAGCGCTGCACGAATCCCTGCTGGAGAGCTGTCTGTCAGGGGTTCCCAGAAGGAAATGCAAGAGGAACCTGACTGAAGAAATAACTAACCCCCGATGCAGATATCCCGTGACTCCCCTCCCCACCCTCACCAGCAGATCCAGACTCGCCCCTGAGGGCTGATGTTTCTGAGTCTGCAAACATGGCCATGGCTCCTTGTCTCCCTACTCAGCACAGACACCTCCACACTTTTGGGTTTAGTACTCTTAACTCCTGGCTGAAGGCTTGTTCACTTGCTCTTGGCCTCTCCTTGAGCATGATCCATGCTGGAGAGCCAGCTACCACTTGCTCCCATTTCACCAAAACTCCCAACTCCCCCAAAAGCTCCCTGACTCCATCCCAGCCCCCTAACACCTAGTTGTGAGCGCATCTTGGCATCTCGTGCCTTCGAAACTGCCTCGTTCAGGGCTCAGGACAAGAAACAAGGTTCAGCTCTTCTCCTCACAGGACCACCCCATGTGGGCATTCACTGACCAGGATTTACACCAGTGAGCTAGAGAGGAAAAACACTTTATTTTTCCTGATTCTAGTCCCCTGAGCTCATGGATGCTGTGAATGCTCTGGGTTTTCAGAAGGAAGCAACATCTGACTGTGCTGGGAATAAAAAGTCAGGCAGCCTTAATTTTCAGGTCTGAAGAAAGGGAAGGGATACAATAGAAATCTAGATCTTAGAAAAACCTCTTCAAAGAGCCTCTGAAAAGGCCTTGTCCCCCAAGATTTAGCACCAAAAAAAAAAGCGCTAGAGACATGCCCTGGGCAGCATCATTAGAAAAAGTAGAAGGTTGGAGCCATTCTGAACCAAAGTGGACCAAAAGCTGCAGAGTTCAGGTCTGAAACCCTCTCTGGAGGGCTGCCCACATTAAATCTATTTGACTCTCAGGCTTCAGCCTCTTGTAGGGATGGGAGCTGAAAGCAAAGGTCAGACCCACAGCAGATGCCTTCCCGGCAATAGCTGCGGGGGTTTGATTTAACAGAGGGGCTGCAGGCAGGTACAGACATCCCCAGCCTGGTGTCTGGCAGCTGGGTCACAGCTGCCTGTGGAGGTTGGCCCAGCACTGCCCTTGGAATGTCTCCTCCTGCACCACTGTGCATGTGAGGACACCTTCCCCGTGTCATGGCTGGGGACAGGGATGGAGAAGTGATGCCCCCACTGCCTTTGGGGGTACAACCTGGTTGTCTACAAGCCACTATCCCATGTTTCTACAAGGAGTGATTGCTTTCAAACCATCCCCATAGCAGTGCTGAATCAACAACCCCTAGGAGCCCTGAGCACCCAGTATCTGGGTACTGAGGGTGCACAGCTCTCAGCATTGCCTCCTGGGGTGGCAGGCAGGGGGGCTCAGGAGATCCGGTGACCCAAACTGTTGCCTTTTCCCCAAAATTTGCACACTGTAGTGACCATTTCAGGTTGGCTCTGAGTGATTCACCAAGATCCCACAGGAGGTTTGTGGCAAAATTTGGTTTCTACCTCTATTTCCTCTTTAAATGAGAACCCTAAAAGAATTTTATTTCTCCTGAGCAACACACAGATTTTGGTATGGGCCAAGCAATAGATTTTCAGACAATTCCAGAGAAGAATAAATGTTAACATAGGCCAATCACCTCCAAAACTGACCATTGCAGAGCTAGGAGCAAGGAAAATAATTTAAAATCAATTTCTTTGTGTGCCATAAACTGGATTCAATCTGTGATAATGGGACCAGGATGCAGAGCATGCAAATGAGATCATTAGTCCTCACATGAAGCAGGGTTATATGACGCTCTGGATGCTGGAGCTGAAATGTTGCAGAGCTCTAGCCAGGGGTTGGCTTTCCGCTTTGGCAGGTTTTCATTGGCCCCAGTGTCAGCTGGACAACGTGACAAGTCACTCACAGCGGCATCCCCCAGTTACAAATAAGCTCACAAAGCTGCCCAGGCACGAGCACTATAGACTGCAGCATCTCTTTGGTCGATTGGCGAAAAGATAACATGCATTTGGTGGAAAATATGGTGTACTGTGACTGTAAATACTATGTGAATTATTAATTTGCTGTTTACTAACTTCAATATTTTTCTATTCAATTATTCTCTATAGATAGAGCAAAGGGCTGCTCTGATTTTTAAATAATACACAAATTATTTTTTGTACATATTTACAGGAAGAATTTTTGCACATCTTTTTGCTTGAATAGATTTTGAATTATTTGTTGCATGTTTTATTAAAGCATCTGTTCAATAATTAAGTAGGGTATATAATTATATGTGAGGCTACCGAATGATTCTTATTGCAGTATTTATTAACATCGTATTGAAAATATAACTCCTCTCATGAGAGCTCTACTTCATAGCACTTTATAGGGAGGGGGCACCATTGTCTCCAATCTACTGCTGGGGAAACTGAGGCATGGGAAGGGCAGATGCCTCAAGGGACTAAGTATGGAATTAAGAGTCAAACCCAGGACTCAAGACCCAATACAGAGCTCTAGCCATCAAACACTGCAGCCTCCTGGCATATTTTGCAATCCCTTATAATACCGCCAACCACACACAACGTCTATGAACAAAGCAAAATGAGTGTGGATAACTAAAATCCTTATTGCTCTTGCCAGCATTCAGTAGGCAGTTATTGACCTCAGCATTCAAAGAGACAAGTCCCAGACCCTCTGCGCAGATGATTTTAAAACACAAATGGCCTTAAAAGTTACCTGGGAAAACTTGCTGACTCAGGAAAAAGAGTTTTTCATGTTTAGGCTGAACCCAATTGCACATGCTGTGATGTAATTTATTGTTCATAATACACAACTCATTTAAGGCTTTGCAAGCTGTGAAACATTTAAATCAGCAAGAGGGTGACTTTGAACACTGTTACTGAAACAGGGTGGGAAAACCTTTAGGTAAAGGGACAGAGAGTTTGGAGTTGTTCTGTTCCTTGCCAGCTATCAGAAAACTAACCTAAAGGGATTGGGTTTCTGCTTCAATGAAGGACGCTCAGCCGAGCTTTTCACTTATTAATTATTTGCAGCAGTAATACACAGACACAGAGTAGAGCTGGACAGAAGTATAAATCTAGCTGAAAAAAATGTAAACCTGTAACAACTGATCTCATCCAAGGCAACATTTGCTCCTAACTCTTGCTTTTTCTTAAATGCAGCCCCAGTTCCTCAGCTGAGAGCTATGAATCAGGTTTCCATCAGCACCTTGTAAATGCAACAGAAAAGGTCCAGGTTGAAATGGTGAAGGAGCAGCAACTGTATGGAGCTAGGAGGAGTCTTGGCTGTGGGCAGAGATTTTGTAGACCAGCCCGGCAGGAAGGTGGGCATATCATGAGCTGGAGGAGGTTTTGCTTTCCAGCTTTCCTTGACAACAGGGAATTAACCTCCCATGCTGAGCTGCTCACTTTTATTTTTTTCTCCTGTGAGGCCTTTGTGTTGCATGAGCTTTGTTCTGTCCTTGCTGTGAATTTCAGAGTCAACACACAGAAAAATCTCTCCTAAATGAGATTTGAGTAAATCTAGCCCTCCCCCCCCCCCCCGCCCTTGGCATCCCCCAAATATTGCAGTGCTTTTGTGCAGATCTTTACATAAAGATCCTGGTAACTCCTGATTAGTGTCAGGTGAAGGACATATTTTTTTTCCTCATGTCTACAGTAGGTATCTCCCACAGAAATGAAAGGAAATGGATTTTGTGCCACCTCCCCTGCCAATGGGACCTGTTCCCCCTCAGTGACAATCTTGCTTTTCTTTGTGGTGGTTGTTTCTAGCCCTGCTGAATCCAGACTTTCTCATGGATGATCCACTCCTAGAGCACTGCTGGGATTCATTTCACAGCCCTCTTTCTAGGAATGTATTTCCAAGGGGTTTATGACCCCACTGGCTAAGAAGACCCCTAATTTGGGAACTATTGATCCAGAGGTCACAGCTCTGGTGTACTGGAGCATGCAGAGACTGGCTTGACCCTATTTTCAACTGGAGACCTGGTGATGCCAAGGCTGATTTTTATGGGAAACCTAATCCTAGCTTCTTTCCTGGAAAAGTGAGACCTTTTGGGACTACACCTATGTGGTAGTGAGGGAACAAGTTATGGGAAGCTCCACTGGTTTCTGACAGACAAAGAAAAGTGGTAGATCCCACCTGAATGTTCTTGCTCCCACAATGCTGACATTGGAGCTGATCTAAATCACCATGATGCTGCAGAGCACAAGGTCTTGGTCCAGTCAGCCCACCTGAATCCGAACCTGTCACTACACAACAGCACCACAAAACCAGCCCCAGGACTGCAAACTAACAGGTAAATTCAGCTTTTGTTGTTACTGGTGTGAGATGAAGCTTGTAGAAACAGTGGTCAGATAACCTCTCTCAGGCTTCTTGGTTTATTTACCCAGCTGGGGCTTCCCACAACAGCCAGGCTGGGGACAACGCACCATTGCTCAGGATGTGCCATTTACCCAGGTAATGATGCAGAGCTTGGGTCTCTTCCTGCCTGCTGGGAAGCACCTGAGCCCATGGCCATGGGAGTGCAGGAGAACCAGTTTTGGGTGCCAGCCACATGCAGGGGCCCAAGAGGGGTTTATATTGCAGCCAACCTCAGAGAGGTCCTCAACGTAGAAAACCTTCAAAATCCAGCCCTGCTTGGCACTGATCTCTCTGTGCTGGGAAACCCCAAATTTATGTGCTGTAGATGAAAAGAAGTGGCAGAGTGCAATTACTGACACGTCTTGGCTCATGATTATGATGTTGCTAATTAACCACCCCCAACACTCCCCAAAGACCTTCCCTTTGAAACATGGAGCCACCATGACTTGTGGACAGGACAGTGACAGAGGTGGGCACATGCCTGGGGCACTGGCCCTAGCCCTGTACAAGGAGCCTTTTCAATTCACCACACTGCCGCCCCCCGCCCCCCCCCCCCCCCGTAGAGGTCCTTGCACATCATTCAATCTTAATCCACCAGATGTACAAACCTAAGGTCATCACTGTACAGAAATCAGCAGAGCACGTACCTCCACTGAGCCATAGTGATCACAATGTGGTTCTTCACCTCCTCTCTGTTCTCCTCCTCCCCCCTCAGCAAAGCCATGATTATCACTGTTTGGGGGCAATACAGTTGTGGTTACCAGGACATAACTTGGAGCTCTGCAGCCCTGATAGTGATGATGATGTTTGGTTTGGATGTGGTTTCCATTCCCCATGTGGGACCACTGGGGTTTCCTCTGTGAGCTTATATAGCAGCTCCTCCCCCAAAATGATGCCATTCCCAAGCACTGCTGTTCATTTCTTCCCCATCCCAAAGAGATGCTGTGGTGGCTGGATAAGGCACTCCAACATGCAAAGCTCTGCCTTCTCTGTCAGTTGGGAGAACTTATAATTACAGTTTCCATTATTGTAAATTGTGTACGCAGTCCTCTAAAACATGACACTTTAATCCTATTAATTGCTGTGTTTCAAATTCTTGCCAGCGATTTACCCTCCCCTCCCCCACCCACAAACACCCAACAAAAGAATTATTCAGTCAAATCTGTAGTGCAACAACACAGCCACAAGAGCCCAGGCTGCTGCAGACAGGTTTGGGACACATGAAGAGCTGTCCCAAGGCATTTCACACAGGATTGTAGGGCCCTTCTCCCAGCTGCCAGCAAGGTCTGTTCTTCACGTGGGATTAGTATCACCACGGCTCTGACAAAAGCCAGGCTCATGGATGACAGCTGCTTCTCCCCCTCCCCAGTCATGCTCAGCCTCACCCTTCCCCAGAGAGTGTTTGAGCTAAATTAATTCAACCCCTGAGCTTAGACCCCTGTCTGATCCCTGATGCTCAGCTCCACATTGTGGTTGACTCTCACTCCAGACCCCCCAGGTTACCAGAAGAAGTATACTACCTTGCGGGGAAAATGGGGGTTCATCACCCCCAAAATGACTTAAAACTTCTCTGTGTGTACTTTGCAGGCATAGGTGGGTTAGTACCTATCCATCTCCTGGCCAAATTTCAGCTTTCTTCCTAGGAAGAAGTTCCTGTCCTTCAGCTGACCTGTTTCCCAAGCACTTCCAGTGTCTGGCCATGCTGAGCTGGTGTGTCTTTGGTGACAGTCACCTTCTTCTTCCCTCCCAGCACAAGTCCAGTCTGCAGCAGGAACCTGAGTCTTGTCCTTGCAAACTGCTTTGGAGCCTTTTAAGTGGAAAATAATGTAGCAGATGCAAAAAAATCTATATGTAGCAAAGATTGAGTGGGTTTTAAATGCTAATAATTTTTCTGTCTGGAGCATATGCAAGGACCCCCAAATGGTTTTGCAAATGATGGTGAGGCTCTGATCGTGTTGTGATGTGAGAAGGCAAAGAAACCATGTCCAATCAGAGATGGAATCAAAGGGAGATGGTGAGGAGCCAGGAAGAGGATGGAGGCAGCTCACCTGTCTTCTCCTACAGATGGAACACCTCACTGGGTTCACAGAGGAGGAAAGGGAACACCACGACCTTGGCCCCCCTTTAAGTGAGCTGTTCTCCACCCAAACAAGAGCAGAATGGAGCACACAAAAGCACGACATGGAGATCTTCCCCAGAGCCAGACGCTAGCACAAGAGCCCCAAGAGCTGCATCTGACTCTTTTCTAATCCCTCACCAAGTGGACTTTCATCATACTCATAATTAGGGATAATAATTTAAAGAGATAGTTGAATACCCAAATCTGCTAATCCTCTAGTGAAGCCTCTTTCCTTTAATCTCTCTCTGGTTCACTAATACATAAAAATGTAGCCAGGCACCCACTGCCCTCATTAGAGAGAAACTTCACCCTCCTCCTCTCGGCCTTGGAGGCATGCTGGGAATGAATGGAGGGCACAAAGGCAGCCCTCTGACCGCTTGAGACATGCGGGAACTTTGAAAACCATCAGCCTGGGCTTGTTTCAAGACCAATGTCACTACAGAGGCCAGTTGCCATGGTAACAGGTTATCAGCTATCAAATACCATCCACAAAAAAGGTATCACAAGGAGAGATGGCAACTGGGGCAGGGTGAGGATGGACACACAGCGGAGAAGGAGATGCCAAAGGGTGGCTTTGCCCCTGGATGAGCAGGAAGGCAGGGGGAGGCCTGTCCTCCACGTAGAAGAGGCTGCAAAAAATCCACCACTCTCCTTTGGTTCCTGTGCAGGTGCCAATAGGCAGCACATAGAGGAAGGTTTTGAGCACAGGAGATAGAAGATGCAGACGTGCAGGCTCCTGATTTCTCCTGCCATGAAGGTCAGGGTGAGGAGGTTCCCATAGTATCTTTTCCCTGGCAAGGCTGGAGAACTTTATAGGGGAGAAAAAAACCCTGATGCCAAAGGAGGAGATGTGAGGCAATGAAAAGCCTCAAACCCTCCTGTCTAAAGAGTGCTGAGCCCTTCATTTGGAGGGAGATCAAACCTACAGCATGGTGCTTGAGAACTGGGGCTGTGAGGAGGATGAAGGCCCTGTGCAGGTGCAACTCTTGACTTCTCCAAGCTTCCCACTCCATCTGACCAGATGAAGATCCTCCCCTTCGCTACCATTTCTGCTGGCACAGTGGGCCACCCCACTCTTCCTGTGACAAATCTTGGTTTGCCACCAACGTGGTACTTTTGCACATCTCCTCCAGCCCTGTTGTTAGTGCCCTGGCCACTGTCCTCCCATGGTGGATAGCAGGAAGCCCCGCTGTCAGGACCAGCAATATCAGTGTCAGCATCAGTGCAGCTGATGCACTTGTTGGGCTAGAAGCACTCGTGAGAGGCAAGCCATTGTTAATTAATCAGATACGCCATGTAATAGCATTAATCACAATCAATATATTAGATAGTGATGATGAAGATGCTGTGCAATCTGTCAGATAGCAAACACACCCACACGTCCCAGCACAGCCACACACAGTTCTTGGGATGCCCATGCTCTTTGCCTGATCCTCCCAGGCTGATGACACCACAGAGCTCTCTTTTTGCCTCTGCTTCTGGGATCCTGCTGTTCTCTCCCTGCCTGGTTCTGGGTTCACCCTTCCAGTTTGCCTCTTTCCCTCTTCCCTGTGCCCTGCCTGTATTGCTTGTTTTTCTCTGGTGACGTAATTTGGAGAGCTGCTCTGAGAGGCACCCGTCTCATCCACACACGTCTCCATCTCCAGGGCTGGGGAAGGCTTTGGAAAAGGCTGGGACTGAGACCTCGATGCGCTGTTGTGTAGGTGGGCAGCGAGGGCTGTGCCGCTCCTCTCGGAGGCCCTCTGCTCCACCAGAAAAGCACGTTAGCCTTCACCAGAGCCGAGTGACAGGAGAGACTGCCTAAAAATGTAACACACTCACACCATTCATATAAATTGTTCTTCCCATGTTTTTCTGAGGAGTAAACTCCATCTTCTCCTGGTGTCCCTCATTCCAGGAGCAAGAATTTTGCGCTGGAAAGGCATCTGCACTTAGGTAAAGGGTCCTTCCATAAAAAACACTCCTCCCTTCCCACACACGCAGCCACAACCCCCCTGCACAAGCTGGAAGGGTAATGCATTTTCTCTGGCAGCTGCCACCGCAGAAGTAAGAGGCATCTTTGAGATAACAAGACTTCATTTCAAATAGGAACGGTTTTCATGGCAGGCACAGTGAATAAATGTAAGATATCTATTCTTGCTTCAAGTCTTCTTTCTAACACACATGGAAAAGAAACCCCAGACACACCAAAAACTTTGACAGAGATAATGACCAGCCCAGAATATCATGCCTTAAAAAAGGGAAAACTTTAAAAAAAAGAAAACTAAATGCATTCCATTAAAAGCAGATGAGACGATATGAAAAATGTTTTTGGAGGCTAAATAATAATAATAAAAAAACCCTCAACAAATTGGCAGAAAAGCCTAGTGAGTCATTTAATGCTCTCCGTGCAACCGGCAGCAGCTGGGTAATTTATGCCTCTCCACAGAGCAGTCTCGGGGCAGGTTGCTCACCGAGGGTGTGTTCAAACCCACCATGTTTTTGGCTGTGAAGAACTAAAGGCCCTTTCCCAGGCCCACTCCTGCTGGAGGGGAGGTTTTCTGCCTGCACTGGGACCATGATGAAGAAGGTTGGGAACTGTTTTTTGATGGCGAACAAAGCAGCCCGTGCAGCAGGGCTGCCGTGCCCTGGGAAGACAGTACCAGCAGGAGCAGGAGCAGGGCTGGAGACCCTCAGCAGGAGCTGGGAGTCTTATGCACAGGGTATAAATAGGACCAGGAGAAAGAATTTTAAGGAGAACACTGAGTGAGGGGCATTTGAAGAGTCCATGTGATCTACCACATGAGAAGGCTGAAGGAATAATTGCATACAAAGTTTGCTTTGGGGCTGATGAAGGCCAGCAACCTCCTCTGAGTGAAGGAGAAATGCAAAGCAGCCACTCTGGGATGGACCAGCAAGCATGGCCAGATTCCCCCTTGCTCAGCTGCCCTCCTGCCACCTTTTCTGGACCCTGACTTGTGGGGCTGTGAGGTGCCTAGAGATAGTTCTAGGTGGAGGAGTATGTCATGTTGTGTGGGGCTACAGGAGATTGCTTCCCATAGAGACTAGCCACCCCAGTGACTATCTCAGCTTGTACTTTCCACATTTTCATAAGACCTCAGGAAAGCTGAAGCTACCCGCTTAAAGTGGACCTTGCAAGTTCTCACTGGAAAAATGCAGTCTCTGTAAATCCTTTGAAAGTCTGCTGTCCCTTGGTCAGGCCCAGGAAGGGAGCTTCCTTCCCAACTGCACTTCCTGGGAGTGTTGGAGTTTTTTCCTAGCAGAGAGCATTAGGTACGTTCATAAATTCAAGTGCTGAAGAGGTTGCACTGCCTTGCACAGGTGGCTGAGATCCAGCAGGACTGTCACTAGAGGCTACCCCCGAGGAGCCTGTGCTAGCTACAGGTAATTAGCTACAGCTAATGCCAAACCCAGTTGCCTGCTGATCAGTTGGTCTTGTCCTCAGATAGCCATGTCTTCACAGACCACCAGTTGGACAGTGAGTGGAAGTTTAAATACTGACCTGAATGATTTGCATCTTATCTCTCTTCTTTTTACAAAGCCATGAGAGCCGAGACAAAGCCAAGACAAGGTCTTGATGTCTGTGCTTGCTGTGCCCTTGTTTATGAGAGCAGGAGCTGGACCAGAGCAAATCTCCTCTCTGTGCCTCCTGACAGCAGACGTGGCTACTTAGGTGGGATGAAGAGTGTATGTGGAGATCTAGACCTTTCCTGAATTTAATGTTTTGTGTTCAAAGGAGTTTTACTCTGATTAAGATCTAGAATAACATTTATTTAACTAGATGCAGATTACAAAGATGAACTGTCTGATTTGTAGCTTTTGATCAGGAAGAAGAAACCAGAGATGATGAAATAGTCATAAGTTCGAAGTTATTTTTATTTTTGCTAGTGGATGAGTCTCAAATGACTAAAACAAAAAAATCCAGCCAGGATTAACCAGCTGTACGTATAGAACTGGATACCTAAGGTTGGAATCTCAAATCCTCCTCTCCCAACAAAAACATCATGCCACCTTCTTCCTACCACTTTATTTATTATTTTTGGCAAATGGGTGCTGGGTGTGTGAAGAACAGTAGGATTACACACTCTGGGACAATAATATGGTGGGTGATTTACGTGAAACTTTTCTGAATTGATTGTTGTTACAGGGAAGACTTTGAACTTGGGTAGATCAAGTCACATGACTCCAAGGCAAGCATCAATCCCCAATAAAGGGCTTGGGCTTCTCTTATAAGTAGTTTTCCTCTTCTTTTTATTCCTATTGAGGCTATTTCTGAATTTCTCTCCTTTGAGAACCAGTGCTGATCACTAGTGTACATCACTCCTTCACGCTGTGACCTCCCACCTCCAATAGAGCTAGAATAGCCCAGCATTTCTCCTTCAGACTTTGATTTCTTAGATAAAACACTTGGCTGTGGTTTTTCTCTTGTCCAATGGGGTCTTCATGCCTGTGGTCATCCCAGAAACCCTCCTCTGCCCAGGCTTCCACAGGAGGGCTTGCCAATGCCACGGTCATGATTTTCCTGCCTCTGCAGAGCACACCTGGCCTGCTAGGTCCAGCATTGCCCTTTCCAGCTGCAACACTGGAAGTCCAGGCTGTTATTCCCTGTAGTCCTACTCCATTTCATGTCATTTCTATTACCCAGAGTAATCCAAAGCTGAGACTCTAATTTTCCTCTCCACGGTCAGTGCCTCTGAACGTTATGTCATCAGCAGATTTCATTAGTGCATTCCTGTAATGGCCCCCCAAGCCACTCTGTCCTTCAATCAGGCTTTCCCTGCCCCTTGAAAAACCTGATAAGCAAAATCCACCATACCAGCAGCCATGGCTGGGGCAGTGCTAGTAGGGACTGCAGTTCTGGTGCTTATTCTGAAAGTGTCCAGAGATGAAGAAAGCTGGAGAGATTGCAACTCTCTCTCTGATACACTTTTTTTTTTTTTTTTTCCATTTCCTGTTTTCTTATCTTTACTTTTTACATCTTGTGTTTTCCCAACCTTCTCATGTTCTTTGTTTTTAAGATGCAAAAAGGAACACGAATCCGTAAATGTGAACACTCATGGTTGCTGCATGGAAAAGGATCTTTCTGGGAGATTTCTTCAGTGCTGAACAGTCCCTTCTGTAATCTTAATGGGTTTAGTGCTCACAGGTCCCCTGGGGCTTGAAGTTATCACCCATGACCTTAAGTACATATGGGTTAAACATCCTATCCTGTATGTTTTGTGGAAGCCCAGGGGGACACAGAAAGGACATTTTAACCATCACAGGGGCACTGACTTCTGAGGATCAGCACTTGGATCCACTCTCCCTGCCCAGACAGCTAATAATCTCCTTGCTGAGTAAGAAATTTAGTCAGTGTTAAATCACATGTTTGTCTGACTGTGGTAAATGCATTTAGTTGGGATTTGTAACCAAACAGGCAAGCAACTCTTTCTTCATTGATAAGGTTTCATTATTTTCAGTCTGAACATTGTAACTGCGTGTATCTGCTACCTAGGACCTTTCATTTCTGCTGTACTAACATGACAGAAAGGGAACTGGGTCCCCATTATGCACACAGTATTTGCAGAACTCTACAATTAACATGTACCCTTATATCTGCTAAGCTTCATGCAGTAGGCATGAAATCCCACAACCACTTCTCCATTGCATGGTGTGACACACCAGAGGCATTTCCTGGGCTACCACCTATCCCCGTATCACTTCCTGAGAAAGCAGATTCTTCCTTTGGAAAAATCCAGTTGCTCTGGAAAGTCCAGTGCCACCTGAAGGCATCAAATTTACTGCTCACTGCACAACTCACCTACTTGACACAAGGAGAGGAGGTGTACATCTGTCCATAGGTAACTGGAAATGTGGCAGATTAGGGCCCAAAGCAGGGAGGCAGCAGACTACCACTAAAAGTAGTAATTTCACATCAGTGCCACTAGTGTTGGCAGGCTTACCACAATTTAATATCTCTAAGGAGAGATCTAGACAGACTACAGGAGCAGTGATTTCCCCAGCCTGGCGAGTGGCCCAGACACTTGTTTGGATGCCCTTTCGCCAGGACACTGTTCTTTGGATGCCCTTTCACCGGGACGCTGTTGTTTGGATGCCTTTTCCAAAAGCATCATGAGAACTTTCAAGCCTGCCAATGGGAACAGGCACTGCCATTCTGACTGAAAGCAAGCTTCTTGAGATAAACACAAGCTCTAACATCACACTGGAGACTGGAGACAGGTGGGAGGTATCTTCTTAACTCAGTAACACTGCTCCAGGCAGTCTGTTGGGTCTGGACTGAAAGGGTCCACAAGCAGCAGGCAGACCCTCTGTGGTGACACTGGGATCACTTCCAACAAGTGTTTCTTCTTTCTACCCGCCCCTGAAGCTTGGAGCTGTTTTCTGCTTAGTCTTCTCCCTTACTAAATCTCTGTGTTGCCTTGAGGACTTCTGACTCTTGAAGACTCTTCAGTCCTTGGCACAATTTGGTCAGCTGGACATCCCTTTTCTGATTCTTCACAAACCAGAGAGAAGAGGATGGGAAGGGCTTTGGGGACCTGACACAAAACAATCTGAGTGCATTAAATCAAATTAGCTTGTAAGGGATTCATGTTTCACAGATAACATCACAAACAGCATGCAAAGATACAGGATTGAACATCTTTCAGTCCCCAGCTCAGAGGCCTATCCCACCCACTGCTCCCGGGTGGCAGCAATGACAGCATGTTCTCAGACTGCCAGGATGAGAAACCGTGCATTTGCAGTGAGGGAGGAACATGCGATCAAGGAGTGTATCTTGGCCAGAAATCCAGAGGCAGAGATCCTCTTCAAGACTTGGCATGTCTGGTCAGGCAGGACACATCATGACTTTAGAGCAGTTCTGTTATTCAGGACCCTGGTGCCAGCGTCAGCAAGGTAGGAGCTTATGAAAGTAGCAATGGGAACAGTTATATGATGCTGCTCAAACTCAGAAACTTCCAATAAGTTTCAGGCTGAGCTTTGGATCAATTCTTATTCCTTCCAGATTGCTTCACTCATCCCTCCTGGGTACTCTTGATCAAATCACAAAAATGCTGAGCAGATTCTTACAACATACTTTCTAATAAGCCCTTTAGGAAAGCAGAGTTGACAGCATCTTACAGTTTTTTCTTCTTTCTTCTTTTTTAAAACTAGCTCCACAGCCTCTGCCAAATGCAAGTATGCCAAGTATGATCAGGCTGTGGATGGCACCATTCGTTTGTGTCAATCCTCTTCATGCTAGATGAGCAGACAGGACATATGGGCCTATCCTTAACAAAGTATACACAAGAAATAAACAGGAGATTTCTGCAAATCAGTAAACTTCCAAGTGCAAGATTAACCCAAGGACTGCCAGTTGCAGAGAGAAGCCACTATGAGTTGGAAAAGTTAAGAAATGTTCTTTTACTTCCAATTCTTGTAAATACATCCTGGAAGGGGATACAGTGGAGAGGAGAGGTCTCCAAGGCCATATTGCCCACTGTACTTCTCCATGGACCAGGGTGTGCAAATCAGCATCTCAGAGTGTGTTCAGCCTCTCAAACACAGCTTGCGTCTTATTCTCATGTCTTGAGGTTAGTCTGGTCATCTGGACCATCTGGAGTGTACCCTGACTCCCTCTCCACAACCCTCCTACAATTTCAGAGGTGACA
Organism: Athene noctua; assembly: GCF_965140245.1. Lineage (NCBI taxonomy): Eukaryota > Metazoa > Chordata > Aves > Strigiformes > Strigidae > Athene > Athene noctua. The sequence continues at coordinate 16,891,094 of NC_134043.1, forward strand.
AGCAGAACTGTGAGTCCATGTCTGGGAAAACCTGCCTCTGGTGAGTGGAGAGAGAAGCTTAATCTGCTTAGCTTAATGAAGAGAAGGTGAAGACGTGATGTGACTACAATCTGTTAAGTACTACCACTGGGAGAAGTCTTAACAGTGGAGGGCTTTTTAATCTGGTAGACAGGCAGAACGAGATCCAGTGGATGGAACATGAAGGCAGGCAGATACAGTCTAGAAATAAAATGCATTTTTTTCGAAACAGTGGAAGCAATTAGCAATTAAAGTACCTATGGAGAAATGCATGAGGTCCCCCATCTCCTGCAGTTGTAAACAAAACCCAGTTATGTTTGAAATGATAGGTGTCACTGAGTCTGAAACGAGGGGAACCTGCTAGAATTTCACACCACAGAGAAACCAGGATAGCTGGTTTATGAAAGACTCCGTTTAAAAAATCCATGAATTTACCTTTGCTTCCTAAAGGCTTCTGAATGTCTAATAGCTGTTGGAGGTGTGTATCATGCGGATACACACATTCTCCACCAGAGAATGTTAATAAGGCTCTTAATCACTTGCACATACTCCTCCTCTCCTGCTTCAGTTTTCAAAGGCCCTATGGTAACTGTGACCTCTCCTCCATACCTATACATGACCAGAATAACCTGCCTCCTCTTGCAGCCCACCTCCATGCTCTCTTCTTGCAGTTTTTCCCCTCATCTCTCGGGCGCAAACGTTCCCTGCCTCTCCCCTGGATCCACTCAGAGGCTGCAAATATGTCTCAAACCAACCAGAACATCTGGCTCCCAGTTTGGAACGTGTTTCTCCGTTTTTCTGCTTGCTGGGGCATGAGGAGGATCTCTGTGCTGCTCAGGCTCATGCTGAGTCCCAGATGTCCCTCCAGCCCCCACCTAGAAGCAGCTGTTTTGGCCAAGCCACTACACTCTGAAAAAGTTCCCACAAGCAAAATGGTCTTGCTGGAATCCATCTGGTGACCAAAGGGCCACATGGGTGCTGTCAAGAGAATCAAGGACCCTCTCTCCTAGTTACTGCAGTCATGGCAATGACACGTCCCATGGGATTTTTCCATTCTCACTGGCACACTGAACACTTGCCAGAGATCTTCTTGTCCAAAACCCTCTGAGATACTTTGGCAGTCCAGCCCTGAAGTCTTTCCCATGGCACAATGTGTTTGTGCTCTAATGCAGGCAGAAATGCATGCACCAGTTACTGCCCTGACCCAGTTTTCCCAGTGACCACCAATGGTCTGTCCAGTTCTCTGGCTCGAACTCCAGGAAATCCACAGGATCTTAGCCTGGAGGCATTCAAATCAATGCTCAGTCACACCTGAAGCATCATCCTTTAATCAGAATTGCAGTCTTTTTGATTATTACAGAATCACAGAATCATCAAGGTTGGAAAAGACCTTGAAGATCACCTAGTCCAATCATTAACCTAACATTGACCATTCTCAACTACATCATATCCCTCAGCGCTATGTCAAATCAACTCTTAAACCCCTCCAGGGATGGGGACTCCACCACCTCCCTGGGCAGCCCATTCCAACGCCTGACAGCCCGTTCTGTAAAGAAATACTTCCTAATACCCAGTCTAAACCTTCCCTGGTGCAACTTGAGGCCATTCCCTTTTGTTCTATAGCTTGTTACTTGGTTAAAGAGACTCATCCCCAGCTCTCTGCACCCTCCTTTCAGGTAGCTGTAGAGGCAATGACGTCTCCCCTCAGCCTCCTCTTCTCCACACTGAACAACCCCAGTTCCCTCAGCCGCTCCTCCTACGACCTGTGCTCCAGACCCTGCACCAGCTTCGTTGCCCTTCTCTGGACACGCTCAAGTCATTCAATGTCCTTTTTCTAGTGAGGGGCCCAAAGCTGAACACAGGAATCGAGGTGTGGCCTCACCAGTGCCGAGTACAGGGGTAAGATCCCCTCCCTGTCCCTGCTGGCCACGCTATTGCTGACACAAGCCAGGATGCCATTGGCCTTCTTGGCCAGAACACACTTTGGCCAGCATATGTCAGATACATCCGATCATTTCAGCACCACCGCTGAATTTCATTCTTCCTTTTCTCCTGCAGTCAGGGCTACCCAATCTGTGCTCTGTCATCACTGCCATCTCTATAGTGTTGCATGTCCCCCCATCATGACTTCTCTCATCTCATTAGATATCACAGAGTCCCACCCTTTTTAGCATGGTTTGTAATGGGAATGGGGCTTTTGCTGATAACATGTGGGTCTGTGTATACCACCCATTAACTCATTTTTAAGTCACTGGTCACTTTCAGCCAAATTAGGCAAGGATTGGAGGGCTCCAAGATAACAAATCTGCTTATGTTTCTTGAAAACAGAGGAATGCATAGAAGAGAGAAACCTTATTAAGAACCACCAATGTAGAAAAATCAATGCACTGAGTAATACTCCTTATTAGACTCTGGAGTGGAGTATCCACACAAGATGGAGAGAACACAAAGAGAAGTGTCAGAAATGCCCTGGTATCCTGGAAATTGCTTCAGTTCACATGATTAAGCACCAGAGAATTTCACTACAAGGCACAGAGGAAAGCAGTCTTGATCAGCCATGATCCACCCTTTTCTTCAAGACCTCCACTGAAGACCCAGGGTCTTTTCTTCTTGGGAACCATGAGGTTAGGGCCAGGGTGCCAGCACTGGAAACAGTGTTGGTGGAAGATCCTCCCATCTTGAAGACATCTAACAAGCAGGAAGAGCACATTTTCCAGGCTCCTCTGGATTTCCCTCTCTACCTGCAAAGCAGCTATGTCACCCTGGGAGACTGGGTGGTGTGCTGAGGAGCAGAGAAGGCAGAGACTTCACCAAAGAGAGACTGGGAGTTTTCCCTCCACAGGGATCCCGTAGGTGTTTAGAGGTTTTACTACATGAGGAAAGCCCATCTGCCAAGAGCAGAGGGAAATCGAGGGATTGGGGATTCCTGCCTCATGCAAAGCCACGCCAGCAGGACAGCACTCGCAGGGCAGAGCTAGAGAGCTGAGCAATGGGTTCAGCAAGAGCTAATACAGCCACTGGGACTTTGAAGTCATCCCAACGGGGTCACTGCTCTGACACTAGATCGGGTGTGACTGTACCATGTCCCCAGCCTGACTGGGATTTGGAGAGCACAGAGCACTCTGAGACATGCAGCTCCCACTGCAGGCAAACATGCTCTGCACAGCTTGGACAGTCACTGGGGTCCCTTCTTTTTTAATGACCTGGTATTACATGTGGCTGTGACATGGCTTCTGGCCACACACTGGCCCTGCTTGAGGATGATCCCTGGACTCCTCCTTGGATGAATTACTGGATGCCCAGTAATTCCCTTGTCTTGGCTGCTCCTGGGATGGCACTCTCTGTGCTGTCATGCTTTCCCAGTGCTGCCCCAGGGGTATTCAGCCACACTTGGGTTTAATCTGTGCAAAGCTGGGGCATGCCATACAGAAAAGCATGGCCAAAGACTCAGTGGGTGACATCCTCAGAGGAACTACGGAACTGTGAGGTCAAGAAAACACAAGTGCAAAGCATTATGGCACACACCCTATTTCTCCTGCCTCCTGCCCTCAGCATAACAGCCTGTCCCCAGACTCCAACCCCAATACTCCCATCCTGTGCTTGAGCAGCCCCAGCCTGTATAATGCAACGCCCTCATGACCCTATCCTTCAGATGAGTTCTCCCTGGGGACCATCAAATCTGCTTGTGCTGATGCTGACACCTATTAACAGCATGGCTTGGGCAATGCCGAGATATAAATACAGCAGGGATTGCATCGGCAGCCAAAGCTGCTGTGTGGGAGGGGTTGGTGTGTGAGGCTGCATCGATGTGCATTTTGCTGGCACACACAAACTTGTTCTGCCCGTGCAGAGAGCGGCTGAGCTCCAGGCCTGCTGTGTGAACCAGAAACCACCGAGCTGCCTTTAGCTCTGCTGAAAACCTACATTCCCTCCTATCAAAGACTGCCACTATCTCCAGATACAGCCAGAGCCTTTGTCTCAGCCTGCAGAGACTATAACTACACCTGGGAGAGGCACTGGTGTACAACCCTGTATGTGGAGCCGCCATTGAGATTCAGAGTTACTGCAGCAGTGAGAAAGTGGCACTGCTTGATCCCCAGGGCCTTTGAACTCCGTTATCAATCTCTGCTTTGGGTCCTCCTGTTCAGAGTATCAGAAGGTGGCCATTGCTACATAGGCAAAGGAGCAGGAACGGTGGGTAAGCAGAGAGCGCTGAGGCTCCCAGCAGCAGTGGGAGGAATGGGAGAAGGGTTTGCTGGGGAGGTAAACAGGAATGACTTTCAAAGGGAAACTGGCAGCGTATTGTGTATGATTTTCCAGTTCTTCCTACCTACCTAGGCTCCCAGGCTCCCTGTTCACTCAGTGACACTTACAGCAGCCTCCTGGAAACACATTTTTGCACTGAGTGCTGCTGCCTTTCATGTTTTCTGGGGCCGCTGCAACTGCAGTGAGAATAGAGGGGAGGAGAGCTACAACCACTTCACGTTGCTGGGACCGTGCACAGTGCCCCAGGCACCAGGAGTGAGGATAGGGGAGAGGGAGCTCTCTTTTAGCTCTCCTGATAAAACTCCAGCTGGCTTTATTTCACATTACATCGCTGCTTTGAAATGTCACGCTGCACACATGAATTTGCTACTGTGGTGTTACTCCTCCAGAAGAGGCTGCCACATATATCTATTTATTTTAATGAAAAAAAAAAAAAAAAGCAGAATGGAAGGATCTGTTCTGAAACCCAAGGAGATGCAGAAGCTTGTCAAAGAGAGAGAAGGCATGAGGATGACATGAACGAGTGCTAGCCATCTCCAGTTGCCACTGAGTCTGGGACCCAAGCGCTGTGCTATGCCTGCTTTTTCAGACCAGGAGCAGGGTCTTCAGGGTGGAAGAGTCCACCTGGGCCCCAGCTATGGTTCTTTAAGACACCTCAATATAAACAGTTGCCAAAGAACCAGGTGCCATCAAAAAACAGGCATGAATGCACTTGTGGGCATCCACACTTATTTGAAGATAACAGTTACAATAAAGCTCCAGAACACAATGAAGAGTCACTTAATGACAAGGAGATTATGATCTACTGGACAATGAGGCTCATTAAAGGGAAGGGCTGGAAAACTAGAGAGAGAGTGAAAAACTGCATTTCCAGAAGCTGAACTTCCTAAAAAGGCCTAAATCTGAAGGCAGTACGTTCTCCTTTGACAGCGCTTATAGGCTGGGATGTAAAGTAGAGGATGAGGGTGAATCATTATAACCTTTTTTTTTCCCCTTAGCAGACAAGGAAACTGAGGCACAGGCAGCCAATTAAATGGAGATAATCAGTACGTTTCTGAGAGCTAATGTGGAGACACCCAAACTTCACTTCTAGGCCATAAACATCTGTAGTTAATGACAAAATGTTAATTACTGGCAATCAGCTAATGAGGGTAAAAGCTGAACTAATTTTCTGCTGCCTGGAATGCTACTCTAGACCATGTTTTGCCCATCAGCTGAACTGCTATTTAAAAAGAGGATGAAAAGGAAAAGAAAAAAAAAAAAAAGCATTTTGGCACCTCACTCTGCCTCCCCTGCCAGACCAGATTAGTGCTGGGGGAAATTCTCTGGTGCAGACAAGCCCTAGTTCATTTTCCTGTGTCAGGTGGTGAAACAGCTATGAGCCGAATACCGGGCTGAGGGGCCCTGTTGCCCATCCCTGCCTCCCACTGGGATCAGCTCAAATGACTTTATGCAAGGGTGGAAATCCTGGTTTTTCCTTATGCCCAGTAGATACTGAGCAACTTTGCTCTCCATAGAGGGACAGCGACAATTTGCTGCCCCTCTTTTTACCCATCTAGGGGTCAACCCTGTTCAGCTACAGCATGAGGCAGGTCTAAATCACCTCCTTCTTGCATTCTGAAGCAGCAGCTGGAGATGAAACTCCTGGAGCAGTAAACCAGCATGTATTGCTGCTGTGCATGAGTAACCAGCATCCATTCTGGAGGAGGCTGTGCCTTACCACTGGGCAGAATGATTCATCTGTGTGTCATGGACATGGTGGCAATAGCCTTGTAATAAAAGGCAGAGCCATGGGGTAATTTGTCATTATGGTGACTATCAGCCTTGCACTGATCAGCCGGGGTGGTCACATCCTCGATGCATGCAAGGAAACCTCTCCATGGCACTGAGGAGGGAAACACACCAAATTGGAGTCACTGGAGATATGGCCGTAAGTGGAGACCCTGGGTCAGTATACTGTACAAAGTGGTTAGGGGGTTATGGAGATGTTAAATAAAGTCTTCCACAGTGAGCTAGGGGGTGGGAGATTAGCCACAGGTGTAGCCTATGGCACAGTAAAAACAACTTTGAATGGCACTGTGCTTTACCCTGCCCTGGCACAGCGGGTTCGTGGTAACTCCATGCTAAGGGACCAGAAATGCCAGGCTGAATCTCATGCAGGGTAAACAGCTAACCATCCCTTATCCTCCAACCCAGTTGCCAGGGGCAGCTACTTCTGAAAACTTCTACCTCCAAAATTCACTTTTAAATCTGGTATTTCAGATCAGTCCCAAGCCCTCACTAACAGCCTGCGTCCCAGATTTGTCTGTGGTCCCTTTCCTACGGTCACATCAAACCAGGCTTCTCATGCAGCACATTCCCGCTGACTCTCCTGCGAGCTCTTCTCTGCACCCTCAGGGAGCCCAGGCTGGCACCCAAGTGTCTGCTGTGCTCCCCCACCACACACCTTTAATCCAACAGGTATCTTCAGGCACTAATGCCAACAGATGAAGAAAACCCTTCCTGATTAAGATGACACCCAGCTTTTTGATAAAGCTCGCCCCTTTGCAGACTCACCTCCCCACTGCCACAACACTGAGTGTCAATCAACTTCTACTGCTGGTGCAATTAATTCCATCTCCCTTTGCAGCCCCAGTTCACTGCGTGCAGGGAGAGCTATCACATTTCATGCTCTGAAGGGCTTAACACCCTGCTACACACACATACATGCATACACTAGCAGGGTGGCCAGCAGAGTGTTTTGAAACAGACTGAAGAAATGGGAAATAAGCAGGTTTCCTCATAGACAAGGCCACCCTAAATCAAATTTAGGGGGTGAGAGGACAAAGCAAATGCAAACTGCTGCTGTGCAGCATGACACGTCCTTGCTGTAACACACATGAGCTGCTTACCCAGGTCAGGACTGCATCCATCCCACAGCCCCTGTGGGTGAGGGTTACCTGAGCTCTGCATTTTCTCACTTGGGCAATTTGTAACTTGTTTTCCAAGGCAGCAGCTGCTACAGTGTCCCGGTAGTCCTTTCCCTGTTTAAAAGCTACCTGCCTTTCAAACGGGGCAGGTGGAGAGGTGGCTGGGGGCCCTCAAAGCAGAGGACAGCAAATATCTTTAGCGTTTAGCTCCGTGGAGAACATCCCCTGCCTTGGCACTAAGGCTGGGGATCCAGTTGCACATGCTGAGCCGGGAGGGATACATCCTGCCACGTGGCATTTCCAGTGCCAGCTGTGCCAGCCCTGAGCCTGGGGAGCTACGGTGAGCCCAAGGATGGCTCTGCCACCAGCAGGTCCCTGCAGCTGGCTTGGATGCTCGGTACGAGATTTCTGCCTCATCTGCAGGGGACTTGATGGCTTTTGGGAGGCAGCATAGAATGAATGGTAGAAAATGCATTTAATGAAACTGTGGAGCCATTTTCCACGTGCTTTCATCCAAGGCTATGCAGGTGCCATGCAATTTTTAATACACTAAGCATCCTAGTACCTAACAGAACTGACTACTCTCACTGAACTTAATATATGGGGAAAACAAGGCACAAGCGGGGCAAAAAGAGCAGCTGCAAACTGTAGCGACGTGGGATGTGCCAGGGACACTGGCTCTCCAGCAACCAAACCTGCCCTATATAAGCAACTCCAGAAGCTGGGAAATTCCCCTTTACAAGGGGATCTCCATGTAGCTATTGGCATTTTGGAAGCCAAGCCAGGGAGGCAGAGCAGAGAGGCAGGACCGGGGCTGGACAGCCCATGCTGGGGCTATGCATGGGATGGAGAGCAGGGCAAAGGGGTGACAGAGCTGCATGTCAGGGTGTCCTGTTCCTGGCTGCTTTGAGTCCCTACTCAAAGTCAGGCTAACCCACCACTCAGTGTGCCCAATAATGTGATGTTCAGACATTACCCATGCACTGCAGAGGGAGAGTCCTGGCCTCTCTCCTCCTCCCCAGGGCCAGGAAAGCAACAGGCAGCTAGGAAGGAACAGGAAAAATAATCTGTGATGGAAAAAAAAAAAACCAAAACACTTTGGGCCACAGCAGAGATGATTACACCACGAGCGAAAACCACAGGAATTTTCTTCCAGCCCAAGAATATGTGCAGAGCTTACCAGAAGGGTGCCTGACAGGTTTCTCTGCAGAGAGCTTAAAGGGGGAGACCAGTTTGCTTGGACTGGAAGCCAGCACTGCCCTGACACCAAAACCCAATTCATCTTCTGCAAGACTTGCAGCCAGCTCCAAAGCTCCCCAAATTCAGCATGCTTCTCAGCAATGCCACCGCCCTCTGGGCTGATGCCATGGAAAAATATTTCTGCACTACTGCTGCCAACAGCTCCCCAGGTGACTGGAGTGGGAAAATCCTACAGATCACTTTAGCTTATGGTATTCAGGCTACATTTTACAAGTGTGCTCTCTCAGGTTCAGCTCAGCAAGCGCAAACGAGCTGTGTGACTGGTGTGCAGGGGTTGCTGCACCTCTCGCTTCTCCTGCATTAGCACAACACGGCTGGTGCGCCCGATGCTGCAAGATCAAGTCAATAACTACTATTGTTATTATCTTTATTAATCAATAGTAATATCCTTATTTCCTCTTGTGGGGCTTCCCAGCACATCCTTTCTTATTTATCCTCTGTCTTATTTACGTCCCGAGCTTGCAATTAGATCTGGGTGAGCGGCTGCCGGCACTGACCCAGCTGCCAAAACCCAGCCATGCTCTCACAGACAAGTCCCTTTCAGGGTAGGAATGATTCGACCGACTACAATCAGCCTGTCCGCAAGAAGGGAGACTCCTCACAGAGCTGGGGCCAAAGCCATCAGCTCCTCTAGGCAGCTTGCTCTGAGCTGAAAAGGCTGTAAGTACCTAATGTCCCTCCAGGGAGATGCAGAGACATCTGCTGCAGCTGTAAAAATATATAAAATGAGGCAAGGTTAATAGCGGCTATCTTGGTCATGTGCATGTGTGTGTGTGTGTGTGTGTCTCCTTTTTTCTCACTGTTTGAGGGCTGTGTAATCATCAATGTCTTTACCTTGACGGTCTCCCTGGGGAGAAGGGACAGAATGGTGTCCCAGTGCCCAGGCAAAAGTTGGTGTGTGGGCAGAGACATGCTGGAGGACACATGGGAGGTCTCTGGCAGAGCAGGGATTTATACCGCAGGCTTCCAAATGCCAGGCGAGAGGTTTCATCCCAGCACCATCCTTCCTTCCTTTAACCAGCCTGTATGCCCCACCCTGCCTTTGCATTCATCCTCTTTCTAACCTGTTGGTCCCACTCTCCCTGGCAACACCCGGTGAAAAAAACACAGCAAATTCCTGAGCTAAGCCAGGTTTTAGCAGTGTGAAGTGACCTCGCCACGAGAGAGCTCTTGCTCTCAGAGAGAACAAAACTGGTTCTGCCTAATTGCTCCTGGCAGCATGCTCTGCTGTAATGAAGGTGGGAGCATGGTGGCAGGGGAAGGCAGTGCTATGCCTTTGCAGTGAGCCCCAAAATCCATCCTTTGGTGTGCTAAAAGCACAATGCGAGGCTGGGCTCACTCCTTCAAGTCGTTCACACTGTGGAGAGCTGTGCTTGCTTTGAGCCAAAATCCGCCTTGCACATATACCCAGCTCTAAGTGCTGGAAGGAGGCTTGTCTCACTTTATTTTTAATTCTATGAAAAGCCTAAAATACGTCACGAGTGAGGATTTGTGTTGTGGAAAGGCTTTTTCATAGACCCTTTGGGCTCTTTGTTTCATGCACCCAGCAGGCTCTGCAATAGTTAATTTTGCCTCCCAACTCCCGGGAGGGAGGGATGGAGGGGTAGAAGGAGGTGTTTGTATTTTTGGTTGCTGAATAGGGCAGGAGGTGGATGGCTCAGAAATTAAGTCTGTGGTCTGGGTGCTTCTTGAAAGCACTAACACGCTTTCTTCCTTCTCACCCAGGGCACAGTGGCATTTCACACTTCTGCTTGGGTCTGGCTCTCTGGAGACCTCTTGGCCATTCCCTTATGCTTCTCCCTTCACAGCAGCTTAAGTAAGAGTCAAAGCCCATGCCACAATCAGAAAAATGGCTCCTCTGCAAACCAGCAGTCTGGTACCAAACCCTAGGCAGAGGCTGGGAAAGCTGTGCCTGTCCAGGGACGGACAGGCTGGTTGTGGCACCTAAGCCAAACTCAGACGGTGTAGGAGAACGGGAGGGAAATTTTAAAGGAGGGAATTAATAGCAATTCAAATTAATCAACTATTTTACACTTGGAGGCTGAAGGCCTGACTTTGGTTAAATAAAGGACTTTGTGGACACAAAACTAAATGGGTCTCAAGTAGCCTGGACTTGTGAGCAGGCTAGAAATCATTTGAGATTTCCTGTTCATCCCTAGTGCAGGGATGCTCAGGGTCTGTCCCCAGCAAAAGCAGGTGGGAAAGAAACTCCCTGTCTGCTGGTGTTGGGTACCTGGTGTTGGGTACACTCAGGAGATACAGGGGTTGCCTGTGATGGCCAGACCTGTCCGGGTGAGCCCATACTGCCTTTCCAGAGCTGTCCTCTTCACCCGGCTCCTCTGCTGGGGCAGGCTGCATTTGGCATCACTTTCTCCCTTGGCAGAACAGGACTAGAAGTTAAAACCTTCCACCTGCTCCCTGGAGGGAGAAAATAAGCAGCATTTTAAAGCATGCTTCAGGTGACCACACTCAAGCCTTTAGGTAGCTGAACCTCCCAGACAGAAACCAACAACCACAGGCAAAGAGGGGAAGTATCTTCCCTTGAAAGGAGGTGATGCAGTGGGATAGGGATATATCTCTTTTTTCCTTTCTTTGAACATCACAAATGAACTCCATTAAGCAGTGACTGAGCAGACGGTACTGAAAACAAACACCAAATTAAGCACACCCACTCCACAGAGAGAGGTTTTGCCTGCCTTCTCCTCCCACACTCCTGCCAGGGAGGCAGGTGAAGATGAAGGGAGGGCACCTGGAAGGACCATTTCTGGAGGCTGGGCTGGGACAGCTACTGGGAGAGGGGGAGGATGTGCAGGTGATGGGTATGTGCCAGAGGGGAAAGAGCCCTATGTGAGAACAGTCACGTGTGATGAGTCAGCAGTACTGAGCTTGGAAGGGCTCTGGGAAACAGGGGTGTAAGGGAGGTGCTGCTAAGTGTGGCTCTGAGGTGACAGTCACTGAGGATGGGGTACTGGGATGCCCCAGCAAGATGAACTGGGAAATAATACTGAAGGTAAAGGGCTTGATGACCTGGGAAGCAGGGGTCTGATGTGACACTGGAGGAACTTGGGATAACCTGCAGTAAACCAGGTTGGTCAAAGAATGCTTTCTCATTCCTGGCTGCTTTCTGCTCCTTGCTCCCTAATGGAGAAAGGGCAGCAGCAGTCCTGGGATGGGCATGGGTACACTGTTTGTCCAGGCACTCCAGAGTCCCATAACCAAGACAGGCTTGGAGGAAATTATTTCTATCTCTGTTGGGAGAGGGAATTGGGAGAGAGAGGCACCAAACCCAGCCTCACGCTCACCAGAGGGCGGTCTCACCATAAAGCTAAGATGACCTTGAAGTGTGGCTCCTGACACCAGTCCCACTCTGCTGCCGTCCCCAGGGAGGACAGAAGGGACCTTCAGTCAATGTTATAGCACCAGGTCTGAAGGAGAGAGGAGGGAAAAGGCAGGAGAGCCATGCTTGGAAACAAGAAGAAAAATGAGTAGTGGGGAATCAGCTGCGGGCCATGGGGTGGAGAGAAGCAGGATGATACAGGAGATGGGGGTTATGCATGGGATAGGGCAGGAGCCATGAAGTACAGGTAAGGCAGGTGGTAGGCATAAAGCATGTCTATCTAGACCTTTCCAGCTCCAGTTTTCACTGGTTCTACATTAATTTGATCTTAAAAGTACAGCAGGTTAAGGATGGCAGTAGCACACCACCCCCACCCCCCCGACATGAATGGGAAGCCAGGTTCAGGTACCACCTGGGCACCAGTGATGAGCTGACTGCTGCCACCAGTTCAAGAGGCTGGGCTTTGCTGTGCTTATTAGGGCAAGCTCTCATGCTGGGCCCGCTCAGCCGTTTAAAGGTCAATAAGACAGAAGTTGAGACACCACTGAGACAGCTGCAGGCACGTTCATGTCTGAAGGCAGGCAAGTGGGTGGGTGCACATCTCTGTATATACAAAAATCTTCTCCCCCTGCCCAACACCTTTCTCCAGAACAAGAAGTCTAAATCCTATCAGCAGTGACATTGCAACGACTCAGCCTCCTCACACTGTGATTTTTGTAGGGTTGCAGAATTTGGGTTGGGAAAGGTCCAACCTCCTGCTCAAACCAGGGCTAGCTTTAAGATTGCCCACGGCTTCGTTTAGCTGAAGATTTCTGAGAACTGAGATCCTGCCATGTCTCTGGGCCCTTGTCTCAGGGCTGCATCACTCTCACTGTGCCAGTTTGTTTCTGTATATCCAGTGATATACAAATATACATACACAAGGAAATCCCTTGTTTGCAACTTGTGCCATTGCCTCGAGTCCTTTGCTGTGCCCCTTTGGCTCTGTGGTCTCTATATTCTGACTTTAAGTAGCAGAAGGCAGCAGATTTCCCTTATCATCTTCTTTTTGTCAGACTGAAAAGTCCAACTCTCTCCACCTTTCTTCACATGATGTGCTTCTGCCCCTTCACTATTTTAGCAGTTCCCACTGGACTAGCCCAGATCATAAATCTCTCTTTTGTACTGGGGGGTCTTTAGGCACTAAAAAAATTTCTGAAATTGCAGCCTGCAACCACCTCATAAGGCCCTAGTATAGCCCTGCTTTCCAGGTTGGCCAGAAGACATTGCATCCTTGATCTGAGAACAACTTCAGTGTCACTTGGGAAAAACTGCAAAATATATGAGAATGAAAAGGGCATGGCTCCATGCCTAAAAGTGCCATTGGTTTTATTTTTCCTTTTACAGAGGTAAAAGGGACTCCCTGCTGGGACAGACGTTCATGTCAGGCCAGGCAGGGAGCTTGTTTTCTTGAAGAGCTGAGCCCAAAGTTTTCTTTATCTCACAGGCTGAATTTACAATAATCCCCTTGAAATTGTTGCAGTGTATCTTCAGATGTCTTATACTTCATTGTTGCTAGAAGGAAGTTGCTAAATTCTTGGCATCAGGATGCAATTCCATGCACAGTTTACCCCTAAATCTGTGCTGCCATCTCCCTCTTCCCTTTGACCTCCTGGGTGCTCTGCCCTGCCCCTTCACCAGTGCTGTGTTGGTGACCAGGTGGTCAGATCGGGGAACTGATTCAACTGAAACTAATAAAAAATTTTTAAAAGTTGATTCTTGTTGGATCAAGCCCCTGTCTGCATGGTCACTGGTGTTAGAGGTGGAAAGGGTAGAAATGTAGAGTGGAGGTTGCTGCTCACTATAGCTGTATGGCCTTAGATTGGCTCAGCTTGCTCATGAACACACACCACCAAGAGACCAGAAAGTCATCCTTATGCTGGGGAAAGGTCTGTAGATTAGACTTTGCCTTCCTTCAGTGACACCCACCTCTTCTCCAACTTCCGTGACACCTTTTTTTTCCCCTTGGGAGTGTCTCTGCTACTCCTGGCTCAACTGCTGAGGAGGGAGACACTATGCTGGGAGGACACAGTTTCTGAAGTGACATTAGCCTGACCTTCCTCACCGTGGAAGTTTGGCCTTCCAGCATTGCGTGTCTTGTTCCATGCAGCCTTTCCCCAGAGCAACTCATCTGTGACAGCCCAGCCCAGCCATCTCCACTCTTCATCCAGCCCAGCCCACCTCTCTGAAGCCCTCAGCAAGGTGTCAGTCTTCATTAGCAGAGGAATGTGGGGGTTTTGCCAATATAAATTCCTAAGTAGCTTGGCTGAGCACACAGTCCCAGTGGAGCAAAGACACTCCAGGACTTCCTTCAGTGTTGTGAGCTGGGATCTTCGTGCTAGCATCCCTGACCTCAGCTTGGGTAAGGGGTCCCTGAGGTCTGCCCTCCTGAGGGTTTTCTCTCAGGACAGATGCACAGAAATATCTATCTCCATTCTATGATCTGGCCCAGCTCCCTCTCTAGAGGGGATATCTGACGAAGAAGGTTCAAGGAGATCTAACTCTTCCTTACTATGAATACCCAGACATGCCAATGGCAGAGGGAGATGCATCCCTCTTAATCCTTCCCAACAGTATTAACTAGACAGATCAGGAAGAAATTAATTAAGCAAAAGAAAAAACAGACTGAATACCTGCGCTGAATACCAGGCTGAATGTCTTGACACTGAATTGCCTTATGATAGTCTCTTAGGGACATGGAGAAGCCTGGGGTACTCTGGGCCTTTGAAAACAAGTGTGGAAAAGCAACAGAAAAAGCAATGGGAGAAATGTGTTGGAGCTGGAAGGTATGAACTAGAAAAGAAACAACAACCCTTCAATATCTGTGACACTGCTGGAAGAAGGATGGGTTCAGACAGCTCAGATTTTGAAAAATCCCAATAATGTAAATTCCTTAAGTACAAGACAATCTTATGAATAAGATAAATCTCTTAGTCACTTTGCCAGTGATATCCTTCTAATCTCATCCTTCCTCAATGATGCTGCTCAGAAAGTGAAACACTTTGCATAAATGGGTCTGCTGCTCAGAGCAATCACTCACGCCTCCCACTCCGACCCCAGGATTAGAGAAGTCCCCTGGATTAAGGCTGTTACTATTTTGAGTCCAGGGTGAACCAGCTAAGCAAGGGCTCAAGCGAACTTTCAAGCAATTGCAAGAAAGAGAAAAAAAGAGAAGGGGAGGCGAACAGGAGGCTACCACCATCTTAGGGAAAAGCGTGTCCCACACTGGTGTTGAACTGAAAGTGCTTTACAAACTGAAATGACCCACAACATATGCATGGGAAGGTAATAGTAATGCAAAGGCCAACCAAGCCAACTTTTTCTTAAAAAATAAAAATTTGAAACGAACTGAAGGTGCCATTTCCATAGATGTTGAGAGCTTTGTTCAGACCCAAGGTCTGCTGAGCTGTCCCTTCCAAACCAGAGACTGGAAACAACCTGCTCAAG
Organism: Athene noctua; assembly: GCF_965140245.1. Classification (NCBI taxonomy): domain Eukaryota; kingdom Metazoa; phylum Chordata; class Aves; order Strigiformes; family Strigidae; genus Athene; species Athene noctua. The sequence goes on from NC_134043.1 coordinate 16,906,370, forward strand.
GTTAAAAAGTGAGCTGGGAACCAGAGACAGATCTGCTGAGCTCCAATGCCCAAGAAGCATGGTGGAGCCGTTTACACCTGAATGAGGACAGCCTCAACACCAGCTCAGATTTCAGACAGACTTCAAGTTGCTTTATGGAGGTGAAAAGATCATTCTGGATGCCATGAAGAGGAAAACCGTGCCTGTTCATCCCAGTTATACATAAGACCACCAACAACCATTTGCCTTTCGCTTACTGTTCCTTTGTAGCACACACACACGAGAACTGTTCTCAATACTACTTAGGTAGCATATATTGTAATAAAGTATGTAATCCCCTAAAATACAAGAGCTTTCCTTATAATCCATGCTTGTGTAAACCCTGACAAGTATTTCATACATTCTTATCACATGAACAGGAAATAGTTTTAATGTCTCTGACAGACATACAAATTTTCAGAAGTGTCTGTCATGTTTACTATGTCAGTCCCTCTCACTATTTCTCTGTGGACACTCTCTTTGCTGAGGCTCTCCCCTCCCCATGGCAGAATTTCCAGCAGCAGTTCCAGTTGGATACTGGAAAAGGGAAAACTCAGAAGGCAGACGAGTTTTGCTGTTAGCAGCATCAGGCTGGACTTTGAGGGTTTTGCCAGGAGAACAGTGTCCCCATGCAGTTCCTACCTAGGTTTGCCGAACAGCTTCTCTGGGCTTTGGTTAATTAAAATACAGTATGTCTTGCACAACTTTTGAATCCTATTTCTGTAAAAGATATACAAAGCTGCAGGCTGTCCATCACATTTTGCACGTCCCCCATGCCAAGACTATAGTTTTTTATTTGACTGTAAATCATCCATTTTAATTAATGTAAGACAATTATTATTGGGTTTTAGTGAGTCACTTTTCTCTCAGTAATTAGTAGTAGACAGTTCAACTCAGCCCAGCGCTGGTGTAACCTGGTGACTTCAAGGCTGTGTTTAAAATCTCTTTTCTCCCACACAGCAGCTCATCATAAACAATATTAATGTTCCTGCCTTGTCCACTGGAGCCGTGTTGCGCTGTCATTGTCTTGAAAACTCCCAGCCAGGCCAGTAATGAGCAGTGCTTGCTGTCTGAGCACAAAAGGAACTGCCCAACAGGAGAAGAACTTGGCCAAGAAAAGGCAGCTCACCTCCCTGACCCCATTTCATTGCTATATGCTTCAAATCCTGGCTGCATCTGTCTTGCTATAAAAATGTCAGACTGTCTCTAACACTTATTTTTGCTCGCCGCTTCAACGTGGCCTTACTTGGCAACTTCTCCCATCTGTTTACTACTCTTCAATGTTGTGCATGTATTTCTAAATTGCTGCTTACTTATAATAATGCGAACACTCAGCATTTGCAAAGCACCTAGCTCTGAAGCGGTTTAGGTGTTTTATCGCCAAGCAAGGATCCCTTACAGCTTTCCTAGGAGGAGGTGGAGACTTCTAGTCCTGCTTTATTGATGGCATGAAAGGGCCCTACATATCACTACAGGTGAATCCAGGTCCAGACAGACTATATCGAGATGTAGCAGCTACATGCACACTGGTTGTGTTCTCATATAATCAATGGAGGTCTAGTCAATGTTGACAGGGGAGCCCCAGGAGTGAGTCAGCTGGGAAAATGTAGGTGTCTAGCTCTCCAGCTCCACTGAGTGTATTGACTAGGTGCATGATTACCTACCTCAAGATGTTTCCCACTAAGAAATCATTGTATGGGCATGAGTCAAGCACTTGATTTTTCACTGCCTGGACACCCAGTCCACATGAAGACACCTACACTGCAATACTTGCATCCAGGTGTCTGCATTCCAGAGCTGTGTCCCACCTCAGTGATGTGCCCAGGATCATGGCTTGTTTACAAAGCTCAGAGGAGAGGCTGACATCCTTGGGTTGCTCGTCCTCCTTCATCCACTTGAACTGGAAGATGAACCTCCTCTAGTCAAGTTGTCACCATGGGGAAACTACTCTAAATGTGTTCTCTTAGAGCCAGTGAGCAACCCTCCACCTGGGCTGGGACCTGTTTGTTATCCAGTGACTGAGCTGCCACCTTGACTCTAAAACCTGGGGTTTGCCAGTACTGATTTCTAAAGTAACTCTCATCTGAGAGGACTGTGCTTGCTGCTCAGTTCCCCACACCCTTCAGACTACTTCTTTTTCTGTAACAGAAAGGCAAACCCTGACTTCCCAGAAAGCAGAGGTGTCCCTCTCCAGGAACTCATGGAGGCAGGCCATGTGGTTTTCTTCCATATCACAGTGTGCTGTTTGCTTAGAGATCTTCTAATGTGGATTAAATACTGCCCTGACCAGGAATTTTTCTCTACCACTTGTTATTGTCCATCAAGGGCTCACTACTCTCACAGTCACAGCCCTGACATCCCAGTGTCAGAAAGTCCTCAAGCCTAAACCAAGGCTAAGTTCTGAAACATCTTTGATCTTTCCAAGTCAGCCTGCTTTCATGACCTGGTGAACCTGATAGCTGACCAGCCAGATGGAAAGATCTTTTTCAGTGAGCGGACACAGAGAACTGGTACAGGGACTGGAAAAAAAAAGACACACAGGCCTGATCTGTAGGCCACTGTGATTCAGCCTAGTTATGATACACTGCAAATCACCACACTGCACTGGACGTGCCACGCACACGCTACTGGGAGAAACAGCCACAGTGTTGATCTATGAGTACAAACGCACCAGTAACAGCAAAGAGTGGTCCCCTTCCAAAGAACTGCTTTCTGTATAGGAACGTCCCTGGCTGGGGGAGCTCGACTGGTGTGTTGTGTCTCCAACCCTGCAGTGAGCTCAGCAGACCTCCAGGAAAGTGCCTTGCAGCAGCCTGAAACTCTGCTGCATCTGCTCAACGGCCCAGATATGCACCATGGCATCAAGCTGCCCTCTGCAGCAAAAGTTGACCCACAAGTGACCACTTAATCTCCTCTATCCAATTTGGCTCAGCCACGTGGTGTTTGCCTTCCACCACACTGCCGCAAATACGTGCACAGCCAATCCCTGCCTAGCAGTGAGTGCTGGGATCAGCGCACGCTGCGGCAGTGCATGATGGCTGGCTGCTGCTTGGAAACCATGCCGATCCTCCAAAGACAGATGGGTCAGGGAGTGTGTTAGTGGGAACCCAGGTCCCTGACCTCCATGGTCCTCCAACCACCTCATGAAAGCCCCTGAGGGTGTGCAGTCCAGGAGCAGAGAAATGCACTGAAGACACCTACTTCTGACGCTGCTGTGCACATTTCAGGAGGGAAGAAAAACAGCTCAAGGCAATGTAGACACAGTAATTTAAAAGGAAACAGATTAAAGACAGACACGTGAGTGCAGCTGTGTCCCAGCAGTTATGCCATATGCATTTATAGGTAGACAGATATCTGGCAAAAATCCCTCCCTCCCCCTGACAGAATATAAATCATGGGAAAGGCTATATTACTCATCCAGCAGCTCACCCATTACATCTGAAGCTGTGTCAGAGGGTATTCAAGCAGTCTTGACCAGGAGGACTCATGGGTTTTCTCTCACCCCTGGGAACCAAATACCACAGGGCAGCCTGAGAAAGGGGACTCAGGGCGTGTATATTTGTCCCAGACACAGTTAAGACAGGCCAAATGGCAGGGATATGGATGGTTTTCCCAATCTCCATGTATTTGTACAGCCTCTTTTTGACTCATCAGTGTCTCCAGCGTACAAATAGCTAAGTGCCTTAGGGGCATTTACCTAGGGGTAGAGACCTTGGCCAGTACTGATGACTGGTAAGTGTACGAAAATGCAAAACGACTGTCATTGTAAGTGAGTTTTGAACTCCAGGTTGTTTCATTTCCAGCTGAGCAAATTTTCTCTTATTTTACAGGATACAGAGAGAACATATTCTCTTGTGCCTAAGCACCACTCCTTGTCTCTGCAATACAACAGAACAAATAGCCTAATCAGGCCAAAATGCAGAGCATGCTGAAAAAACTGGGAACATTCAGAATGCAGTTAGAGAAGGTGAAAACCTCCCCTGTAGCCTAGGAGGGCTGGTATTGCTGCTCTGATCATAGCACTTAGGGGCAGAGGATTATCTGATGAGAAGACAGGGTCACATTCCCCTATTGGAGAGACATCACCTGGAGAGGGATGAAATTATAAATCCTATGGAATGAGATACACAAATGGGAAAAGGCAGAACTGGGAGTGATGCAAAGAAGCAAGGAGCAGATGAACATCGTTGAGCTCTTTTGGTGGTGGTGGGATCGCCTGCAGGAGCGAACGAGTGAGGCTCCATCAGGTGCAACACAACCTTGTGCTGATCAGAAAAACAGAGCACATGTTTTCCATCTTCTTCTCTCACAAGATCATCCCCCTGTGCTTTCTGTTTCATCACAGAAACCCAATCTCAGTGGCCTACTCACATCTATTACAGGGAAGAATAACTGGATCCAACCCAAACAGAAAACAGAGACATGCTATGGTAGCAAACCTCCTGCCAGCTTCAGAGGAGATTGTAACATTTGCCCCATATGTTTCTGATACTCCTAAACACACACAGAGAAGCTCAGTTACACAAACTGGCACATTTGGATGCCTTGCGTTTGCAAATAATCTCTGATGTGGAGCTTCTCGGACTGCTCTGTGGAAATCCCTAAGTCTGTAGCCATCTCCACATCCCCCTTGGCTTGCCATGGCAGTAATAACTTCTGAAGAGTCTCAGCAACTTAGTTCGCTTTCCCACTGACAGACGTGCTTTGGCTGGCTCTGATCAAAGTTCCTCCTCTCATTAAGTTGCACAGAATTATTTCTGATATTCTCCTCACCATACATGCTCACTTAACTGGTCTACAATCCCTCCCCCAATCACATGGCTCTCCACTCCAGTTGGGTTTGCTATAGTGATCGAGTGACACATAGCGTTCTGCAGGCTTGGGGAGGAGGCACTGCCATTAGCTGATACCAAAGATGCTGGTTCAGGGTTTCCTAGGCCATACTAGGTAGCTCTACATCAACCTCCTCCATGCCCGTGCTGCCTGAAGGGCAAACACCATCATTTGGCTGGGTATGACTGCCCTGTTGTGAAGTGCCCTTGAAGGAGGCTGACTGAAATAACAGATCCTGGACTGTGATCAGTGGAGAAGACTCTAAAACTTACTGTGCAGTTCCTTGGTTTTCCTAAATGTATAGTTTCCTGAAATACTCTAATACGGCATTCAAACTTGCTAGGCTCAGCTTCTGCTGACAGATGGATCTTTTTCTTGCTTTTTTTTAAACATGGAGAACAAACACAACAGCTAAACCAGAGTTCTCAGAGCAGTGGAACCAAACAAAGTGCAAGTTCCCCCTGAATTGTACCTGGGAGTAAGGTGGCTTCTTTGATGTCTAGTAGGAGTGGACCTCTTATGACAGTTCCCCTCCATGGCATTGCAAGCCCAATGTGGGGGTATGCTCCACCTGGCCACATATTTTTATGCAACTCATAAGAGCTCAGGAATTCTGCAGCCTTTATTTATCAAAGATGGGTGAATTTCGCAAAGAAGTTTAAATGTCACTGACTGTATCTCATGGACTTACAAACAGAACTTACATGGACAAGTACTATTGCTTAGGAAAGTAAGCTAGAAAGAGAGAATATTTTTCATTTTTATTAAAATATATCTTGGGACAGGTTTTGAACCGCTTTCCAGACAAACTAATTGAAGGCAGAAAGCAAGAATAGCCTGTAGAAGGAAGAATGACTGTGAGCTTCTAGAAAGCAGCAATTGTAACAGAATGCTTTTGTTTGTTACTAAGACACTAATGGCTGTTTTGGTAGTCATTAGACAACGTATAACAAATTTCTGCTATACTGCATATTTTTAAAGATTCCTAATTTTTCAAAACCTGATTTTGCAAAGTTGAAAACCTTAGTTATGGCTCTCTTTTTACTTATCCTTCTGTTCAATTTAAACAGAAACAGTTTTTGCTCAATCAAGCTTTTTGACAACCGGTATTTCTGTGAGACTCAGATTTGAAAGAGTATCACCTCTTGGAGGTTTAGTGATTATTGGATCAAGAAGTGTCTTGTCTATGACAAAAAGAAATATCTGAGCCTTTGCTATTATTAGCTATGTTTGTTCTCATTTTTCAATCTATGGCTGGATAGCTATTTTCCCTTGGTATTTATCTGACTACCATTACAAAAATCTCAGCCCCTGTCCAAATCCACCCTGGGTTGCTAAAGCAGACATTTAATTCTGTCTCTTGCACAGCTCCTCCTAAAATCACTGTAAAGGCTAAGGGGAGATCTTATTGGTGTCTTCAGCCACCTCACAGAAAGCTGCAGCAAAGAGCCAGGCTCTTCTTGAAGGTGTATGTTTATAAGATAAGAGGCAACAGACACAATTTGGAACACAAGAAATTCTGATTAGAAATCAGAATAAAACATTTTCACCATGGGGGAAGTCAAATATTAGACCAGGGGTCCAGAGAGGTGAGTGGAGACATCCAGCTCTCAGCTGGACAAGGCCCAGAGAAATTTGATCTGGTTGGACCTGCTTGAGTAGGGCACTGGACAAGATGACCTCCAGAGGTCCCTGCATCCTAAATTATTCTGGGGTTGTGTGATTTTGTTTGACCTGATCGATAACACTCAGAATTATCACCTTCACCTGACATTTGCATCACATCCCTGAGCACACCTCCAAAGGAATGAAGTTCTTGTCTGGCAACACCAAGAAAAAAGTAAGAAGAAATTTCTTGAATAGCTGCAAGATAGGAAGGACAGGGGCTCTCCTGCAGATTTTCGCCTGGCTGCAAGAAATAAATCCATAAGGACTGGGAAAGAGGATAACAATGGCAGCTTGGCCAGGTCATGGCAGTTTAGCAAGCTGGATTTTATGTAGAAGTCCTCACTGCAGGCTATGGGGGCTGTAGCAATGTTCTTCTTAGAAATGATGTAGCCATCCTGTCTAACCCAAATGTGGGTTGAATGTAGGTGACAGCACTCTGCTCTCCTATGTCAGAGAAGTCTATGAACTCTTTTTTCCCAACTAGCTGAATCCCATATGTGTTTTCCCAGGCTGAAAGTTTCTTGCTTTTAATCTGATGTGGGATAAAACTGTCTTCAAACACAGAACTTTTTCCAGGAGGGAAATCTCGCCAGCCAGCCCAAGGGTTTCTGAAACTTGTTTCTAAGGATGCGCACAGTACACCGTCCTTTCTGGACAGAAAAGACAACATTTCATACACAAGGACAGTTTCTGCTTCCCCAGATTTTCTCCTTGGGCACTGCAACAATTTCCCATTGTTGGAGATTTTAAAATCAAGATGGGATATTCCTTCTCCAGTCCTCACACAGCTATTAACCTTCAAGGGGGAATTTCATTGAGGGAAATTATTTTACTGCTATTACAGAGAGGTTCAGACTAGACTAGCCCAATAACACCCTCTGGCTCTGGATCTTGTAAGAATTCACCTCTCTTCAATGTTAAGGAAATATTGGGGGGTTTTATGTCCTAAAATGTGAACTCTTTAGGGCAAGAAAAGCCTTTGCTTAACTTCTTGGTGCAATGCTTGACATACTGACAGCCTCTAAAGGTTACCACAGTATTAAAATAAAGAATGGTCTAGAGCCCAGAAGCACCCATAACTTTACTTCTGCCTCTTGTGCAAACCCTCTCTTTAATTACTTAACTGCAATTTCTCTCAGATACAGTATTTTATTATTACCTACTTTTCTTGAATGCTCATCTGATCTGTCTTAATGTTCTTTTAATATCACTTGGAATGGGATAATAATCTGCTTGTACTTCTCCAGCACCTTTAATCCTGACAGGTCCTAGTGTGCTTAATAAGGAGAAAAGGAAAGGGAAAGTGCTTCATTCATCAGACAGGGCAAGGTCATGCAGGTTATCAGACAGCCTGAGAAGACCTGACACAACTGAAAGTGCCGGGGTGTTTGGAGGGGCAGGTTAAGCCCATGACCCTGTACTTGCAGAAAGTGCAAACCATCCTTTGAGCTTTAGTTCACCACCTGCACAAAATTGCCAGGGTAGGTGCTGATGTGATGTGGGCGAAGTGTCAGCAGTATTCCTGCATGCCAATGCTCTATGTTACGTCTTCATCAGATCCATCCATGGAGCCTTCTTGGCTCTCTCGAAGACAGGGAATTGGAATAAAAACCTGTACAGGATCTACCTGGGTAAGGACAAGAAACACTGATGGGAGGGGAGTTGCACACAGAAATTCCCAGGGAAACCACGTCTTCCACCAAAATACCAGTTAAAGAAGTGATCTTCACAACTTGGCTTTGACTCAACTGAAGCAGGGCAATGCCTGTGCTGGGAAGGTGGAGAAGAAGGTATCATGGAAATGAAGGCAAGAAATGAGGATCTGTGCAATGCAAAAGAAAGGAAACAAAGATCACTGCACAACATGAACACACACCTGGGAAGTGAGAGGAAGAAGCTCAAGCTGAGGGTGAAGTTAATGCCCTGAGTGACAGTGCTAGCACGAAAGGAAGGCAGAAAAAAGATGGACATGGAAGAAGATGATGGATACAAGAAATTTCAGCTGATACCAGAGCATTCAGTAACAGATGTCTGTGAGACAGGAGATCTGGGGTTGGACTGAAGCAAATCAAGCCTGCAGAGCCAGCCTGACATAATGGAGCCAATGGATGAGCTGGATAAAGATGGTAAGGACAAGGAGAAAGGAGCTTTGTGGGACCCCATTAGGGGATTGTGGAGGAAATGTGAGCCACCCCATCAATGATAAAGTGATAGAAGAAGCAGAAGAAAAATGGGTGGTAGGGGCAACATTTCAGGCAGGACTGGCTGAAGGCCTGCAATTGTCAGGAAATGTTATATTCAGCCTTTCTGAGAGTGGCTTTAATTATGGGCAGAGCAGACACCTGAACTGAAATAACGAGGAGCCCTTCTCTCCTCTTCCACATGGCCATAAGTGAGCAGTGTCAGGTCCAGCCCCAGCCATAAGTCTCATCTCTGGCAGCCAAGGGATCCTTAAAGAAAGGCACAGCCACTCCTCCAGCCTTTCCCTCCCAACTCTTCTCAGGAGTCAAGGCAGAAGAGCTCAAGGCATTAATGGCATGGAAAATTGAATAGAGTTAATGCTTACTACATCTGAAGGCCCACCTTCAAGGGGCTGATACTACAGAGGAGAGGACTGGGAAAAAAAGAATGCAATTCAGTTGGACCAAGTACAACTCTTCCACCAAGGCAGTAATGCCAACTGCACAGAGCAAGAATGGAGGAGGACTGGCCAGGAAGCAGTTCTGAAGGACATGGAGGTTATATGGGATCATGAGTTGAGTAACGATCAATAATCTTCTGCTGTTCCACAAATAAATAAATAAATAAGGCAAATACCACTGTGGAATGGATGGCATCTTTCATCTGTTAAACAGGATTTAAAACCTTCCTGCACTGCTCAGCACTGACAAGGACTCAGCTGGAGAATTGTTTCCAACTTTAGACAGTGCATTTAAAGCAAAATACAGACCATTTGATGAGAGTACAGAGGATAACACCAAGGATGATTAGAGGTCTAGAAAAGATGTCATAAGAGCAAAGATACAATAGGTATTGTTTGGCCTAGAGAAGAAAAGGGAGTGTCATGACTTCAGTTGTCACCTGAACTTGTAAAGTCCTCAGAGAATGAAATTTTGCTATATTTACATGCGACTACTGGACAATACCTTCAAATACTTACTGCCTGGAAAAAAGCAAATGCTAAAAATAATCTGCTGTATTTCTAAGGGGCAGGGCAAGAAGAAATGGAGTGCAGCAGGAAAGATGGAGACTCCAGCCGTGATCACCCATAAGAACTGGTTAGATCAGCCTCTGTCAGGATTTTGGATGGGTGGCCTAACTGATCTCTTGAGACCTGGGCATTGCTCAGTGCTTGGTCATAATCAGTGTATGGATTAAGTAACAGAAGCTAAATCCACATAGTACCAGAGGTTACAATGGTAATCACAGGGAACAACTTCACAGAGGCTGCAGCTACAGGACTGTCTGCATCCAATGAGGGCAAACAACTCCAAGTGCTCAATGCTCCACAAACTTCAAAGGTGCTTCTTGCATGGATCTCTTAGCTAATGACACATATTTTTTTGCATGGAAAAAATGACCTTAAACATAAACACACTGTCAGTCAAGCAAGCCTTGGTAATCTTCTGCTAAGAGCAACATGGCAAAATGGGACCCAACAAGGCCAGTAGCTGCCTCTGGACTCCCAAACTGGTGGAATATCAAGTTCATTTTCTCTCTCCTGTTCTGCAAAGTTGTTTTATATGTGGACCTGCCGGTCTAAAATGTCTGTGACTTTATGGTAAAAAGTATGGCTGACAGTCCTATTCTCCAACCATAATGGAATTTCCTTGCAAAGTTCTTCTACACAGGAGACAAAACTTTCTCAGGAATCCGTTAAAGATTGAAATATGCATCCTCCATAGAGTTTACACAGTTTTCCACAAGCACAGCCTGGTTTGTCCTACAACCACAAGGAAAGAATAAAACAACTTGTAGAACATATTTCTGCTTATCATTCTCGCACTCTGTACCATCCTTCCCCTCACTCCCACCCAGTGAAGCAGGTTAAACTTGTGCGACTGTTGTGAGTGATGCCACCAGCGTTGAGGATGCAAACAGAGGGTGCTTGGATAAGATGGTACATAGTCTATAGGAGAACCTCTGCAGAGTAGAGCCAGATAGGATGGGTGGGACCAAGGTCTAACATGTCAATTGACTTTGGCCAAGAAGAAGAGAAGGAAGAGGTGGTAAGAGAAAACCACCAAAGAGTGTAAAGAAGAAGAAATGACAGAAGAAAAGATGTGTGAGGATTTCAGGTCTGAGCCCTGTCACTGGAACCAGTGTGCCCACCAATATTTTGCCTTATCTCATCACTTTTCATAGAAGGACATGAGGACAGCCCATTTATTATCTACATAGGTTTCTGGGTCTAGCTGTTTTTTTCCTCACCAGAAGAAAGTCATCACTCATCATTCTCCACTGCCAACAATGTCATCTATTCTACTGTAACCAGTGATAAATCAGAAAAGGATAAAAGGTCAGTTGTGAAAAGATGGGGGAAGCTTAAAAAGTCTTCAGCATCAAGCAGTTCATTTTAGGAAAGTAACCCTGACTGACAAAGGAAAAGGAGAAAGATTAAAAAGTTAACAAGCTACTCTGTGAGTATTATTTGAGTCTGGTTTCCCATGGAAACCGTATCATGTTGGTTTTTTTTTTTTTTTTTGGTCTAATGAGATACACACTCCTGTTAAAGCTTTTGCTCCAGCTGAAGCTCTGTTTCTAGGTTTTCTCTTCTTCACCCAGCCAGTTTTCATGAAACTTTCAGGAATTTAATGTCTTTCAGATCTCCACTCCCTGCCAAATCTGGCTGAGATTGGCCAATCGGTTTAGAGCAGGGCTGATGAGCATAAACTCTAACAGCTAACACTATCACATGGCTTTATTCCTTTAGCAATGAGCTAATAAAAGAGATGGGGTGGCCACAGATATAGAGCAATAACGATTACAGTCTTACTCCAGGCCTAGGAGTGATGAAAACATAGGACACACAGCATCACAGATTTTTGGCACAACCATATTTCTGACTTCTGGACTGGGACAACCTTGAATGGAAAAATACCAATGTGAGCAAAAGGCTGACACAGAGGAGGCTCTCGCTGGGAATGAATTTTTGCTTGAAAGACAACCTGAATGCAATTCATTTTTGTATGAACAGAGCCCTTCCAGCAGCAAGTGTTGCCTTTGTGGAAATAACAGTGACTCTACAGATGCAAACAATGGAGCTACATGCTTTTGCATTGCTTGTTCTGTCACTAACTGACATCAGCCACTGTTAATCATAGCCTGAAATGTATATTTAAGAAACAGTGACACAAACACAGACAAGTTCCTTCATGAAGCCTTTTATATGGGGAAAATTGAAAGAAAAGAAAAACTGCTCCTCAGGCTAGCTAGTGGCACTGAAACAAATGGGTCAGGCATCAGAGTTTCAGCATGCACAAAAGGTGAAAACCCTGTCTCCTGAAGCAATTAAAAGTCAATGGGATTACTGGCCGCCACTATTTATAGAAACCCTGCTGCATGCACATTACTGAAATACAGGGGTCAAGTCCCTGCTACTGGATGACTACCCTTTGGCTGCTGAAGTTAATGGGAACTTTGCCAATCAACTCTGCGGCAACAGTCTAAATCTAACATAGATGACATCCTAGGCTCCACTCAGTTGATGGTTAAAGCAAAGCTTTTGCTGAATCCAAAAATGTTCTGTCTGCACAGTATAGATTTGATCCTGGGACAGATGAAACAGTAGAGTTAGCTATAGAGGCGTTAAGACTCAAAGATGAGAAGGCAGAGGCGTGGACTGAGTGTCACGGAAAGCATCATCCCTCCCTTTCTGTCGTAAATTACAATATACAGATTGGAATCTAAAGGGCTGCATCCCAGCATCTCTCAGTGTTCAATTTTAGGAGGACTGGCTGTTTTCCTATAAATGATTCTCCTTCTAACATGAATTCTTCTAAATGAATCTTGTGGGAAGACACCTATGAAAAGGACATGGATGGGAAGCCTGCACAGTCTTTATGTGATTCAACATGTTTAAAAACTGTCCTGATGGTCTAGTCAGTTTGGGTAGACTCCACCAAACACCAGCATCCCCCTTCCCAAGTTTCCCTGGCTTTGGACATGCTTGTGATACTGGCTGCATAGCTGTTTCTTCTTCCACTCATTTATTATGATGCTCGTGCCCTGAATTCTCCCACAGGCTACCTCTTTTCCTCTTTGTCTCACTCTAGAAAAGAGGTACCTGATACTGCTCTATTTCATGACATCGTAAATCAGAAATGGAACATCCCAGGGACTTCCTCCACTGCCCTGCACTGCTGAGTGACCAATCTGTAGAGTGGTGGTATTTCCTGGCTTAGTTCACGCCTTCTCTGCAGACACTACCAGGCAGGAAGCTGACGACTTTTGTCTGTTTCTGTATTTGTAACAGGAACGAGGTTGAGATTCAGACTTGTTACTTCAAGCAATGCATTCTAATGACCAGCCATTCAAAGGTACTGATCATCCACTGATCCTACACAGGGTCCTCAAGAATGGTGTATTAATCCAGACCAAGTAATTTAGGGCCTCCTTAGCTCTAAAGAGGTCCTGAGCATGACAGGTGCCTACATGCTGAAGACAGTACATTACATGTTCGTGAAATCCAGACATGCACCTGGAGAGGCAGATCTCACTGGCCATGCACAAGGGGCTGGTGAGCTGTGGGGTTGGAAAACAGCCCCAGGGCTCTGCTCCTCTTCAATGTTACCTTGATCTCTAGATTAACTTCAGACCTGAAGCATGAATTTTACTTTCAGAAGTGTTATCATTAATTGCGATGACTCTAGATATCCTTAATGGCTTTACAATCTTTTATTAAACTTGGTCAAGTTCTTTGTCCTGCTAATGTCCTGCAACAACAAGCTCCACAGCCTTATGACGTATCACATATAAACGCACGTCTTAATATCCATTGTAAGTTGTCTTTCCTTCCAATTTCCTTGAAGGTCTTCATGTTCTCATATTAATGAATTGGTGTCCTTAAAAGCTGGAGGAGACTTTAGTGGGAAGAATAGTCTATTTCTAAACATTGCTGCTGAAAACTGAAGTAAGTCCAAGCTAGCAGCCTGCAGGCAAAAGAGTCCACAGTCTGTTCTCTCTGATCCTCCTTAGCCAACTGATCCTATCTGCACTGACTTTTCAAATCTCCATCTTTACAGCATTTTTCCCTAGAACAGAAAAATAGAGAAATGCAGACAGAAACTGACAGGTAAGAAAGAGGTACGCATGCTCTGTCAATTCAACAAGCAATCCTTGGGACACACTGATTTCCAAATCATCTCAGTTTTATTTAAGGACACTTTTATATTTATTTTCAGCACAGTCAGCACCAACTCTGCCGCACTCCTAAACCCTGCCCCACAGCTAGCTCCTAAACCCTGCCATACTGTTAACACCTTGCGACATGGACAAACAGTTTCTCTGCTGATGTGGAAGGACTTTTCACACATGTCTTTTCCTGCTGTTCTCCATGACTTGCTTTCAACTTGGATCCACACCAAGCACCATGAAACATTTGTGAGAGTGGAGCTCGTCTTAGTTTCTTTCTCTTGCAGAACATTGTCAGAGATCCAGGAAAGCAGACAAAATTCTGCAAACACTGAGCATTAACCAAAACAGAAGAAAATACTCCAGCATCTTTCTTTCTCACTTTCTCCCCAGAGCTTTGTCATTCAATCCAGGGTCTCAGAATTGGCTGACACAATGGTGCAGGACGCTCGCTCAGTGAAATCTTTGAAAATGCCGAGCATGTCCCTGAAAGGCAATGTCATTATCAAGAGTTCAGCCCATCAGCTTTCACGATGTTAAGCCCTCAATTTCAACAAAAGCAGTTGCGTCTTTCAACTGCCAGACCTGACCAGAGCTTGCTCTTCATGTCCTCAAAACAGGAGTCCAGATGCTGTGATCACCTGGCCATGAGATCCACTCTTTCTCATCTGCATCCTTAGTTTCTCTCACGTAACATGCAAGGATCAGAACAGTTTCACAATAATGAGCTTTACTCTTTCCTATGGTCCTCACCACATTTTTAAATTAAAGAATCAGCTTACTGCTAAGAGCCACAAGCAAACATGAGGAGCTTAAGATATAAGCAATTCAGTAGCCTGGAGTATCATGCGTGTTGGGCAATCATAAATTTAAAGTGAAAAATCACTACCGATTTTGGTTTGCATTAGATATTAAATAAAATCTACATGCAAAGCCAGATTAGTAAGAAACCTTTTTGGCTGTTGTATTTTTTTTTTTTTAAATCAAATCAGGATTAAAACATCTTTTGGAGACTCACTGTCATTTTATCTGGGTAAATAAGCTTAGAGCGCCTAACAGTCAATTTATAATGAAGGCTTTTGTTCTTGGTACTGTGATGCAGCCCTGCGAATTTGCCCACAGCTGCAGCAGTTTCAGATGCTTCTGACAGGTAAATAAAATACTGTTTATATCTATCATTGTTATTAATCTGCAATGTAAGGAACTAGCAATTATATTTTGTTTCCAAGTGGAAAATTTTCATTATGATCTTGGCAAGGGTGGTACAGAATTTATAGTTGTGGGGGTCCAAAACGTGATGGGTCTTTGCTCAGCTGTTGCATTGGAAAACGAATGGGAAATAAAGGCTAAACCGGTAATAACCACCATAATAAAAAAGAACAAGGAATTTGGATTTAGCCCTGTTGGAGTTTTACTGATGTAAGGGCCAAATAAACCAAACTGCAGGTCTTGACATCAGCTGCACTGATCCAGCTCTCAGTTATTCTGAACTGTACTTCTAGGAAGCTATGTCATGGTCTGGCTGTGCGTTAAAACCCCACAGTTTGGGCCTCCATAATGATGTGTGCTTCCCAGCTGCTGCAGGGCAAAGGGTTTCACATACTCCTCCAGCCATGCTAGTAAAGAAAAAATTATTTGTGGAATAAGGTAACTGCTCAAGGACGAGTGTCAGAATCCAGCTGTAAGTGTTTTATTATATTGGTCAGAAACTGTGAGAAGCAAAAAAGAGAAATCCTGGTGAAACTCAATTAGATGCCAGTCACGTCTGCTCAGCTTCTCACTCAGGTAGGCTGGCAGATGGTCAGCAAATAGTCTCACTTTTACAATGCAACCTACACAGGTTTTCAGTGTGAAAATTAGCATCCAATTATTTTTGAGCATTAATGTTCTCCAAGGAAGTGAGTTACCTCTATTTTAATTCTGCTTAGGCTGTACTTGCTCAGACACATAAGCCAATCTTGCAGGCACTACATCTCGTGTACACAGGCAGAATGGCAAGCCAGGGAAGAGTACTAGAACTGTGGAATAATGCAAATTCCCTGAGAGCAAGTTGCATGGCTTCCAACTTTTAGAAGAGACGGGGAGGAGACAGTCAGATGAGGAAGGCATACAGCATCTCCAGAAAAGAATAATCTCCCCCACCCCCATCTAAAAGCCTATGGTGAAAATTGTGTCTCACAGCTACCAGGCAGCTGCATAAACCATTAAAGAAGGCTACAGTCCATTGAGCACTGAGCTCTGATCTACGAGACCCTTGATATGACATCCAGCAGGGGTGTGGATATTCAGATGAGCTGGTGGCAGGCCCTGCTTCTCCTAAAGAAGTATGGGAGCCCATTCCCTACCTCCCTGCCCCATCACCACCATCCTCGGACTGACACAAAGAAAGGCATGATCACTGCATTACAGATGTGGGCAGCCTTGGGACAGGCAGGACATGTGCCAGAGCATGGTCACTCTCAGACGAGCGCCGGCTTTCCGCAGCAGAGCACACAAGTCCACGGAGGGGAAAGAAAACATGGGGCAAAACCTGTTTTGCTCCAGACTTCAACATATCATGTGCCAGGATCTGTGCCTAGAATGAAACTAGGTATCAGCCAAGTCAAACCTTGCAACCCTTTCTTGTGCGAGGATCCCTTATTATCACAGTAAGAGCACTATCCTGAGTAATAAAGGCTATCTGTATATCCAGGCATGATCCTACAAGCAAAGGTCTGCAGCCTTCCTTACCGCCTGCAGCTGTGTCACGTTAGGTACAAACATTGCTGTGTATATCACTGTGACGAAGTTGCCAGCCTGAAACTGCTTTTCGTTGTCATTAAATAAGGAGAATAACACCCAAGGGTGGCAACTTGTGTGCCAGCGAGATTGCATTTGTTTCATTCTCCTGTGCAGTGGAAGGAAACTTCACTGGCCTAATCTCAGTTGCACCAAGGAGCACCTCATGGCTGCAGCTTCAGCAGGTGCCACTGTAACCAGCGGTTTTGCTCCTCCAGCCAGTGCAACCGGGAGCGTGGGAGCAGCGGCAAACCTGCAGAGCTCCTACTAGCCGTCCCCTGGGAGCCACTGATGAGGTGGGGCTGCCTCCCGCCACGTGTTTACACAGACCGAAGTTGCATTTTTAAAAGCAGACAGCGCATTAAACGCGTCCTTTGCATCGCTTCTGGGATCACTGCAACTGGATACCCACAAGGCGACAAAAAGTCCCCCCCCCCCCGGCCGAGATGCGCTCTGCTCCGCGAAGGAATCCGCGCGTCCCTGCCGTGCCACGGCTGCGCGGCTCTGAGGCGGGCAGGGGCCCGGGGCAAGGCTGCCGGGCGGCGGAGGGACGGAGCGGGCGTCCACCCCGCACCTCCCCGGGAAACACCGCCGAGGCGCAAAATCCAGGAGCCCGGGGCCTGGGCAGGGCGTCTGGAGTCCCGTTGCGGGCAGCGGGGAGAGCCCTGCGAGCGGCAGGCCCCAGCTGCCGCCGTGGGGCGAGCCGGGCTCCCGCCGCGGCCCGTCGCTGCGAGCCCCCCCCCGCCCCAGCGCCGTTGCGGGCTCACCTGCTCGGGCCCCTGGAAGCAGATCCTGCAGAGCGGGGTGCGGATGCCGCTGTCGACGCTGCTGCCCAGCGAGTAGCGGTCCTCGGCCTTGCCCTTGCCGAAGTCATCCGAGGAGGTGCTGCTGGGCAGGGAGGCGGGCGGCTCCCCGGCGGGGCTGCCCCACTCCTCGGCGGCCGGGCTGCCCGCTCCGCCGCCGCCGCCGCCGCCCGCCGCCGCCGCCCGCCAGCCGGTCCCGCGGCCCCCGGGCGGTGCGGCCCCCGCCGGGCCGCCCGCCGCCGCCTCTGCGCCGCCGGGCATGGGGAGCGGCGGCGGCGGGGAGGGCGGCGGCGGCGCGGGGGGTCTCCGCAGCAGGAAGACCTTCAGGTCATTGAAGAGCATGCGGCAGCGGCACTTGAGGAGGCCTTGGTTTCGCAACATCTGTCTCGGACGGAGGAGCCCGCAGCAGCAGTAGCAGAAAATGACCGCGCCGGGTGGTATTAACATGTGCCTTTCCTTGGCAGGCGGGGACGGGGTGGGAAAGAAGAGGGCAGGAGCCGGGCGCCCCGCGGCCGGGGGGGCTCCGCTGCGGCCTCAGCGCCTGGGGGGGGGAAGCTGCGCTGGCCGGAGGGGAAAGGACAAAAGCAGAGCCGGAGGGCGAGGGGGTGAAAGCCCCGGCAGCCAGCTGAAATCCGGCGAGGATGACAATTAAAAATAATTTTAAAAAACAAACACAAAAAAACCCCACCCGACTCTGCGCTCCTGGGGGATTCTTACCCCCCCTCCACAAGTTTGTTTAGAAATCAGCGGGAGGAGGAAATAAATCTCCCACGCCCGAGGGTCCGGGGGCGCGGGCGGCGGGCTGGGGAGAAAGCCTCTGATCGGCTCTCGCAACTCCTAAGCCTGTAAAAAAGAAGGGTCCACGTCTCCGGTGGGTGTGGGGAGGAGGAAGAATATGGTTCTCTCGACAGTATTTGGCATCTCAAGTAATTTTCCTTTTTCTTCTATTTTTTAATTTTTTTTTTTCAATTAAAAAATAAAACCCGATCACACAAGACCCGGTGTGCACCCAGACAAAATAGCAGCCGGTCTGGCTATCAAAATGCAAAATTGGTAGCTGTTGTTGTTATCAAAATTGCCTCTTTGACAAAAAAGACCTTCACATTGTTTGTGGGAAAACACCCCACGTTTCCAACACTGTACTCCCAGGTGGCTTCAGATTTTAGCGTTGCCTTTAAAAGATTTCATAGTAAATATTAAAAGTCCTGAAAGAAATAATTAGTATTCAATGAGCTTAATCCCAGATGTACTGAGATAAATATATTTTAATATATATATAATATATATATAATATATCATATATATTTTATATATATATATTTATATATTCTGACCTCCTCTATTCCAGCAGCTGTCTGGACCACACCAAAAAAAATCAGAGCGAAATTGGTGAGGGAAGGCGGCTGTATTATTCCCTAAGGTGTTACCATCCTGGACCCAAAAAACCCGTCGAAATCGGATCTATTCTTCGCATGCAATTGACCGGGGAAACGTGGATCTTACATGGTCACGTTTCCCTTCCTCCTTTCACAAAACAGGAACGTCATCAAACGCATTGGCAGCTTGTACAGACCATTGTGGATGGCGAGGCGGCCAGGGCTCTATCAGCAATTGCAGGGACCTCCTTTTGATGCATTGGACGAGGCTCCTTCTTTCTCTCCACCACCGTCCCCACCTTCATTTTCCTCCCCTTCTGTCCTCCTCCTCCTCTGACTGTTGTTCTCTCTCACAGGCATTGACATTCAACCATCTCAAGTCTGTCGCACTCTCGCTGGCAGGAAAAAAAAAAAAAATCGGAGCAGATAATTCTCTTCTTCCTCCTAAAAGGCTCGGATGGAGCACAATGCGCCAGACACACGGGGCAGCATGGCTTATTTTTCGTGCGGCTCCTACCGCTTTGGCATCATCGAGCTGGTGTGTGCCTGTGTGCCTTTCTCCCTCAGCAGCAGCCTCCTCTCCGCTCTCCCATCCGGCTTGCCGTGATGATGTTGCTGTTGCTAACTCCCTTGGATGCAATGGGGAAGGCAGATTGTTTGCAGTGCAAGCGGGGATTTGCAGGAAGGGAGGGGTGTAACGTGGCCGCGCTGTCCTCCCTCCCCCGGCTTTAAAAAAAAAAAAAAAAAAAAAAAAAAAAAGGGAGAAAAAAAAAGCAAAAAGGCGGGGGGGGGGAGGGGAAGGGGGGAGAATCAAAGGGAGAAATGGGGCCCTCCCCGAGCTTTGATGCCCCGGGCTGCCGGCTGCCTGCAAGAGCCCACGCCGCGGAGGAAGGGCGGAGGGGCGGGGGAAGGGGCTGGGCGGCCGCTGCGGCTTCAGCACCACGAGCCGCGGACAGCTCCGCCGGGCGGGGCGCGGCGGCTCCGCGCGGCTCCGCGCTGCTCCGCGCGCCCCCGCCCCCCGCCGCCCCCCGCCGCCCCCCGCCGCCCCCCGCCGCCCCCCGCCGCCCCCCGCCGCCCCCCGCCGCCGCGCAGGCCCGGCGAGCCCCGCGGGCGGGCGCGGCAGGAGGCGGCCCCGCCGGCCCGGGGGAGGCGGCAGGCTGCGAGGCCCCGCAGCCGGCCGACGGCCGGCCCGCCGCGCCCCGCCGCGCTCCAGGATGGTTTTCACCGCCCGCCGGCCGCTGCGGGGATCTGTGACAGAAGGAAACTTTCAGGGGCAGGTGGCAGCGATCGAGTGCTGGGTGATTTCTCGGGCAACGGTGCGTGCTTTACAGGTTCCCAGCAGGAAGACGAAATCCCACTAACAAACTTTTCCCTAGCAGATTAATTAGTTGCAGAGGATTTCGTGGTTTAATAGCTATAATAATCAATATTTTTTCATTTCGCTCCAGCAGCGTTTGCTCGCTGATAGATTTGTTTTGTTTCAGTAGCATATATTTCAGCAGAAATGTGGGTTCCTTGTAGCCCAATGAAGGGTAAATATGACTGAACACTACTGCTTTAATTAGAGATTTGCTGAAAGTAACCAATGGCAGCAAAGCTGATAGTTTTTACTCTTTTCAGCCTGTTTGAAAATTTTAAGTACCAGGTGCTGGAGTTCATTAGCTTTTCTCTAAAAAAATCAGCAGAGGTGTCTATCTCCACACTGTCCTGCTCCTGTGTGTCCATGTGGCCCCATCCAGCCTCCAATACAAGGGGGAAGCGAACTCTGCGCTGGGACTTTGTCTTTACCATCCCACCTGGAACAGCTGACAAAGGTGCTGAGTTTGATGTGGACCGAAAGTATTATTGACACAGATGATCTGAAGGCTTCTAGTCTAATGCAATCCGGCTAATGTCAGTGGAATGTCTCGGCTCAGGGGGCCACCAGATGGGACGCACCTTTTGATGACACAGAGCTGGGCCTGGGTCTGACATCATGTCAACACCAGTGAAATTTCAGGCTCCTTAATTTGGTTTTTCCATAGGGTTTCCTCAGACTCCTGCTTCAGTTGGATACAGCATGCACCAACACCCAGACTGGGTTCTCTAGCCGGTCTTGTGCACGAGGTCTTCACTGGCAGTAACCCAGGAGTTACAGCTGGTAGACAATTTAATGTCACTCAAAAGTTGTGCTGGGCCCTAAACAGTGATTTGAAATTGTCTCCTTTAGAATAAGACGTGACATGCATAAACCACTGTGCCATGATCAGCAGAGGAATCTGTGTTGTTACCTAATTAAAAAGGGAGCAAAACTGATTATTCGCTACAGGAAAATGAAACCAGCACATGCAATTAATTTCCAGCAAATAAATTACACATCGGGATGCTCTAAAGCTAAAACATTCATCACTGCAGCCTGCCATTTCTCAGAAAAGCTGGGCAGATTTTCCAGTGTGGCTCTCTACAACATATTTAAGCCTTCTCAGAATTTCACATGTGTTTAATGGGGTTATTAGAGAAATAATAATGGAAAGAGCATTTTAGGGACTTCCTGAGCATGAGACAGGCTGGTTAGAGGCTGAATCTCTGTGCCCGTGCTCCAGGATAGCTTTCCACCCCCTCTGCTTTTTATTGCCCTCATCTTCTTGTCTTGATGTCGCCAACATTTTTAGAATGGATCCATCAATAACAGAATTGGAGAAAAATATATTGTTGTCATCCTTTACTTGTGTAAAACATCCTTCATCCCTCCCTCCTGCCCATGCCTGGTTTTACAGAAAGGATATGCTCAGGCTAGAGGAGATGTTTGTGTTATACTCTGGGTTCTAATGTATGGGCTGTGTGCCCAGAGAGTTGAATGGCTGATAAATGTGACAAAATAAATAAAACAAATAATAAATCGAAGGTGCTCCATATGCTTCCCAAAGGTGAGTGGGTACTATTATTCCTCTTTTGGTAAATGGGACAGCAGCCAATGTTTTCACACTTGGATGCTGCATTCATGTCCCTTGGTATGGATCAAGGTGCCTTGCTTAAAATGCTCACACTGCAAAGAGCTTGCCCAGGACACCTTGGTGAGATCCCAGTGAGAGCAGGGGTCTGTCAGGAGGCCAATGCAGCCTTCCTAACTTTGCTCCACAGGAAGCAACATGCAGCAAATGATGGGCAACACCTTCTCCTTTTGCAGAAGGGCCTGTCTCTGGGAGTTTTGGTGCTGTATCTCTTGAGACTACTAATATTCATGAGGCTAACATAGGGAGGAAACATACAGGAGGCATCGGCTCTGGTATACACTTACCCTGCCCTCCTAAGACACAGAAAGAGGAAGATAAAAACGTAGACCCATCAACTGAGACTGGATACCTGGTTCCTCTTGATTGGTTACACCTGAGCCACTGACTAGGCAATCAGAAGGGGAGATGCCCAGGCATCTCCGCGCAGATCTGCATGCCTGTTTGTTATAGATCCTGCGTCAGGATGGATTCAGGTGTCAGGCTGCAGGTAGGTCTCACGGCAGATATTCTAACTCTGGTCTTTGAGAGCACAGTGTGGGCCCGTTGGTCCTTAGCTACCACCTCAACAAGGAAGAAAAATCTATTGCTGTTTATGGGCCTCCTCTTCAACTCTCTGTACAAGCCATCACTCAGTACAGAGGGGGTGGAGGAAGGAAGAAAGAGGGTGGCCAGAGCTGCAGTGATACTTATTCTGCTTGTGTGGCAATCTGACATAAAATCATATCATAAATATATATTTTTTTTTTAAACTGTTGTTAGGTCGGAGATGTAAAAATGGCAGAGATAGTGAGAGGGTAAATGCAAGCAGGAAAGCTGTGTGTGGACTGCAGCCGAACAGCTTGAACACAGCATACCGGTCATTGTGCACGGGTATGTGAGACAGACAATATAAATGCTGATGTGGACAGCCTGGATCAGAGAGCCAGAAAGCTGCCAGAGAAACATCCCTTTGTGTTTTCCATCTCTCAGGAAGTAAATAGTTACCTAAACCCATTTTCATGCCCACCTACTTGGTCAATAGCTGCACTGCGCCTCCTGCTCCACTTACAACTCCTTAATGGTGCAGAGGAGCTTTGAATGCTGTGGCGTGGGCCCCATCCCTCTGGCAAACCATTACTTAAATCCAATCTATCGAAGGTTCCTACTGTTCTCTCAGTGATGAGTTGCTGCTCATCAGCTGAGTACACTCTGATTGCTTGTCACAGCCAGACTTCCTGGTTCTTTTTCCCGGATGGAGGTATTAAATAAATCTCAAGTGATGTAATTACCATAACTCAGTTGACAAAGCTTGTGGGAAGATATAGCCAGGGACTGAAGGGAGCTCTGTCACATTTTCTCTGCTCTGTCTTTCTGTCTGGGCAGTTGCAAATGTGCCGATATAAAGGATGCTGCTGCTGGGAAGCCACGCTCAGCAGGTGGGGGTTATGCACCCTCCAAGCATCCGGAAGTAATCCATGTATTGATAAGAATGATCTTCTCAAAGGAGATCAGAAATAATCTCTGGAGTGCTGTGCCTTGGTATATCTGCTGCCTTGGGCTGGAGCAAAAAGCATGTTACTCTGCACACAGGGAATCCCTGTGCTATTACTTTCTCCCCAGGCAGGGACTGAACTTCCACTCACTCTCTTCCTGCAAGGATCATGGTCTGCCTCTGAGCTGATACAGAGCAAATTTTTTTACTTACATGGCAGTCTGCTCTCTGCTAATGGAAGAGAGGAATTATTCTTTTGCAAAAGTCAGGAATGTCCCGCCACAGGAGCCCGAGCAAAGAAGTACAACTGCACTTTTTAGGTTTAGGAAGAAATCCAGGTCTTTGTTTTACTGAGCTTTCTCTACAAGCAGTCTTTAGGCCAGTCAATGTGCAAAAGTATGTGAGAGAGATGATACAATCGCTGATGAGGACAGCCCCCACCTTTCCTCCTTTAGGATTTGGATTTCAAATTCAAACTTGCAAAGCTGCAGCACTTCTCTTCAGGACTAGACAATCCCAAACATAGAGCTTTCCTGGTAACAAGTCCTACACTAACTCCTACAAAAGGAATTCCTTGTCCCTTTGGGTGAGTAGTCAGAACTGTGACTTGAATAGAGCAGCTGCAATAGATGGTGCATTTCAGGATATCTTCAGAAGGCATTTAGCCAAATGCTGAGTAGTTTTAACTATCTAGGAATGTAGTAATTGTCATGAAATCCCAAACCTAAAAGGACCTGGAATTTAGACATTAAAAAAAAAAAAAGAAAAAAGAAAGTATATAATCATAGGTCCCTTGAATATTTCCACTACTCTCCTGAGTCGAGTCAAATTTATTTTAAGTCTCTAATTGCATTCTCAGATGTATGTTATTTTAGCGACATGCAACAGCGCTAGAACTAGTTCTCACTTGTCTGACATGGGATTTAGAGAGAAAATAATGTTGTTAAACAAGCCCATTAGGGGCTGATCCTGAGAGATATGCTGTGCTCTCCAAATCAAGGTGAACTGAGATAATCTAGCATGTCATCAGGCATTTGCTTGGGTACCAGGATTTATGATCAGACACAGTAACATGGAGGATATTCCTCATAGGATCATTGTGATTATACCATGGCATGACATTGCCATACAGCTTAAGAAAACAGGAGCAACTTTGTACGGGAAGACTGAACATCTGTTCTCAGGAGGACCCACTTGTGGCACAAAGGGGTCATGTGTGGTGACACCATGCCAGGACATCCAGGAGATGAACCCTGTGAATCCTCTGCTGAGCTGAGATCCCTCTTGAGCTACAACTCTGCTTCAGTATAATAAACATCTTGAACCTTTGAGTCTGTTTCCCCAAATTCTTACAAATCTGTATCTTAGGATTTAACATCTTAGGCTGCCCAGATAACTTCCTCAGCTACAGCAGCTTGTTTCTGGATCAGCAAGCAAATATCCACATGCTGCATAAACACAGTGCAGGCAGTGTAGTCACTTACAAGCCAGACAATCTTAGTTTCATCAGTAGTAGATGAGTTTCCATGTTGGCAGAGGCCAAGGTCCAGACATGAGGAGAAGACGACTTTAGATGTCTTCTAAGTGACCCTCATTGCATATAGTGGGTCTCGAGAAGGGAGGGGACACTGGAGATCAGAGAAAGGCGCACTGTAGGAGGACATACTAGTTTCTCCTTGTGCTGAAGAAGCACCCACCACATGCACTATATCCATCATTTTCACAGCAGGAGCAATCAGTAGGTTTCCAGATCTGCCTGGAAATGCCAAGTAAAAAACCACTGGTCTAACACACAGCCTGTTGAGATACTGTGCTGCCTCTCTCTCTTACCCTGATCATGCTCCAGTGCACATCAGAAATGCAGGAAAGCTCACAACTGTTACTAAGTGCATGAAGATTTCATTGGCAGGTATCACTCTCCTTGGTGACTTCTCCCCACACCTTTGCACAAAGAACAAGTGCAGTGTCTGTCAATGGACAAGTGTAATTTCTGTCAGTGAAAGAACTGAGGGTTCCATCAGGAAGAGATAAGACAGAGATAAGAGGATAAGTGTGGATTTAAAGGCAGGGCTGTCGGAGATGGAGTGCTGCCAGTGATGAAAGCAGAGAGAAATGCAAGAGTAGCGAGTGGGAAAACTTAATGGATTTACACCAGCTGAAACATTCTTAACCACTGCATTTCTAAGGAGGGCCTCCCAACAGTGCATCAGAATGAAAACCATTCTGAAAGGGAGGCCTTGGCCTTGCATGTGGCCCAGCCACAGCATCTGAAAGGGAGCCTGAGCATTGCATGGACACGCTCTCCCAGGCGCTCAGAAGCACATGAAATGAGAAGAATATTACCTCCAAGTGATGGCCTAGATCTACCACTTCCTAATGGACTTTATGTTAATTAAAGGGAGATTTCAAAACCATATACTTTTTTTTTTCAAGATAATTAATTGATTTAGTAGTTTATGTAGTTAAAGGGTTTTGTAATTACATTTTGTGGCAGAGGAGAGCATTTTAGAGATGGATGCTGCCAGGTGCTGAACACTTCCACGAAGGTGCTGCGTGCCTGGATTTCCAGTGGGCTGAACCCTTGCTGCTGAAATCGCCTCTGGTCCTTGGGGTCATGCAGCTATTAATGACTTGGTCCCACTGAACTGAAGTATTCAGTCTTGCAGCCCGCAGAAGGAAACCCTCAAAAGCACTTGCTTCTGAGCCAGTGTCTGCATGTAGGCATCAATTCCTTTCTGTTGAAGGGGCTTTTCCTTCCTAGCAGGCTTTACCTCTCTCTGTTGATGGTTTTTTAACCCTCAGGTCAGATGCAGGTGACTGTGGTGATGGGCTGGCTCTAAAAGCAGCATCTTAAGACAAATGTGGCTTCTCTGGGTCCTCCTCACAGAAAAATGCTTGCTCTCATTCAAGAAGAGGAGGAAAACACAGGCCGTTAACCCCCCGAACCACTTCCCTCCCTGTGTCACATCCTAAATTCACATCCCTGTCTTCCTGACCTGTCCTACAAGGGCATGAATAAATTCCTGGCCCTGAAAGCACTTAAGCTAGGTGGGAAGACCTACAAGCCCTTTGATTTGAACAGCGAAACTGAGGCACAGGCAGGAGAATTCCCTCATTCGAGTCAGCAGTGAAGTGCTATGTGGGGACCTGTTTTACCTCATAGCAAGACTCTCTTCTGAGAGCAATTTGCACATCCTTGTGTGATGTGCAAGTAAGCACACACACAATATATATCTGTTTTTCTTCCCTCTCTTTACAACTGAATAATCACAAATCTTTGCTCCATGGAAGTTTGACTGCTGCTGTTTATTGCCCCCTGGAAACGGGATGACAACAGCCCACGGCTCCTCCACAGCAACTTGCAAAGGTCTCCTGAGCAGAGAATTATGCCCATTGGAGGCAATAAACAGCAGGAATAGTACAGTGACTAAGCACCAAAGATCCTGCATTTGTGTAGAAACAGCAATGAGAAGGAGGAAAGGATACCCTGGAGGATAGCTAGTGCCTTACGAAAAAGGTTTCCAGCATGTTCTAAAAAGGAAGGTTTCCCATGCATAAGACACCGGCCAAATATGAACCTCATCCCACCCTTGAACATGCCTATGGTCCTGGGTAAAGCGCCCATGCCAGGCACGGAGGCCAGAAGAGCCAGCAGCATGGTGCTCCAGATCCTCCTCACCTACCCCTGGAGAAGCAGGGATGGGCACTCAAGCTTGCCATAGCCCCACCAGGGCAGTTGGTGGTCACTGCTTCCCCTGCTCCCAACCATCACCCTACCCCAGCACAGCGGTCATGTTGTGGGTCTCTGCCCAGGCTCCCTGCACAGGAGGGTGCGTGAGGCAAGGTGGGCTTAGCCCAGTGCAGGACCAGCTTTTGGCACCTGCAGGGCATGGTATTGTGGTGCCCATGGTAACTCTGGGAATGGGCCTGGGTCTGATGAGTCCCAGAGGAATCTTCCTTCCAATCTTCACAGGTTGGCAGGACTGCAGGAATGACCGTGCTTGTGTACATTAGGATGATGAGGAGCTGCTGCTGAGATAAGCTAAATGAAGACCATGCTGGACTCCTCATCATCCAGGCAAAAGGCAGAACAGGCAGACCAACAATCTCTTTGTAGGGATGCTGCTTTTTCAGTTACATGGTGGCACTACAGAGAGGGGAAGAGTTTCCTCTGAACACACCAGCTTACTGGAAGTTTGAAAAATCACAGGAGAATTGACCCAGAGTACCCTGAGATATATTCCCCTTTTTCTCTCCCTGATGTGGTTTGGGTGTGTTCTATCAGGAGAGCTTGCAGAGGGAGTTAGTGTCTCTTCTGTCTGAAGTCATGGTGTATTTGGACTCTGCCGCTGAGCTCACCCCTGTCTGAGTCTGATGCCCTTTGGGGAGCTCTCATTTAGGCAGATAAGGATCAAAAACATGAGGGATCTCAGCACAGGAAACTGCCCACCCAGTCTCTTTTCTCTGAGGCAGAGCTGCTCCTGCAGTGGCATTGGCAATACATGCTCCCACAAAACTGCTGTCCCAATAAAATCCTGAGGTACACAGGGAAAAAAATAATTTCCTTTTGTTCTCTTCCCTGACCACCCTCTTCCTATATTTTTCTTTTTGATTCATTTTTACGTTAAGTGGTATAAATTTTCCGGGTCAGTGCCAAGTCCTTTGGTTGTGTGATCTTTACATATGCAGAGAGATGAGAGGAGACCAAGTGCAAACCAATCCATTCTACTAACACTTTTATTTATCTATTTTCTTCCCTCATCTCCACTGTTCCACTCCCTCTGTGTGTGTCTCTGTGTGTGTGTGTAGGAGGGATGGGGAAAGGGGATGGGATACTGCTAGAACTACTAAAAATCTCTCTGCTTGCAACTGTGGCTCTCCCCTTTCCTTCCTACTACCCTCCTACCTATCCTCCAGTCACCTCACATTGCCTCCAACCCTTTGCTCATGTTCTGCTTTGTGGGAAAAAAGAGACTAGTGTATCAAATAAAAATAATGCAGGGGGTTTCAGTGCTGATGCAAGATGCCGGGGTGACAGTCAGGAAGCTGGAGCCACCTGCCAAGTCCAGACTCACCACCGGTGGCAAAGCTGCCCTGATACGTGGTGCACTGAGGGCTCCCAAGTGGAAAGCACCAGTGTCCACAGTTTGAGCTGAGCTCTGTGATTGGAAGCAAAGACAAATACATATCATCTGTGGATCAGGCAGAGAGAGGGATTCTTTACACACACTATTAATATTTCATGGTCCTGATGTCCAGCAACCACACTGAGAGGAGAGACAGGAGTTTGTTCTTCTAGGTTTGCATTTAACTGTGCCCTTCCCACTGAATGTGAAAGCCAAGGTTAATCACTGCACACAGTGGAGTTCTTTGCTCACTAGGATTGGGTCAAGACCTTGATTTTTTCATTTAGTCCGTATCAATTTTAACAGTTTCTAATCTACTCTGACCCAAGAAGGTTCTGAACCATCAACTACAGGCAAAGAAAGGTCCAGTGGCTGTTTAAGTCTCTCACCTATTAAATCATTCAGATACTCTCCATCTAGAGTATTTAACTTTTCCAACAATCCTGTTTTCTAGGAACTAAGCCTCAAGAACTCATGACCCATCAGGTATTTGAACAGTGGCATGCATTTAAAATGCACTTCTTTTATAGCGGTGGTGTTATCACATAGTGAGCTTGTTCCTGGAATGAGCATTACTTAGAAGTTGTCAATACTTTAATCTGATTTATACAAACTATGTTCTCTCTCTCTCCCCCTCTTCCCTCAAATAAGCACTAATAAGTTCTCAACCTGGACAAATCCCAGGTAGTAGAATCAGTACATGACAATATATCAGGTGTGCTGCTGAAATTGGGGATGAAGCAGGACAACTGAAAATGTTTCTCTCCTTTGTTTTTAATCCTGCTTGCAAATAGCTGGTGCCTATCTGAAGAACAACTGCCCTATAGGAATACATTTCACTTCTTATATTACTGTGTGCCAATTAAGTAATTAACAAAAGTCTGGAAAATCTATAAAAAAAGTTGGTTGCATCCACAGGGATCAATATCTCATGGTGTCATGACCATGAATAAAACCTGACAGCATGTGCAAATTTGGAGGGAACTACCTGTTCTGCTGTTAAGAGATCAAGTTCAGGCGCTGCATCAAAGGGATTTCAAGACCTGGTCTTTAACTTGCCTGTGGACTGGAAAATATTTGCAGGACATATGAGGGCTAGTCTTTGTCCTCCAGGACTCAGTTGTCACTTTACAACCATATGATGTATTAGACATCACTAGACATGTATGTCACTGCTTCCAGCCTCAAATTCTGTCAGCATGATATTGTGCCATGATGCAGTCACAGTCAGCACCTTGATTTGATTGTACATGGCTTCACAATTTGCTCCAGGAGGGATCAGGGTCCAATTCTGCAAACAGCTCTGCCAGTGAGAAAAGTCATCCCCACCACTCTCTACAGACCTGAGCCCTTCACATCCAGCAAGCAGTGTTCTCAGAGCATGGGGCAGCACCACCCATCCTGGCAAATTTGTATGGAAATGGAGGCCATTTCCAAACTTTACTTGACCTCAGAGGCAATGCTTGATTTCTCTGTGTTACAGTGAATCCAGATGAACAACAAGGAAGGAAACAAAGGACTTGCTTGAAAAACCCAGGTGCTGCTTCCGAGCTTGGATTTTCCAGGTCAATACATTTCAAAAAATTTTCCACCGATAGACAGAAGGGAAAACCTCACCCTTCCACACTCAGTCTTGGATCTAGCTCTTGCAAAATAATTTTAAAAGGAATTTGTTGCCTGTTAAAATAGGAGATCCACTTCCAACCCATACTTCTGCACTTTTTCATTCAAGGCTGCTCCGTAGCAATGAGCAGAGCTCATGACCTCCTTCTAGAGGGTGTTAGTGAGGGTCTAAATAGCTAAGGTGGGTTTTGTAGCATGGACATCTGTTTTCTAGGACCTAGATCACGAATCATAAACTCATTTCACATACACCAGTGAACAGTTGTCAGGGAGCAATAACTTTCAGCCCTCATCAACATAAACTAAGGGCAGGCCAAGAAGTTACTGGCAGAAGACTCCCAATTCATCAACAA
Source organism: Athene noctua (assembly GCF_965140245.1). Classification (NCBI taxonomy): domain Eukaryota; kingdom Metazoa; phylum Chordata; class Aves; order Strigiformes; family Strigidae; genus Athene; species Athene noctua. Next base: position 16,936,765 of record NC_134043.1, read on the forward strand.
CTTCTGGAGCATTTCTTTCCTCAGCAACAGCAGCATAATCTCAGATTAATATATTAAATCATTAATCCAGAAAATTACTCTATTAGCAAATATATATTTTTGTACATGCACAAATCCATATACATGTACATGTATAAACTCAATGCATGTACTGTCTGTGTATGTGTGCACCCTCACGTGACAAGAGATCCAGTCAGACAACTTTTGCACTTTTCTCCTTTCCTAATACAAGAGCTATGGAGCAACCACTGAATCTGGAAGATGGAAAATGTCAAATAGTCCACCAGGAATAACTTTTATTATAACATAGGATCAGCAAGTGGCTCAAGATCTCACTCAAGATCAAACTGTGCATTTTATAGTAGACAGCTACGTGATAATCCTCTGATCTAGCACGTAAACCATGGATCTGCTCCCTGGTACAGACAAAAAAAAAAGATTCAGTGGATAACTGCGCTGAATGAGTAGTTCCTTAATGAAGCAAATCTCATTATTTTTTATTGTTGTAACTAACTCTTGTGTTTTGTAATCCTTTTTACTGACAGAAATATTACAAACAGCATTAGTTTCTCAAGCCCCAGAAGTTACAACTGAGCTTAAACAAACTTTTGCAGCCCTCAAACCATAACATGAGAGAACTTTCTGTGGATCCTTCATGAATCTTTTGCAGGGTGAGGCAAGACCTGTCTTCACAATGTTACACAAAACTGATTTCCTAGATCAAATGTGAGTTTGTAATTGAATTTGGACATATTCAAGTACATGACAAACACTAAACCTGATATTTGTACAATGTATAATGTCTGTATATGGCCCCACTGGGGAAAGGTCAACTCCTTATTCACCTGTAAAGAACCCTGCATGCCTGTGCCACCATATGAATAAAAATATATTAATTGCACTACCAGTCACTTGAGCTATTCATGCCGCTTCCTTTTCCCCCACTGCCCTATATTAAGCCTTTTAAAGCCAAAAGTGACTGTAAATCTTTCTAAATGCTAAAGGATCATTTTGCTAAAACATTACCCATCTTAACATCATGTCAGATTTCTGAATGAGAATGACTTCTTCAGTGGGAACAGGACTATAACTTATACTGCTTCTCATTTCCTGAAGCACTGGAATTGTGCTGCTCCCTAATGTTATTTTATTAAGATGCGATTTGTCATCATATTGCTGAAAACAAGATAAAATGCAGGCTAATTAAATTCCTTATTTAACTTGATGAGCATCTGCTTTCTGTAGTCACATTCTTTTAAACAGAACCTTTGTAGATGTTTCTTGGGATCTGGCTATCACAATTTTTACTGGGATCAAAATGGGGAAATACTCCCCCTAAATAAAGGCATGTGCATTCCCATTGCCTATGACCCTTGTTATTTATAATGAGCACCGCCCAGGCAGACTGCAGCAGCGCCTTGTGAGCACACTGCCCTGACACTTCAAGAGCACTCCCTGTTGTGGAATAATTGCTATCCCAAGGAGCCCAGTGGAAGTCACTGAGACAAGCTGGTAGCAAAATACTGCAGCTGACAGCAAGTGTTTTCTAGATCAGACTGCTATACAAAATGTAACAAACAAATCACCTTGTGACTCCCCCCTTCTGTAGCAGATGAGACTCCCAACATAAAGGAAAATCATCTCTGTTGAAGGAGGAGGCTTAACAAGCTTAAGCACACACTTCAAGTAAGCATGTGCTTAAGTGTGCTGTTTGCCAAGGCCAGATTCTGGCTCACTTTCTATACACTGCATTCATGGAGGTTTCTCAGATGAGAGCAACCTTCCTGCATCATTGGTTGAGGACTGAGTCAGAAGGGAGTCCCATGCTGAGTCTATGTTCCTAATCAAAGCAGTGGTCTTACACCGCTCTCATCTAAGTCACAGCAAAGGATGGCAAACAGTTGTATCAGAACCCACTGTAAACTCAGGGCCTTTAGGAAAATCTTTGGCATGCCACAACCTTGGGCCTGTCTCTTGGAAACCCACCTGGCATCAGACTTTGCATCCTACAGAAGTCCAGAGCTGCTCTTCTAACTCCTCTTGATCTGGAGTATGCTTTGAGATCCTCCAAGGAGAGATGCTGCTCCTGGGCAAGGGCAAAGGACCATTAATATTATATTGGTGATTAATTATTTAACATCAGTGACCTCTGATGCTCCTGCTTAAAGGATTTCTCTGTGTCTCTGGGTCTCTCGTATACCAGGAAGAGAAAGAGCAGAGAACTGTGGCTAGCTTTCACAAACAGGATCTCAAAAGTTGGCTTCACATCAACACTAAGGCCATAGGATTAGTTTTATTCTGAGCTTGAAAACCAGGCCAGTAATTTAAACTCCAGAATATAACTGGGAATGCAACTTCGGTTTGTTTAGCCTGGTTTCCTAAGGAAATAAAGCTTATACAGTTAAATTCTCTGTGTGTGCACACAAGCCTTTCCTTCTACCTTCACACTCTTCTGCCAGTTTAACTGTGATTCACCAATATAAAGTTCTGTTCAGCATCTGGACAAAAACCCCCAGTTGTGTGGAGCAGCAGGATGTGCTCTGCCTGATCTTAAGCATATTATAAGACATTGGAGCGTCCACATTCCTAGTGCCCTCACCCCAGATGGATGACAGCTCACTTCGTGTTAAATGCTGGTGACACACTAGCTTTGGAAACAGTTTGCATCTCAATGTAGGATGTGGGGTTTTTTCACTCTTAAATCTTTGTTCTGGGTGCCAGTGGACTGTCCCCTACACCTGGGCTGCATCTCATAAAAGATCAAGAGTCAGCTCAGCTTTGCATCAGCCCTGTGAGCATGGCAGTGGCCTGGCAGCGAAGCGGGGGCCATGTGCTGTGCAAACCATTGCTCTGGACTGGAGCTGTGGAGAGGAATCCAGCCAAGAAGGACAGAAGGCAAAAAAGAGACCCTGCAATCTGTCGGAGGGGTTGTACTATAAACAAGAGCAGGAAGGTTTCAGCATGCCAGGGAAGAACAAGCTGTGTAGATAAAAGAAGCTGCTTCAAAAGAGTGGAGGGTGACTAATTTTCCTTGCACCGGGTGGCCAGAGCAGGGAAAAAGAAGTGGTCTTCACTGAACTGGCAGAGGAGGGGAGCAACCTTCTCATGCTAGAAAAGCTCATAGAAAAGCCTCTGCAGGTCCTCTTTCATCAGAGTTTCAAGGGCAGCTGGATTCAGCAAACTCTAAACTTTGTCTTTGGTGCTACAAATATGCTCAGAGAAAGGGCCTGATTCAGAGTCAACTTGCAGTAGTAGCTGGGCTGTCAAATGGGACAGCAAGCCATGGTCCTTGATATGTCTTGATGGCAGAGGGAAAGTTGAGTGGATTAACAGCCATCTGAGAAAAGAAATCCAGGGAGAGCTGGTATGGGGAGTGATGGAGGGTCAGCATCCCCTCAAAGCCAAGCATGCCCTGGCCACCTGAGCCCAGGGCTCTGGTTCCCCGCTAGGAAGCTTAGACACCGCTGAGGACCCTAAACCAGAGTAAAGGAAGCACAACTTGGCAGCCTACAGGGGACAGATGTTCGAACAAGTATTCAGGACAGAACCTAGCAGCCCACAAGAAAGGGTTTCTCCAACCAGAAGAAGCTCTGCCAGTCTGAGAGCCTTTCTTTGACTGTCCTGTCCCAAGACCTTCTCTGAAGAGCTGACCTGCATTGTCCCCAGTCAAGCAACTTGACTGGTTTTAGCTGAGAAGGAACTGATAAGGCTCATGAGCATGGGATTAATTTATTTTAAAAGGTGCAACTACAGACCACATCTGGTCAAAGACTGGCACATTTGGGCACTGGTAATGGTGTCTCTGAGCTCAGTGTGGGCTAACAAAACCCTCCAAGAAGCTAGGGCATCTGAGGGCCATTAGCCTGGGCTGATTACCAGTTGTCTGCTGTATGGCCTTGCTACACACAGCAGCTCTGTGTGCAATTCAGCCCCAGCAGAGAGTGCAGACTGACCACATGTCCAGGATGAAGGCAGACAGCTCTGTCCACGTGGAGAACCACCAACGTGTGCTGGCAAGGCAGTGGAATGAGGTAAATACACTCAATATGACAGCAGTAGGACCTCCTAAGAGCAGCTCAAAACCCCTTAGAGGACAATCCATGAGATCCCAGGATAGCTCTGGGTTCTTGGGTCACTTGTATTTCAAATATTAGCTGCTGCTTATACAAGATGTACAACACAGGCAGTTCCATCCTCATTTGGAATCCATCAGTCTGGACCAGCCCATGAGAGGATGTTTAGAGCACAATCCAAGTGATGGAAAGATCCCGGTAAGAACAGCAGGCCCCTTATGCCTGCTGAGAACCCCATTTCCTTATGTTTTTTCACTGATGAGAGTGTTTCTTCAGAAGTGGGCAAACACACAGAGCTGGGGCAAGCTAACCCTCCTAGTCCTCCCAGGGTTTTCATACTGCTCCTTTACCCAGTGGAGGGTGAGTCCAAGCCACTGCTGGAAGCATGCTCTGACTGAAAGGACACCTGGAGTTCTACCAGCAAACTGCTCACAAATGGCCTCTCATTTTGTAGGTCTGTTCCCTGCATGGCTGGGCTGTTCCTTGTGCCTCGCTGAAGTTGTGCCATATGGAGCAAATGCTTCAACGTCTGTCTGTGTGTCTGCCTGACCATGCAGCCCAAGAACTCTCTGCAAATGATGCTTCACTCTCACAATTTTCACGAGTTGGGGACAGTACCCAATAAAGGTTTTTCTCCACTTTTGCCAAGTTTTTTGGTTTGGGGATTTTTTTTCCCAGATCTCCCAAAGCAGAAGGAGCCATCATCAGACACCTGGAACTGGATAGCTGCTGTGGGGAAGAAGGTGGCTGGAAAGAGTTGCAGGGTTATGCTCTGCATGTTCTCTCTCCCATATGTGAGACTGGGATCTGGTTTAGCTTTGGGCAGTTAAAAGTGTGACAAGAAGGAGAAAAAAAAGGTCTCTCATCCATTCTTTTCTCTTTCTGCGGTGTAGCCAGCTGGAGCCTGCTGGCTTGCAGGGGAAGAAAGGGTGATGGCAAAGGATCTGAACAGAGGCCCCAGGGCTGAGCATCCTTTCCTAGCAAACCCTCTCTGCAGTGAGGGGGACAGGGATCTGGAAGAAGGTTTGACTTTTACTATTTTTCTTTGGAGAAGCTGGACCTGGACCTCTTCTCAGCCCTGTGGTTTTCTTTAAAAGTGGCATGTTTGTGAACGCTTGTGTGCACACGGTATGCTCGCGCCTGTGCACGTGTGATTCCCAGGTGAGTAACAGCACTCCCAGGGTTGTGCTGTGTGTCAAGTCGCACCTCGTTCTTGCTGCCTGCCTTGTTTTTCTCGGGCTGATGAGCTCCTGACTAATGGCAGTCACTGCTGCTTAATCAGGAAGCAATTTAAGGATAACCTTTTCTAATTAACCAGCAGAGAGAAGAATGAATAAACTGTGAAACAGCCAGCTGGCTTTGGAGTCCCCAGCCAAAGGGTCTGTCAGGTCAGAGAAAACAGCATCTGAGGACATGGATGTCGCCTTCAGACCTGCCACTGGGCAGGGTAGTGAAAGTCAGAGATGGAAGGGGGTTATGGTGCTCCCCAGGGTCTTTGCTTTCACCCCAGGTATCACTCTGGTCAAGCACATGGGCATCAACTGTCCAGGAAGCACGGCTTGATGTGTATAATCAAGCCCCATGTATAATTAAACCCCAAGAGACCTTTTTATTCAGAACTTTGATGCAAATATGAGTAATTACCTTATTATGAAAGTATTCACAGAATCATAGAACAGTCTAGGTTGAAAGGGACCCCAAAATATCAACTGATCCAATCTTTTGAGGGAAAGGGAGCCTAGATGAGATTATCTAGCACCCTGTCCAATTGCATCTCGAAAACCTGCAGGGATGGGGACCTCACCATGTCCCCAAGGAGGCTGTTCCAGTGATTGATTGTTTTCAGTATAAAAAATGTCTTTCTTGTATTGGGATGAAACCCCTTCCAGTGCAACTTGTTGAACAGCATGGGGCCCAGTATCGATGCCTGTGGGACCTCACTTGTGACAGGCTGCCAGCCTGCGTAAGACCCATTGATCACTGCCTTATGCATGTGGCCTGTAAGCCCATTTCCTACCTGTCTCACAGACCGCCCTTCCAGTCTGTATCTGGCCAGTTTGGAGGCTGTGGGAAACAGGGTCAAATGCTTTGCTAAGTCCGAGTAAGCAACATTCACTGCTCTCCCCATGTAGACAATGTTATTTTGTTGTAGGTAGTGATGAGTTTAGCCTGGCATGATTTGCCTTTGGTAAATACATGCTGGCTTTTCCTAATCACCTGCTTCATTTGATTTTTGATAGCTTCTAGGAAGACTTGCTCTATTACTTTCCCAGGGACTGGAGGAAGACTAATGGGCCTGTAGTTTTCTGGGTTCTCTTTTGGCCCTTCTTGTAGGGACTTCTGCCCTCTTCCAGTTGCCCAGGGCATCTCCTCAGCTCCACACTTTCCAAATATTACAGAAATTTGCACCGTAAGTCACTGGTCTTAACACCCTGGGGCGGATTCCCACCTCACTGCTTACAACAGTATTTTCACCCCTTCTCATGCATTACCTCCACTTTTTATTCCCTGCTCATAGTCATCCATTTAGAAGCCACACACCTTCATGTGCAAGGCCCCACACACCAGAGGCAACCAGTGAGGGAGCCCTGCCCCTGCCGTGCAGCACTGGGTACTGTCGGGGGCAACACTAGACAGGGTCCCCGCACCTCGTATGTGGGTCTGAGCCGAGCCCCGGCAAGAGGGTGGCGGAAGCAGCCTCCAGTTCCCCGACTTCTGCGGTAACACGCGCAGCTATCAGCGCCCCTAAGATGGCGTCGTAACGGGAAAACTACATTTCCCAGCGTGCCGAGCGCCCCGCGCGCCGTAATCTAGTTCCCGGCATGCTGGGCGCTGCCGGGCGCTTGGCGCCACCGGGCGTGGCGCGGGGGCTGCTGGGAGTTGTAGTCTGCGCGGCTGCGCTCCTCGCGGCGGCGTAAGGAGCCTCTGCTGGACGGTGGGTGTGCGGGTCGGTGGCGGGGGGAAAGCGGCTGGGCCGGGGCTGAGCCCAGGGCGGACTGTAGTGGAGTCCCTGGAGGAACGGCGGCCTGCAGCCCTGGGCTCCGGTGGGGTGGTGGGTGGTCTCGGAGGATGGCGGGAGACCCCAGCCTGCGGGGTGGGGGCCGGAACCTCTGTGGAAATGGGGAGCCTGGTGCCTGGGAGAGGAGCGGGTCAAGGAGTGAGCTTCATTTCTTACGGGATGGTGAGGAAAGTAGGTCTCTGAGTGCCGGACGAGGCGGACAGGCCCTGGGGCATGAGGCAGGAAGTAGATGGAGGGAGACCAGCTCTTGGGAGGTGTGGTGGGAGCCAGGTCCTCGTGAACCTCTTTTATCAGAAGGTCCTTGACCTGCAAGTGGGCCTTTCTCAAGGCAGGATCTGACTCTGCCGTTTGGGGTTCAGTACATATCTGCTACATGCTGCGAGATGCCCAAGAACTGAAGGTGATCATGAAAGATGGGGTGTTGTACCATCTTTGCTGTTAGGTACCAGAAATATGAAAAACTTCCACATAAGACTGTGCAGAGATGTATTGCTTTGCCTGCATTTGCCTTTGCACTGCTGGCTTTGCAGTGCAGGGTGTCCCTGTGCTTTGCAGCTTTATCAGTTCTGCTGGGATTTGCAGAGAAGAGTGCTTAGAACTGTTGTAGAATAGGGGTTTTCTTTTCTTTCCATATGTTTTATCTATGTAGGGTTGGCATGTAAAGCCCCAGCAGTGGTTGTCAGCATCTGTCTGCTGATAATGGCTCATGGTTCTACATTGGCCTGACAGCTCTGTGTTTTTGTGTAGGATCGGCTGCAGTAATACTCAGTCATTAATAATACTGAGTTATCAATACAGTAAGCATTTTTGGGGGGAATGGTTGAATTTTTTTCTCTCTTTGCTGTTTTTTGGGTTTTTTTTGTAGAGTGGCCTCCATTCCTCTAAAGAAGCAGGTGCCTCTGATTGATTCCTGATGCAGTTTTGATTCAGATTTATTGTTTCAATTGTGGAAGATGTCGTCAGGCCTTACAGAGGAACAAAAGAGAAGAATTGAAGAGAACCGCCAGAAGGCTTTGGCTAGGAGAGCAGAGAAGCTAGCAGCCCAGAGAAGTGGGCAGGTGGTGATTGCTGGACTTCAGGTGAAAGAAGAGAGTCCAGGCAGTTGGGGAAATTTGAAGGAAGAATACAGTCATGTCAGGTTCATTACCCAGCACCAACAGAATCCAAACAGTCCTGTGGAGCAGAAGAGCTATCTTCAGAAAGATTATAATCATTACACTGCAAACCAACAGATGGCTGGCTCACATGGAGAGCAACAAAAGAATTGTTCAGAGGACTCGGAACAAGCAAGTGACATTAAGCGGTTCCCTACAACAACCCCAAATTCTCTGAGTTATTCCCATAAACATTACATGAATGCTGGTGGTCAGGAACATGGACAACAAGCTTTAATTAATCTTGGTACATTCCAGCAGGCCAAATGCTACCCAGCTTTCAAAAACCCTGCAGAACCATCTCATCCTAGATTAATTGATAACGGGCACCCTGACGGTAGTAAAGATTTACAACGTCAGAACAAATCTGCCATAAAATATGTTTCACCATCAAGCAGTACCACCCTGAGTGACTCAAAAATGCTGATAAACACAAGCAGACCAACAGAAAGAGAAGGGGGAGGTGGTACCTCTCAGGCCAGTGGTAGGATGCAGAAGTTGACCAACTCTGCTGGTGCAGGCTCTACCTTTGAAGCTGCCTCTTGCAAGAAAGCAAATAGTGTTACAAAAGGAGAATGTGTGAAATACGGGGAAGACCGATTCCAGGTGAAAATAGGGTATAATGCTGAACTTATTGCTCTGTTTAAGAAGATACCAAGCAAAAGCTATGGTAAGAATTGATTGTTTGCTATTATCTCTGTTTTATGTTGAATTGTCAGCATCTGCTAGAACTGTGGTTGCTATATGCTTTTAGCAGTGCAGCTATTGCTGGGGTGGCATATGTGGTATTAATGGGGGGCTGGAAAAATAAAGACAGCTGAAATTGGAAAGACATTCTCGGCATGAATAGCTTGAGCCTGGATTTAGCCAAGAAATCAGAAGCTCTGCTTTATGAACAGTGCTCTAAGAAGTTTAGCATGGCAGCTGGTCAGCGTCTTTTGGGAGTGAATTGGTATGGGAAAATGGGTCACTTAGCTGTAGTTCAGAGTTGATGAGCTGATTATGTTAACTGGGTTACTGAGAGCAGTGGAATCTCCACCTTTTGGCTTGCTTCTGATCTTTTTTCCCTGCCTTTATTTGTTATATTCTACTTTTCTTTCACCCAGGTGTTGCTGCTCCCTATGAATGGCAGCTGCATTCTTCTTGTCTTAGTATTGATATATCCTATGGCTTTTTTGGTGTCATGTAGCTGTAAACTTGAGCATACTGCTTTTCAGATGTGTGTCAAAAAGTTTGGCACGAGTAGATTGAATTCTTTCTTACCTCGCATGAATGTTTCACACCACCACTTTTTTCTACCCCAAATGATTAACATTCTGCCCTATTTTAGATCCTGCTATGAAAAAATGGAATTTCAGCCTGGAAGATTACAGCAGTTTCAGTAAGTAAATGGCTTGTTCAATGATAAAAAAGAATCCAAATCTTAACCCCCTTCCCCCACCTTCCATAATTATTATTTAGCTTTGTTACTGTCTGTGGTGCTATTCAAACATAATGCCAATCTTGTAGGCATCTAGATTATAACATATTTCTGACACTTTGTAGTTGATTAGCAATAACTTTATTTTTCATGTACTCTAAATACCAAGCATAGGTTTAACCTTTTTTGCCATTGCTGAATTTTTCACCAACCAACAAGTCTGATAATAGGAACATATCTGCTGTGTAGGTACTTCATATGAATCTATTGAGAACTGAGGGTGTTCCACCAAATAATGCTTAATTTCTTGGTTTATTCATATATTTACTTTTTAAACAGCCCTTTTTTTTTTTCTTACATTTTTTTTCCTATTAATTTTGAATGTTGGAAAAGGGAAAAAGGGTGATTCTCTAGGGCTTTTGAGTGAGACTTAAAATGGATTTGCCTTTTTTTGACATAACAAGGATAGTTTTATCTTTTTTTCCTCTCCTGTCATTTTATTCTGGAAAGATTGAGAGTAGGTAGAGGCAAACACTTCAAGTAAGCTTTTTAGAAGCACATTGTATTGAAGCAAGTGATAAATCACTATTGATTTCAGTGGGAACAGAATTAGGCCTGTGTTGAGCACTTTGAAAAACCCACAGTTGAGTGCTGGTATTTTAGCTTCCCATGTGGGTTGCCACACATTTATAATTCAAATGCTGCTGGTTTGCTTGAAGTGTATCAGATACAGATGAGAGCAGAGTCTCTGCACCAAGGAGCTTGCAAATGAAGAGGATGGTTTTTAGAAATCAGGCTTTTTTCCTTAAAGCTATCAAATATTTGAGTTCTCTGTGGAAGGTTCCTGTTGATAAGTGAAGACAATATGTGATCAACATTGGGCAATGATATCAGGGGAAAAAATACTCTGAGAAATGGAATGACTTAAAAGACCTTGGTTTGAAGTCTTGTAAATGTAAAAACAATTATTTTAAAACTGTCCGCTGTTAATTTTGTTCTTCTGAATAATGTTGTCCTGTATTACATTTCTTTCTTTGTACTATAAATTAAACATGCAGTCAAGCTGAGAAATAGGTGGTGAAATAAGAGTAAAATATGCTGGTTTTTTCCAGTTTCTTTCAGTACTAGTTGTAGAGGTGAAATCTAACTATGCAATGCTGAAACTAGCATTTAAAATCTTTTGCTTCATGTATTGGGGGGAGAAAATCTAAACTGGTGGTTTCCTAGTCCTCTACTTTAAAAATTACTTGATGCTCTTAAACTCCTTTGGAGTAGAAATCTCAAATACTTGGGGTTTTTTTCTGGAAGTCACTTGTTTTAAAATAAAATTGGATTAAATCCACATTGTTTATTTATTAACTGGTTAGGAAAAAAGTGTCTGAATGTATTTCTTTTTCCTTTTTCCAATTTTAACAACTGAACTTAAATTTTGAAAGTTTTGTAAGCTGTATTATTTAAAAAGAAGCAGAGAGGATCATGATGTGCAGCTCAGTTCTCAAAGGAATGGATTTACTCTAAGCAGCTGCCAGATAGGAGAAGTTGCCTCTCTTCAAATACATGGAGGCAACTGCTTAGTGGTTCTCAAGTCTAATGGACTCTGGAGATGTTCATGAATCTTTGTGTTACTGTAGTATCTGATTTGGAGTCTGGGGGACGACCTTCACTGTTTTGGTACTGTAAAAATACAGGAAAAAATCGTTCCTTAGCTGTCACAGTTCAGCTATAATAGTAACGACAACATAAGGGTACAGATTGGCAGAGAGACACAGGGAAAAGTGGAACGTTTATTAGTGTGAATAGCTGTGGTCTCAGGCTAACAGCTGTAAAGTTCTCTCCCCATGCCCTGGCATCGTGACAGAGGTGGTTGATAGTGATTAGTAAGAGAGGAGTGCAGATGGCTGGGGGAAGTACAAGTCAATCTGTAAAACATAGTAGAATGAAGGGTTGTTGGACTTAAATTGTAACAAAGGAGACTTGGGGTTTGGACTAGATTCCTTCCTGCTATCCTTCCTACAGTATTGTGAATATACAGCATTCCTCCTAGATGAGATTGCATGTCAGACATTGACACGAGGCAGAAGTTAGATATTTTTAGATCTTTCTCCTTTGCTGTTTGCAGAAGCACCTTCCCATCTTTTCAGGCACATATTGATCACCATGCACCTGTCCCTGCAACTTTGTGAAAATGCTGTATGGCTGTGTGCAGTTTACTGTAGTATATGGTTCTGCAGATTGCTTGTCCTGTCTTAGTGCGCCACGTTTTGGGATTCATGACAGAGAGGGAGCCTAATGCAGTGACAATGCTGGACAGGCCCTTGTTCACCTACTGTCACATGCTCCTGCTGTATTCTCTGTGGAAAATCCCACCAACCTGCTCCTCCAGGCCCACACTCTATTCTTTGTCCCTGTGAGTGAAGGCAAGGAATTATCATTCTTTTTAAACTTGAAGGTGATTGGTTGGTTTGTCATCCTCTTGTCCCTTCTCTTCCCAAAGCATCCTGTGCATCTTTAGCTTATCTGTGTTCTTCGTTACTAATTCTTTTCTCTCTCTGTATTTCTTGCTTTTCTCTCTAGTGGAAGCAGTAAATCGACTTTCGTCAGTAGTTGTGGCACCACTGGAGGGAGAAAATGCAGGTGGCCTGACATCAGGCTCTCATTTCATTGGCGGTACAGTTGATGTGAAATCCCTCTTGAAGATGTGTAAGACCTGGAAGAAACCTTCAGCCCTTGTCAAAGGGAAGTGTGTGCTAATCTCTCGCTTGCGGTTTGAAGTTGATATTGGGTATTCTTCAGAAGTGATTGGAGTGTTCAAACAGATGGATTCCAGAAATTATGGTGAGTCTTTGGTTGTTTCTGCCTTATTCTAAATGTTGTTGGAGCTGCTCTTGGAGTGCTATGAATGATTTAGAGGAGAGAGACTGTGAGAGTACATCCTTCTGAAAAAGCATGAGAGGATGTGTTTTGGTGAATTGAGAGCTCCTCTAGTTCTGGTATAGTGCTGTATCTGTGTCCTGCACTTTACTCGGTGCCAGAACATGTCCTCTTCTGAGTCTCTTAGCCAAAGTGCTATTTCAGGACTCAGTATGATTACGTTTACCGTTGAAGTGGGGTGTGCTAATAATTTGCCAGCAGTACAGAGATGATGCATAAGTTCTTGTCTTTATTATCAAATGCAATTGGACATTGTCATATTTCTCCTGCTTTACTGTGGTGTATAATGGCTGCAACTACCTGAGCAGATTGAGTTTACCAGCAGCTTTACTGATATTTTTGAGACAAGTGGAACTATAGGGCAGCACTTTTTATGTTGGCATTCGTATTTCAATGGTAAGTATCAGTTTTTTCCACTTGTAATGTGGGAAATGAGACACAGAGCAATGAGATGACCTGTGCAGTATCACAGCAGGTCAGTGAGCATGGGGAACAAATCCTGGAGCTCTTGTTTTTTGCATCTTCAGCTGACTGAATTCACTCTGCCTTCCCTGGAAGTTGTAGGCAGGTGCTACCTCTGAATAAATCTGCCAGACAGGTTTGGCATTCATGTTACACTTTGGGTATTGATGAATTGGTGTATTTCCTCTGTACTGTCCTGAGCACATTGTCCATAGGGTGCAGAGGTACAGCTGAAAGTGATTGTGTTAATGACTGAAGTCAGAGTTTGTTGATTAACAAATAGGAACCTTCACGCACATTTTTATCCATTCTTGCAGTGAAAAAAGTGGTTGCCAGAATCCTTGGGCAGATGGGTTCATTACAGTGGTTCATAAAGGGCGCTGACCTTGGCTTGCCCCAGTGGTACCACCACTTCCAGATGCGTGCTCATGTTTTTAAGTGGTCTTCAGATCATCTTCAGATTGTTTGCTTAACTTGTCCAGCAATCAGTTCTCCTCTGTTAAGAATTCTTTTAAAGCAGTTCTGAAATACAGAGAATATGGATGGATAGCCATGTTCTTAGGGACAGAGTACTGTCTTTTAAAGAAGAGACTTATGACATTTTTTGTTTTAACTATTGCAGATATGAACACCAGAAAGTGGAGCTTCCTACTGGAGGACTATCCCAAACTGAGTGAGTAGCTGTGTTTTCCTGGCTAGGGCGGTTTTCTGGGGATACAGATGAATTCTGACTTCATTTCTTGGACCAAGCCTTTTCAGTCTGGGGCGATAAATCGCTAACGAACTGCAGAGCAAATGTCTTCCTGTTTTGTCAGACATTTAAACTGCCCAGACTCAAAACTTCTATAAGTTGTGTTATTTATGGCAGTCTTTTAGGGGCCCATTGGGAGGGTGGCTCGGTTTTGTCAGAATCAGCACTGAATTTCTGTGCCATTTCTTGGAGTACACAGATGTATTTATTGTCACAAAGTTATTTTTATTGCTTATGTACAGCAGCACTTTAAGAATTAAGGAGTTTCAGGAAAATGAATTCCTGTGTTCTTATTTGCTAAATTTGAAGAGGTTGGCATGGTGGCTGTCAAGTCTTCCTGTCCTTACAGAAATTCTGCCTTATTGACTCTTTTAAGCTGTGCTCCCCTTATCCTCAGCACCAGTCCGCCTTGCTCCCTTTTGTGTGTATATCGATGCATAAACTGGCACAGCCACCCGTTGCTTAGAAAACAAACACGTATCAGGCTGTTTTACTTCCAGTTCTTTAAGTAGCATGCATGGTGTTGTGCCATTTCATTTCACACCCAGCAAATACTGTTTTGCAGGTCAGAGCACTAAGTTTTCAAGTCTACTGATGATTTCTGCAGCAACCAATACATCCACAGTTATGGTCTGGGTGCTGCCTAGCTGATTTTGTTCAGCCTCATATGTTACTGCTGGTAATAATGTCTTTGCAGGCAGCACACAACTGTTAAGTATTTAATTGATGTACCAGGCAGGTTAGAATTCAGGTTGCTTCCACAGCTGAGTTGATTTTGAGGCAAACAAGATGAGCTGCTTGTTTCTCTTGATCAGATCTGCTTGAAGCAGAGGCATTCTGCTTGAAACAGAATTTCATTCTCTACTGAAATGCTTCAGTGCTGGTTGATGGATGCTTAAAAGCAAGTTTAGCAAAAAAATCTTTTTGAGAGCATCATATTTTCCCTTGCAAGTGGATTCAAAGCACGTAGTGTTGCTACAGTGTTCATTTCTTGGTACATGTTGACTAGTAGACTCCCGTCTTTATGCATCTGTGTAATGCTGGTGAAACTGGGTCTCTCGCTGGACTGAAGTGGATACCTGGTTTCTTGTGTGTTGGTTGGTTTTGGTTTGTTTTTCTAAATGAACGCCACTTTGCAGAATAATCCAGTGTCAACAGCATGTTCCTAGCACGTTGGCTGCTTAGCTTTTTATGTTTAGTTAAGTTTATAGAGTGCTTTGAGATGAATAACATTAAGCAAGTCCTAAGTATTATAATAATTATTTATCATCCCAGTCTGCCTTCTATGTTTGCCTTGGTACTTGTGGCAGTGGAATTTGATTGGGATAAGCTTCAGAAAGATAATAAGCAAGGTGCTTTACACACATCCTTAGAAAGCATGACTGAGTGTTTCAGAGCTGAAATGCTGTTGCTCTAGTAGGTTTTTTTCTCCAGCATGGGCTCCTGCTTCCCTGGGATACCAAAGGATGTTTAATAATTGAGTATCTGCATGCTCCTATGATGCATGTCTTAATAACATTAGTAGTGGTTGTAGGGCTGAAAGCCACATGGTGGAGCCTTGTAGGAACGCCAGATCTTGAAAACAAGTGTGTGTCTTGGTGGAGACTATTATGAAACTCCAGAACTGGGATGCTGACAGGCCCTGATTTCAGTGAGGTCTGATGATCTCTCACAATTTGCTGAAAGGGCCTTTTGCATGTGCAAAGGGCCGGATCCTGTAGCATGTACTAGACAGTCTGAGCAAACACATCATCTCCCAGTCTGTCACTCTTGGCCATGCTGGCTGGCAGTTCTGTACATTGCATGAAGTATTCAGAATCCCACAGATTTGAGAAAAGCAGAAAAAATATCCAGAAGTCTTCTTGTAAGGTGTAATTTGTGAGGGCATTTGAGGCTTCTAGCACGTGCCTTTTGAAGAATGGCATTTGCTTTGTGCCTGTTCATTTACCTTCGTCAAAATAAAAAAAAAAAAATTTAAAAGGCTGGTTGCCATTTCCAGTAGAGATATGTTAGCTGGGAACTGTTTGTAGAGGTTAATGTCTCTTTGCCTAGTTGCTCAGTCATCTTTATATAAAGGTCACTTCAGTAAAAAATGTCTGTTGGTTGAATCATGCTGGTGGCAGATATATCTTAATCACTCTCCCAGCTCATGTACAGAACAATAGCAACAGAATTATCAGTGAGCAAATTGTAGCAATTATGCTAACACATAGCTCAGTCTGTGAGTGTAATAACAAGCTTGTGCTGTACTTCGGGTGGAGAGAGTTCCTGCTATTGAAGAAGTATAAACTGGAGAGTTTAAAAAGTTTGGTCATTGCCCAACCACAAATGGAAATCTTTTCATATGTATATTTCTTGGAATTGCTTTCCCTTTTCATATGGCAGGGGTCCATCCTGCTGCTTTCCTCTTGGAGAGAACTGAAATAAAAATACCTTACTGAATTCTGGAGGTGCATTTACTGCTGGTCTAGTGAGTTCTTATTTCAGTTATTTTTGCAAACAGAGTTGTTTTATGTCTTCCTGACTTCATATACAAATAAACCACTAAATTAAAAAAAAAGTTGCTTCCTGCAATAAAGGGTCTGTGCACATGCATTTGTGTCCCTAGTGTAGAGGTGTCTTTTGTTTCTCAGTCAGTGGTCAAAGATTGATTATTAAACATGCTTTCCTGGCCCCAGCTCACTGTATGTTTTAAACTGGTATTTTTTTTCATAGAAATTTATTGTTGGATTGAAAAGAAATGCTTTTATCTTTCTGGGATGGGATAGAGAGGCTGCTGGAGGAGACTGAAATAGGGTTGTCTAGGAGGAGAATTGCCCTGACGATTTGCTTGTTTTGATGCATGTGTTGAAAAGATAAAGGCCCCAAGATCTTTGCATGATGGAGGCTGGGGATCCCTTTAGTTCACCTGGGGTTTTGTGGCAGATAAAGTTGAGAGGCTTCATGGGTGAAACAACAGTAGTGGTGAGGGACTCATGTGGCTGCCTGTGGGCTGGTTCTGGCCTGCAAGCTGCTACTGTCCAGGAGAACAGCAGTGGACACCAGATGAGTAGGGAATGGATGTTACAGAATCATAGAATTGTCTAGGTTGGAAAAGACCTTGAAGATCATCCAGTCCAGCCATTAACCTAACGTTGACAGTTCCCAGCTACACCATATCCCTCAGTGCTATGTCAACGCACTCTTAAACGCCTCCAGGGATGGGGACTCCACCACCTCCCTGGGCAGTCCATTCCAACACCTGACAACCTGTTCTGCAAAGAAATGCTTCCTAATACCCAGTCTAAACCTTTCCTGGCACATCTTGAGGCCATTACCTCTTGTCCTGCTGCTTATTACTTGGTTAAAGAGACTCATCCCCAGTTCCCTGCAATCTCCTTTCAGGTAGCTGTAGAGGGTGATGTGGTCTCCCCTCAGCCTCCTCTTCTCCAGACTAAACACCCCCAGTTCCCTCAGCCGCTCCTCATACGACCTGTGCTCCAGACCCTGCACCAGCGTTGTTGCCCTTCTCTGGACACACTCGAGTAATTCAATGTCCTTTTTGTAGTGAGTGGAACAAAACTGAACACAGGAATCGAGGTGCGGCCTCACCAGTGCCGAGTACAGGGGTCAGATCCCTTCCCTGTCCCTGCTGGCCACGCTATTGCTGACACAAGCCAGGATGCCATTGGCCTTCTTGGCCACCTGGGCACACTGCTGGCTCCTGTTCAGCCGGCTGTCAATCACCCCCCCAGGTCCCTCTCTGACTGGCAGCTCTCCAGCCACTCCTCCCCAAGCCTGTAACCTGCTGGGGTTGTTGTGCCCAAGGGCAGCCCCCGGCATTTGGCCTTATTGAAACTCCTCCAGTTGGCCTCAGCCCATGGCTCCAGCCTGTCCAGGTCTCTCTGCAGAGCCTCCCTACCCTCGAGCAGATCAACACTCCCACCCAACTGGGTGTCATCTGCAAACTGACTGAGGGTGCACTCGATCCCCTCGTCTAGATCATCAATAAATATGTTAGACAGGAGTGGCCCCAACACCGAGCCCTGGGGGACACCACTTGTGACTGGCCGCCAACCAGATTGAACTCCATTCACCACAACTCTTCGGGCCCGGCCATCCAGCCAGTTTTTACCCAGTGAAGCGTGTGCTCATCCAAGCCGCAAGCAGCCAGTTTCACCAGGAGAATGCTGTGGGAAATGGTGTCAAAGGCCTTACTAAAGTCAATGTAAACAACATCCACAGTCTTTCCCTCATCCAATAAGGTTGCCCTGTCATAGGAGATCAGGTTTGTCAGGCAGGACCTGCCTTTCATAAACCCGTGCTGACTAGGCCTGATACCCTGGTTGCCCATTATATGACATGTTGGTACCCTGTCCCTGAGGAATGGCTGTCAGAGTGCTGCTAATGGTGGTACACGAGCGATTTCTCTTGAGTCTTGAGGTGCTTCCTGTTTTCTTACCCAAATGTGGTAAACAAGGGGTGGTAAAGTGTAGACAGAGACAAACCTCTGTGTGTTTGGGGAACAGGAGAAGGAAGTTATCAAAGCTGAAGATGTATGATATGCTTCAGGTAACTGTCTCAGGTCACACCTGATCGCACAGGGATGGTGGAGACCTCAGAGGAGTTTAACATAGAATCCCAAAGATGCCTCAGCCTTCTAGGCTTCAGGAGCTCTTTTGTTCAAATCCATACTTTTATTTCTGAGTAAAGTGTGCCCTAAGCTGCCCTCAGTGTGAATAATCCAGCTCCAGCTGTATTAGTAGCAATCATCTCTGAATGATGGCATCAGACTTTCTGTTTTTTATAACCAAGTCTAAATACGAGGGGAGGAGATGTGATTCATCATGTGGTTCTGAAATAGACTTCAGAGAAGAGGCCAGGCCAACACCTGTGCATGATGCAGTGCTTTCTTGAGCTGTTCCAGGATAGGAAGTAATATTGTTGATGAGATTGAGGGTTGTGCCCTGACATCCATAATGCAAGTTATGTGTATGTTGTCCCTTCTGATGATAAACTGCTCTGTTCTTTGCAGTGGAAGTGTTACAGAGCCTTGTGTCAGTAGAAGTGGAGCCACTGCCTGAGGCAGTAATACAAACCTTTGCTGATCAAATACAGAGATCTACATCACAGACAGATATTCCTGATGCTGACCTTTCAGTTGTGGACTCCAAAATTGTGACGAGTCTCATGCCCTTTCAGCGGGAAGGTGTGAAGTATGTCCTTTTTGCATGCTGTTAAAAGAGCCAGTCCTTTCTCAGAACTGTGTACTTTATATTGGTGCCCAGGCTGCATTCTGTTCATGCAGGGATCCACATTTCTCCAGTCTTGGGCTGTTACATACTGGCACTCTGAGCTCTTGGTTGTTTGGTACGGTATGGTTTGTTTTGTTGGGGGGAGGGGGTGGGGTGGGGAGGTGTGGAGTTGTTTTTTTTTTTTCTTTGGGTGACACATCTATCCTGTTTCTAGCTAGAATTCTTCATCATGAGTCAGAAGAAAAATAGCATTTTGCTGGTCTCATAAAATTGATCAATACATCTCTGATCTCCCTCTTGTGATTCACTATATGCCTAATTGTCATGTGATTTTTTTTTATTTCGTAAGGTCATCTTCACCCCACCCCAAGTGTCTCTCTTGTGGTGGTGGTGGTTTTTAAATATTAACTACACAAAGGAAGGTCCCAGGAAGCAGGTCCCAGGAAGCAGGACCCAGGCCCTGAAAGATTTAAAATGACTAATTGTATGTAGAGATAAACTTTTAAATGTCTCTGTCCCCATTATATATGGTCATTAGTTGTCGACTTCAAGATGCAGTCCAGGAAAGTCTGTACTTAGTGGTGTTAAAGTGGCTCTGTTATTAATAATATTTTCTTAGCTCAACCAGGATGAACTCTGGGACAGAATGCAAGTAATATAATGGAAAAATGTGCTTTAAATAACTGTAAGGTCTTGAGACTACTCTTCATATGAAATCAAAGTCCCTAAGGACTGGGCTGAACCATTCTGTTCAGGAGCTTCCAGGCTTTGAGGGATTTGTGAGAGTTGCTCACTTGTGTTAAGACTAAAGGAGAAGATCCAAATTTACTGAAGAACCCAGATCACTTCCAGGCTGATCACTTTATAGGCTTGGTGAGGAGTTGTGCTCATCTGCTATGACAGATAGTAACCCATTTCTTGTATCTTACTTATTTCCTCTCTCTATTGTCCCAGTTTTGCAATTTCAAGAAATGGACGTTTACTTCTTGCGGATGACATGGGCCTGGGCAAGACCATCCAGGCGATCTGCATTGCTGCGTATTACCGAAAGGAATGGCCCTTGCTGGTGGTGGCTCCTTCTTCTGTGAGGTTTACATGGGCAGAGGTACTGTGAGCTCGTACTCTGTACAAGTTAAAATTTTAAGAAGATGAGTATTAAGTTGAAGAAACTAAAAATTGTACTCATTTAGAAACTTGCAGGAGGGAAATTGCTTGGCATCGACTATATGGTATATGTCTATTTTCTTTTATGGCTGATTTTCTTTTTGTGGTCCAGCTGATCTGCTGGAAGGAGGGAGATCTAGAGAAAGTATCTTCTCTGACCCTCTTGTTAACTTTGTTCCGGCAAGTCAACTGGCTCTAAGGGGGCATTTACTCATCAGTGTCAAAGACAATAGTTGTATTCAAGCAATTGTCAGTTGCATTCAAGCCCTTCGTAGTAGTATTTGCCAATCCCTTGGCTGGAATAGAAGCCCAGATGCTGGTATTCTCTGCTCTGTTCAAGAGGCCCTGTTATCATCGTTATTAAATGTCTGTCATAATACGTGTTTTGGCCTGTCCACTGTATGCTGCTGACTCCTCTGAGTCCTTTATTAACGCTGATCAGAAGCCCAAGAAAGCTTGGGTGGTTGGGAGATGTATCTTGAAATAAATCACTGTCATGGCTTGTACACTGAGCCTGTTGGGTTGCTATAGGCTAGTGAAATGTTCACTGTGGAAGGAAAAAGGTGAGCCAGAGGTTTTAGGTCAGTAATTTCATGCCCGAGCAGGAGGGGATGGGAGCTTAGCTTTCCCTGGAATGTTGCATTGATGAGAAGTGTATCGATTGGGATTTGCTGGCTTTGTGCTGTAACCAGGTTGTTAGAGCATCTTGGTGTGTGTTTTCACATCCAGTAGTGCAACAAAATGTTGGCCAACAAGAAAACAAAATTGTTTACTGAACAAGGGAGTGATGCTTATCATGTTCGATATTTCAAAGGCCCATAGATCTCTGGGTCAATACCTAACCTGAATTCTGTGGGATACCTACTGGGAATGATTTGGGTTCTGGTTTCCTGAAGTACTGGGCATCTGCAGCTAAACTCCTACATCCTGTTTCAAGAGATCTAAGCAATATGAGGTGTTCGTTTTGTTGGGTTTTTTTTCCTTGAGTGCTTGATTTCCTCTTCCTTCCCCTACTCCTGACTCCCCAGGAGGCTGTTGTAGGAGACGTTTTGTTAGGACATTTGCTTTAAAATGATCTGTGTTTCTTTATGGGTGTGTGAAGGATGCAGGTCAAAGAAAAATGTGTCACAGAAAGTGGAAGAAGGTGGAGTTTATTATGGTCTTTAATCCACTCAGTTCGTTCTTCTACAGATGTGTTTTACTGTAATGGTAGAAGGTTTTGTGGTGTCTCCAGAGCTGAATTGCCAGAAATGGTCTTCATCTTACAGCTGTCAGTGGTTTATTTTGGCTTTCTGGCCTCAGACTGCTGAGTGCCTTTATATTCAAGCTGCCACAGGAAGCTAGTGGGAAGATGCAGGGTGCTCTTGGGTGAGAAGTACTGCAGCCATGTGCATTTGGACTTCAGCACTGGAACTTAAATAATTAAGTCAGCGCAGTTTCAAAGAACTTCTTGTGGACAAACATCAGCATCAAGTGAGAAACATAGGATCACTTTTATGCTGTAAATTAGCCACATGCCCTTTATAAAAGGAGAGGGCAGTACACCTAGGAGCTTCCAGGTACTTTCTCATTGCTGCCACCTTCATCTAAGTTTTGGCCTAGTGTCAGCCCCATATTTTTTGGGATCTAACCTTGCCTGCATGTTCACCCATTTTGTTTGTGGTGCTATGCTGCGTTTGTTTGTGGTGGCGTTTTTGCTACAGGGGTGGCCCCCTGTGAGAAGCTTCTCAAGGCTTCCCTGGCTCCAAGTCAGACCTGCTTCTGTACCAAGGCTGGGCCAGTTAGTGATGGTGGCTGCACCTCTGTGATAACATATTTAGAAAGGGGAACCTGGGAGGTGGAGTTGCGAGGAGGACACCTGTGCGAACACTGAGGTCAGTGGAAGAAAGGGGGAAGGGGGTAGGTGTGCTGGTGCAGAGCCCCACTCCCTTTCAGCTCGTGATGAGAGGGCAGGCTGCCCCCCTGCCACCCATGGAGGTCACCAGCAGAGCAGAGACCCACCTGCAGCCTGTGGAGGACCCCACACTGGAGCAGGTGACTGTGCCCAAAGGAGGCCGTGGCTCTGCGGGAAGAAGCCCCTGCTGTTGTAGTTCAGCACGGGGAGGATTGCGACACGCTGGAGCAACACACACTGGAGCACCTAGGAAGATGCTGCGGCCTGTGGGAAGGACTCAGGTTGGAGAAGGTGTGTGGAGGACTGTCTCCCGTGAGAGGGAACCGTGCTGGAGCAGGAGAAGAATGCAAGGAGTTCCCCCACCACACCCTGAGGACGAAGAAGTGGCATGACTGACTGCACCCCCCATTCTTCCTCCTCGAGCATGTAGAGAAATAAGGAGCAAAGCTAAGCCTGGAAAGAAGGGAGGGGTGGGGTGAAGGTGTTTTTAAGATGTGGTAATGCTTCTCACTTCTGTTAAATGTTGTTGTTAGTGGTCTGAATTAAATTGGTATTCTTTTTCTTCCCCTGATGAGTCTGTCTTTTACCCATGACTGTAATGGGTGTGTCATCCCTCCCTGTCCTTATCTTGATTCCTGAGCCTTTTGCTTTATTTTTTCCTTCCCAGTCCTGAGGGGGAAGGAGTGAGTGTGTAGCTGCATGGTTCTCAGTTGCCCTCTGAGTTCAAACCATGACAGGTGCTTACCATAAATGGTGAAGGGTAGTTAATTGTTAGTTTCTTACATACTGAGAAATGTGAGAAGCTCATGTTTAACTCCTGGATGCTTCATGAGGATGGCAAACAGAGGACAGGAATGATGCTTGAGGGATTTCCACAAGTGAAGAGCCTGGAGACAGAGGTGCCATTTCTCACTTGGATACAGCTTTGTAGGGACCAGATCATGATTGCTAAAGCCCCAGCCAATTCTTTGCGGAGCAGCATCAGCAGAACTCAAATGTTGCAGAGAGGTTGGTGTCATTTGGGACACAGTTACAAGGGAAATGGTGGGTGCTTGGTAGCTAACAGACGGGTTTGGGAGAGGATATCTTGCTCTGGTGTGTGGAGCGTTTCAAGAGGTTGATTTGAATGACTATCACCACATGTATTTCAGCTGCTGTCATAGAGCAGCTGGTGTGTTGTCAACTTGATCTTTTAATTTTGTTTGGGGTTTTTTGTAGATTTTTTTTTAAGAAGGAGAGGTAGTGGAAGGGTTTTTCTTGATCTGGATGAGTTGTACTTTATCCTTGCTGTGGAGTAAACATGGCCACAGTGATAGATGTTTACTGCTTAGAAGTCTTGTGTTTTCAAGCCTGAGGTTTCCTGTTGAGGGGGAAAGCTAATTTTCCCTGTCAGTAGTGGTCACTGCATTCTGTGTCTCTGAGCATAGCAGGTAACATTGTCAGGAGGTTATGCACATTTCTACTACAGATATTATTTTTTTTATTATTACTAAGAAGCAAGAATAGAGCATGTTTGAGCCTTCTCACCTGCGGAAGGTATATTTGGACTTCTGGCCTGAGTTCTGTTCTTGATCTTCCCATTACTAGGGTTGTTGCCTTGATGAGGCTGCTTACCCTTACTGTGCTTCCAGCTGATGTCAGGTGGTGGATGGGGTGGCTTCATGTTCTAAGCATTTATGAGGTTGCTCTGTGAAGTGCTTTGGGATCCTGATAGGGGACATAAGCACCAGAATGCAATTAATTGCTTTCCTCTTCCTCCAGGCATTTCACAGGTGGCTTCCATCCTTGAGTCCAGGTAGCACCAATGTCATAGTGAGTGGCAAAGACAACCTAACAGCAAGCTTGATCAACATTGTCAGCTTTGACCTTCTCAGCAAGATGGACAAGCAACTTAAGAGCACTTTCCAAGTAGTGATTATTGTAAGTGGTACACTTAAAATTTTGGAGTTAATTGTATGCTGCAAATGGGGTAACCTTTGTGTTGTATGGGAGAGAAGTGTGAAGTGGGCCTTATCGAGGACTGAAACTATCTTGTAGTGGTGGCTGTGATCACAGCTCTCTTCATAAGTAGAAGCAGGAGGTTTCTCTGAAACCTTTTGAGTTAACTAGTAGAGTTTGATTCCTGAGGCTGTTCTCTCTTCCACTGGTTATAGTGCCTCTCTAGTTTCATTGTGGTTGGGCATGTCCTCTGCTGGAGAGAAAGGAGTTTAATGTGGTGTGTCAATTGGAATTGTATCTTTTTAAGGGGATTGGACTTCAGGTTGATGTTAGTGTTTATCCAGTAAACCAGATAACTTCTAAACATCAAGTATGTGGGTAAAGCATCAAAAAATCTCACCTTGCATGTGTTCCACTGACAATCTGCTTTAAGCCTTCTTTGATCACTTGCATCATTTCTTAATTAGTTTGAAACCCATTTTTTAACCTTTTACAGAGCCACGATAAAAGGCGTTTTTCTAAATATCAGTTACTAAATATTCAAAACATCTAGTGTTTCAAATCTAGCTTGGATCAGTAAAGACCAAAAGTGTATGCATGACTTATACTATGAGTGTTTGATGTTCTCAGTCTAGTTTTTTAGCACACATGCACCTGTCCCTAAGATAATGACAATTGGAACATAACCCTTTTGTTTCTCAAGATCTGATGGGAATGTGGGAATAGATGGAGCTCTTTGGAGACCAAACTACTCATGGGGATTTTTTTAAATTTATTTTTTTCCCCTGCTCACTCTGACAAGACATTCTGTCAGGGTGGAAATGCGTATTGTTACTTCTGTATGTTGGTGCTTGGAGTAAAGGGACTTGGGCTCTAGGGCTACTACCCTGGAACCTTTTACCAGCCCTGAGCTGGCAGATGTTGTTTCTGTGTGTTTATATGTTCAAATCTGGACCCTGTATATGTTTTTACAGATGAGAGTAGCCCTACTGAGTGCTGAGCTTCCCTGCTTTTCCTTCCAGTCTTTTTTTGATGGCTGGGAACATTAATGTAGCCGATTTGTTAATCAGGAGGAAGAAGACTGTGCTTGAGAGGCTAAGCAGCTGTATTATCTTTGCATGCATGGTTGCTTGCTCATCTACATGTGGAAAGATGAGACTGTACCCTTGGAGGGCGCTGATTACTTTTTGTGTCTAAGTTCTGCTTTGCTACAGTGGTAGAAATGAAACCTGTTTGGGGGTGATGTCTCACGTAGGAGGCTGTTATCCACCTGGTGAGCGCTATCAGCAGAACAGTTGGATCCTAATTAGATTTCTCTTTTCCTTATGGTTTTCATTAACCCCTTATTTAGAGAAGTGGCACTATATAGGCCTCCTATGTTTGCTGCATTTAAAGGACACACAGGGGCAAATGAATATTGGTAGTGGAAATAATGTTCCTCTTTCTCTAGCCCTCTCTGCTCACTTGTTTGCAGTTGTTTGAGATTCATGGCTTTAAGGTTTGATGTCTGTTCCATTTGCTTGCAGCTGTGGGTTTGAATGTAGGAATCCTGCTACTCTCCAAGCTGTCTTTTCATTTAGAATTTAATATGACTATCCCAGTGCTTGAAATACCCTCCGGGATGATAGGCTTGTAACATTAGATAACTGAGAATACTGAGAATTTGTTCTGTAGCCTGCCGTTGGACTATGGATCAGAACTATTTTCACTTTCATGCTTGTTTTGTTTCAGGATGAATCTCATTTCCTAAAGAACATAAAAACTGCACGATGCCAAGCTGCCATGCCTCTACTCAAGGTGTGTATGCTGAGTGCCAAACCTCCAGCAGCTAAGGTCAGGCTCCCAAAGCAGTGTTGCTCCATTTACCAGGTTTTGAAGCCAGGAGCTGAATTCTGTTGTTGTGCAAGTGGAAATTCAGGTAACATTGTGGATCCAAGAGCAAAATTTGTCTCTGGCATGGCTGCTACTTCCTGTACAAATGTTAGATGGTAAGGCCTAACAAACTGTTAGAATCTCCCTTGATCTAATTGTGTTACTGCCAGTGATGAGTTTTATGTTGATGGGGAAAAAAGAGAATGTCAAAACTTACTGAATATCTTCAGGGAAAGTAGAAAGAATGTAGTAGTGTCAACATAGCTTGTTTAATGGAAATAATCAGTATCAGTTACTTCTTGGCACACAGATTGCTGCTGTATATCAAAATGACGTTACCTAGGTCTTTTCCTTGGCTTTGGGCTCTACTTTGTTACTGCAAGCTTCCAATGTATTTGTGTGACTAGGGTTCGGGAATGTTCCTGTTGGTAAGCATACAGAACTAGCGGGAAATGGCAGAATGTGAGGTTAGCAAGACAGGTGGCCCACAGAAGGGAGGCAATATTCAATTATGCGATAACAGGAGAAATGTAAATTTTAATGTCTGCCTGTTGTCCTGGGATCAAGGAATCAAATTCTCCCTGGTAGCCTCTAAGCAGATTAAAGTTATGAGTAGTTTCTAGACACTGGAGTCTGTACATTAGAACAAGGTAAATGCAGTTTCCTTCAGCAATTATCATCAAGTGTGTATAAAGAGAAGATTCAATCTGAAATGGCTTTAGAGCAACCAACTTTTATATGCAAGATTCTTAATAGCAAACCAAAGGTGGCTCTCCTTGAGTAACTTCATTCTCTTTAAAGGCCTGACTCTTTTCTTCTTTTGGCTTTCAAATCATTTCAGGCTTTTAATGTCTGAAAACTAAGTAGGAGGTCCAATTTTATGAGCAGTTTGAAGTACAGTAATTAGGGTATATATCTGAAAATGGTGGAAAATAACAAATTCGCCTCATTGCAAAATGCTCAACAAGCGGTCTTATCCTTTCCTACTTGTAGCTTTGTAAGGATCAGCTTGTCAAAGTTATTTGCAATCTGGAAGATAGGAGAGTGAAAGATGGTAACTGTTAAGCGGAGGTTAATTGCCTGTATGCACTTACTGAGAATTTAGTTTTATGCTGTCATATCACTGGTCTTAGAGAACTGAGAATGGGTGGTTCTGAAACTGAATTTCAGTCTTCTGGAAGCATTAAGAGTTTCATGTTCATATCATGCATTATCTCACCTGCGAACACCATACTGTACCAGATGTTTTGTGTTAGGTACATTTTATTCTCCTGCTTGCTGACTATAACTTCTGAAGCAGGTACTTGCTATAATAGCTACTCTTCTGCCTTCCTTGCTTTCCAACACAGGGATTTTGCTCTAAAACTAGCCCCTTTGACAGCTTTATCTTCAACTACTAGTGAGTGATGCTGTGTTCATTAATGGCATGGCACATCACATCACAATAATGCTTTCATATTTGAAAGAACTGCCAGAATAGGAGGAGTTTTCATCATTCGAAACTGCATTTATCAACTGTACTGTGTCAACTTTATAGTAAATAGTCAATGGGATAAAAATGGGAGTATTTTCAGTCTTTTACATGATACTTTGAGATTACTGAATAAGAGGCATTGATAAACATGTTGCTGAGGATTACTTTGTGTTGAAAGGATTAGAGCAGTACTGGGGCTCTTAGAAGAGACAAAAAAAAAGGTGTATCCATAGGCAAACCCATGATAGGTATGCTGCTGTTAGCACCATGGTCCCTACTTCAAGATCAGAGTGTGAAGCCATGACAGCGGTGTAACCAGAGCCCCAGGAGTCAACTCATGCCTTGTCTACTTTGTAAATGTTGCCACTTCTGGCTGCTGGTAGTGTTATGCCACTTTAATCTTTCGGAAATTGCCATAGTTGCTTATATTTTCTACAAGGTTCCAGACATCCTAAAGCATGAAAGCTTAGCCTTGAACTGACTTTTGGGGATATAAGGGAGAAAAACCCCAAACCTAAGAAATGTGATCCTTGGTCCTTGCATACTGCAAAGATTTATGACTCCATAATGACACTGGACAGATCTAAGTTAAAATGTTTGATCCTGAAAGGTTTCTGTCACTTCCATTCTTAATGGATTCTTTTTATCTTGACAGAATCTGCTCCTGTGACTTCTCTATTTGAATAATAAGTAAAATATTAAAATTGTTGTATTTAGACAGAACTGCACAATAATCAGATTAAATCAATACATTCATAATAAAGATGACTTATGTTGGATATTAATTTGGCAACTGTCTTGTTAGACAGCTAAGCTGTATCTCCACGTCTGAAACATTTAACCCATGGCTACAGCATTTAAAGCCTAATTTTAGTTTTAATATCCGACTGGTTTTCAAAATGAAGTAGTATTTTTAGCCACTCAGTAATAATTAATTTTCCTGCTCTCTTGTATATATTGTGGAGCAAGAGTGGTGTGGAATTGTCAGGCAGAACCATGTATTAAATATGTGGCCTAAGTTTGTCAGCTGGGGGCTTCCAGACATTTTTTTTTTAATATTAAAAAACCCCACAAACTCTGTGTGTGGTGCAGTATTTGGTGTGTGTAGTATTCAGTATCTGTTGTGACATACTTAGCTGCTACTCTGACAGATTTAGGAAAGTTTTGCTTGGGGCAGTAGGAAGTGTGACTGCACTTTTATAATGGCTGGATGTATGCAATGACCATGCTTGCTACCTGGTAGCTTGCCCCAGGTTGTCAGTAGTTTAGGATAAGTATATAGACATGTTGTGCCTAATTTATTGTTACTGGTCAAAACTTTGAGAGGAACTTATAAACAGTAAGACAGGGTGAGCTGAAACAGCAGCAGCAAAATGTTTAGGCCAGGTTTCTTATTCCTTTAAATGTTCCCAGTGGATGTGCAAACTTGTGGGTGTGCGGAGTTGTACATGGGGGAGAATGCTTCATCCACCTGCGTGGAACTGGGTGTCAGAGTTTGTACACAGTCCGTGTGCAACCCTGCAAAATTATGGAGGCAGTTGGATTGAAAGCTGCAGTAGAAAACAGTCCTTTGATGTTTTGGCATGTGGCAAAAATCCTGCTCTCAAGCTCAGCCAGCTTTCACAGTGGCCAGTCTGTGCTAGCAGCTGCGTGAGATCTGTCCCCAGCTTCAGCATCTCTCATGGTACTTAAGAGAGCTAGAAGTTCCTCTGTTCAAAGCAGTCCCTTTCTCTGGTTTCCACACACATCAAAGTGAGAACAGTCACACTGTTGGGCTTTGGTTGAGTCACCAGAAAGCCTGGTCAGACCTGGCTTGTCCCTGCTGCTAATCCAGAGCTGTGACAATCAGTAACAGGACCTACTTCTGTCACCTTGTTTACTTTAGTCTCATGTTTGAGACTGAGTTCTCCTGGCTGTACTGACAATACAGGTTGTTCCCTTCGCCTCTGCCCTGCCTCAGCCTCCCTCAGAAGCAGAAAGTGTCATGGTATTTGATTTACCTTCCAAGATTAGACTGGCCCAGAGACATGAATTTAGGAGAGGGACTATATATCTACTAATATCCATGGAACAACAAAGCCCAGGGATGTAGATGAAGAAGAAATGACAAACCAGAAGTTTTTCACTGATCTGTGATGGAATCTCTTGGGGATTGGAGTGAAAAGGATTCCACATCGTTCAACCAGCCGAAGTGCTGCATGGTCTTTGTTCTTCTGTAGTTGTATGGAGTACTGCAAGGCAGTGGAAACTGGGGATGGTCCCAGTGGAACATGGATGAGTTGTTTGGAAGCATGACAGTAAGTTTTTAGTGAAGAACTAGTTAGGTTAGAAACAGAGAATTAAAAAGTAGTATCTAATCAAAGATTCTAATGGCATAAAATAGTCTTATTCCTATTGTATTCCCCGTGGGCTTTGTTCCACAACATTTGGGTAATATTACTAATGTGATTTTTCCTATTGAGCTGCTGTTCAGGTTAATAGCATGATGCACATCCTGGTGTTTGCAGGGTTAAAGGTCTTTGTTTCTATTATGAAATTTCAAATACATTGTGTGGCTGGAATCTAATACTCTTTGTGCTTGTTTTAATAAAGAGATGTCTAAAAGTAATGGAGGGGAATAGGTCAGCGCTGAAGGTAGAAGGTGAGGAGAGAACACAAAATTCTCCCTTTTCAGTGGAAATACATAGTGGCTGTCTTCAGGGATTACAAATCCATGTGGATTGGATAAATAAACCTTTGCTTGTTGTCATCTGCTGAGAGAAGGACCTTCGTCTTGAAGTTGGAGAAGCTTTGTCTGCATCTTCAGATCTACTCTTACCTTCCAGTTTCCCTTCCTTCTCGAAATAGGGAGGTAGTGTAATTTGCTCCAGTCATAGCTCATCGTCACCATTTGACACAGATTCTATGTCTAGATGTCGCTTAAGAATAGGGAGAGGCATTTCTGGTTTTTGGAATAACCACTGCAGGATCATCTTATGAAATGCAGAGCCCTGTCTATCTTACCCAAGTACAGAAACAGGCTCCTCAAAACAGCTGCAACCCTTTCTGTTTATCAAAACTTCTATTTCATCAGGTGGTCATCTCTATTTTATTATGGCCACTCTCAGATCTTGTATTTCACAGAACAAGGTATTCTTATGTTAAGCATTTCAAAATGACAGAGTAAGCAAAAACTAGGGACACAAGTAATTTTACAGCCAGAACCAGCCACACTTGTTTAAAAAAAGTATGTCAGTCTGTTAACATATGGCAGAGCTCATGCTGTGAAATTCATTTAACACAGAAACAGTCATTGTATGTTAATGAGGCTCTTTGCATGTTCAATTATTTCTTTGTAGCATAAACCCCCTTCTCACCTACTCCCCTTCGAACCAGTTAGGTGCTGGGTTTTGAAGTAAGTGCCATCGGGGTTTACCATTTCATAAATTACTCTTTGACATTCAAAAGTGACTTTTGTAAACGTTGTCACAGCTGTGGAATTAATTCTTGCTGGTATATTGTGTGTGCAAGTGTAATGCTACAAAGACAGAGTTGTCTTATGTTACTTAGTAAATGAGGGCTACAGACCAGCTCTCCACTAGTCAAGTCACTGTCAGAGTTCCCGTGGGCAGTCTCACAAGAAAGTAGCTGTAAGAACAGTCACAAGGACACATGAGAGAGAGGAGTACTTCTGGGGAAGAATAAACTTCGTGCCTAAATGCTAATGAGCAGCAAGTGTTAGTTCTCCTATGTGTAAATATGCATCAACTGATTACAGATCTGGTTTTGCTAGAAAGTCCCTGCAATCTTATTTTCTGTGCTGCTGTTCCATATTATTCTTATAGGCCTCAGAAGAAAGGGTGTAAGCTCTCATTCTTGACAGCACAGAAGGTTCAGCAGGAAACAAGAATTAGGCAGTGATCAGCAGAGACTTCTCTGCAGGAGCAAATCTTTATTGGCATCTATTCAAAATGAATTGCCACTAGAAAAAGAAATGTGAATCAAAGACATTTCTTTCATCCAGAATTTAAAGAAGCCTTCAACACTCAGAAACTTGTCTTCCTAGGATTTTTTTTTTCTTCTCTTCTTTCTTGGGCTCCTTCTGTCATGGATTTTAAAACTGAAAGGGACCCTTGAGATAACTGAGTTAGACCACCTATATTCCACAGAATTTTCTGAAATAAATTTCTTTAAGTTCTTAACAGCTCTTGTAGAGCTGGTGTCTTCTGTTTTTTTGGTTGGTTTGGGGTTTTTTTACTGTTTTTTAATTCTCAGTTTGTTTAAAATTATTAATTATGGAAGGTGTATCACAGCACTTGATAAGTGCTTGCAATGGTTAGATACCCTGTCCAGAAATAAGTTGTGTGCAGCACAGAAGCAGCTGGACAATTGATAGCAGGATTGATATAACCTATAACTTCATAATTCTCTCTTTTGGTAACTATTTGGGGAAGAAGCTTGACTAATTGTTGTGACTACTGGGGAATTAGTGTTCCAGTATTCTCTCATGTAGCTCCTGGGGAACACCCTCCAAATAGGAGGAGCTTTGAGGATGGCAGAAGACCTTTCAACACAGTTGGGTTTATGTTGCATTTAATATGTCCCAGGTCTGTTCTGAGTGAACTTTTCTTGCTTTAGCTTCATCCACAGTTACTTGAAATGAGCAGTCTGTAATTGCATGACCTCCATGTTGTCTTTTTCCTAGCAGTGGCCTTCTGTTAGTCCAAGAGGAAAAAGTTTAATTTGGAGGTTTCTTGCACATGTGGGACTAGCTTGTCTTGTGTTTCAGCAGATTTCTGAGGGTGGTGTCAACTTACTTCTCAAAGGCTTCTGCAGGGCATCACGTATTGTCTAGGATCTGCTCAGTTGTCCTCCACTGTTACCTTAATTTTAAAAACTGACCTAATTTCTGTTTCATCACTTTGTTTCCTCATAGGATCTGATATCTTTAGTCTCTGTGACTCCTCTGTCTTTTGAGTATCATAGGCATCTCTGTCTTGTGCGAACTATAATAGCTTTCACCTTCTGACATGTCCAGAGGTTTGACCTCTCCTCTTACTTAGTTCAGTAAATATCCTGCTTTTTTAAATGTGTATGGGAATTGTCTGATCCTGGGGGTGACCACAGTTCCTTCTGATCTGTTTAATAGGGATGGAGGGAGAAGGCAAGTCCCATCTTCATTACAACCTACATATAAATATCTGATAATGAGTCCTGAAATTAATTTCCGGTAGCTGATCTGTGAACTCTTTTTCTAACAGATTTGGTTGGCGAGTGGATGAATCAGCTGAATAGATTTGGGTGACTGGTAGATCTCAGTGAAATGATAAAAGAATTTCATTTTCTTTTTCATTTAAATGTGAATGAGCTGTTGGTACAGATGTCACTCAAGAATCTCTGTTATTTTAATGAACCTGCATTAAACCATGCAGGAAATTACAAGGCATGTGTAATTTAACTACTGTATGTGAATTTACAGCAGTAGAAATTCATAGATCTCATCTAATAATAGAATTAGATAATACTGGAGGTATGAGGGTAGAAATGGATCTTGGAGGCTTTTATGTCTATAGTGTCATGGTTCCCCCCCCCCCCCCCCCCAACTTTTTGGGTGCACCTGCTTTAGATACAGGTTTCCCACCCCCTTCCTGTCTCCCCTGCAACACATGTTTTACAGTCTTCTTGCCTAATTCATATTTATTAACTCATGTTCTAGCATCTAGCCAGCTGTGCCTAGACTCATCATGTTCTAGCATCTAGCCAGCTGTGCCTAGACTCATCATGGCTGTTAGATGGGCCATGTTCTGGTTCTGAAGGCAGCTTCATCTTTCTCTCCTTGCTAGTAGAATTTAAAAAGAAAAAAAAATTAACAAAAAGAAAAAAAAATCCTACTTCTTCTGGGTCTCTTCTGCTTTTTTGAGGGAGACAGTCTGTTTATGGCTTGCTGTGCAGTTTTATTACAAGAGAAATTATTTTGGAGGTGAGGATGTACCTGAGAGGGTCTGTCACTTTCCTGTGACATCTTATGCCAATTGAAATGCTAGAGATTAACCTATCTATGGGTAAATGCCAGTTCAGAAAGTACTGTCATAAAAATTGATATCCCCTTCCCTTACAGCATGTGAATGATGAATAAGAAACAATATGGTTTGTCCTGCTTCCTAGAAGTTTTAAACGCTGTCTTTTGAGTGTCTTCAGGCAGTGAAGGCTGAAAGTATCTGTGGAAGGTGAAGTACTCTTCCATTTAGGGTGCTTAGACAATGGCTCTGAGATTTTCTTTTGGGACTGGGGATGACTTCTTAGCAGGTTCTGCTTATATTGTAAGCTCTATGATAACAGTGCTCTATTTCGCTTTTTCAGGCTGCCAGGAGAGTGATCTTACTTTCGGGAACTCCTGCCATGTCGCGGCCCGCAGAGCTTTACACACAGATCGCAGCTGTCCAGCCAGCCTTCTTCCCACACTACCACTCCTTTGGGCTACGCTACTGTGATGCCAAGAAGGTACTTCACTGAGGGAAGTGGCAGACTGGGACTCTGCAAACAGCATTTTATTTTGTTTTTTTCAAAATGTGGAGGCTTTTTCTTTCCTCTCTTCTGTCTGATGTTACGTCTTATTTTGAGAGACTCTCACTGCAGAGTAACATTTTCAAAAGCTCTCAACCTGAGAATCTGTAGGCACTGCAATGGTGGGCCTGAGACATGGAGACGGTAATGCTTCTTGTCAAAATCTGCCCTGAAAGCCACAGAAGTTAAAAGCTAAAAAATAAAGAAAATAATCTGGCCACAGCTAGGAAAGGAGCCTGTTCTAATAAGAATTTGCCCCCAGAATGTTTTACATGTTTTAAACTATGTGACCTTTAAGCAGCTTCAAGTTTGGGCTAATTGATTTGAGAAAAACCCAAACCAAACTGAACAAAACAGTTTCTAGTCTGCTTTAGTGACTATTTAACAAAGTAAAGCCTCTACTTGAGATTTGAGACTTTATATTTCCAGGTAAATTAAAAATGGAGGCTTACAGTCTTTGTATTCCACCCTTTTCTAATTCAGGAAATGGATGTGATACTCAGCATATTTTGAGAATAAATTAACTTCTTTTATCTCTGCCAGCTGCTTAGCCATGGTTTCAGCAGAGTTACTGAGTCCAACCACTACAAGATCTTGGCTTTGCAGGGAGCCAGTGCTTGCAGCCATGATGGCTGTCTTGCTCTCAATGTACGGGCAACTCAGCTGTGCTTGCCATCTCTAGAGCTGCTGTGTGTGTTGGAACACACTGCTGAGAGAAGAGCTCTTGCAGCTGCCTGTTGTAAAAGGAGGCTCTAGGATCTTCTGTGCTGGTTGCATAGACACAGAAAGGGGAACCAAAGTTAAAGTTCCTCCAAGTTATGATTCAGAACAACAGTTGTCTAATCTGGCTTGCAGTCCAGGACAAGCATGTAGCAGTTAGCATGGGGCACAGAATGGTTTGGCAGCGTGAGCATGGTCCTGTAGTACATGAACTTGCTTGCTCTGCTTTGTTCGAATGATCCATTTCACTTGTATCTCCTTTTCTGTAAGACAGTTTGCTCGGCAGTAATATTCAGCACAGTGGTTGGAAACACCAAATGACCATTTCAGTACTCAAAAATATTTACAGAAGAACTGAACATCATCAGTGTATGCCATAAAAATAGTTATAGCTATTCACAGGGCTTTTGTGGTTTTGTTTTCTTTTCATTGTTTGGGGTAGCCAACATATGCCAAGTTTCCATCAAGAAGATTCATATTTCAGTTCATATAAAGTTCTCAAGTCCCCTTTGTCCTATATCTGAATGCCCACTTTCACTTTCGTAGCTAGTGTAGCGCTGTTCTATGTATGTCCAAATGTGCAAGCTTCAGGAACAGTTCATTGGCTTTGGTGCTCATATGCTGATACCACTGATTAAAGTAAGGCCATTAGCATTCAGAGTCACAGATATGGAGCTTGAGTTCTGGAAGATGACACCATTCATATTGGCAAAGCACTGCTTTCCTGGCAGAGGTTAAGCTTATTGTTTCTCCATCCATAGTAGGAATCATATGGAGGGAGTGGGGCCATACCTTTTGCTGAGCTTCATTATCTTTTTTGAAAGATTCCTGGTTGAGTAGGGCTCAGAATGCTTTCTAGAGGGAAACGAAGAGATGCAGTTTAAGATCGCTGGTTTTCTGCAGTAAAAAGGAAAGTTGAATTGCAGTGTGTGAGTCTAAATAGGCTTGAAGTTTCATAAAGCCTTTGAGGGTAAAGTTCTGCATGACTAGCTGTTGCTTCAATTATGAGGCATATGGACCTCAGGTAAGATGTTGAACTGGATAAAAGAAATAAAATTGTTTTACAGGATTCAAGTTTTAACAGGGTATTAGTTTCCAGCCTACAGTGAAACTCAGCATGGAGGTCACAGTCTGTATCAGCTCCCCTTCAAAGCCTCTGCAGGGTTTCTAGTACAAGTTTTTTGTTTCTCTGTTTGACCTGCCTCTACTAGACAGTTGAATATTGCTGGTCTTCTCAGTGCTCGCTTGGGACATTTTGCTACGGTTAATGTCAGTAAATGATAGAGTGAACCTAGAAAGAATTTGGTTATTTAGAGAAGAAGTGGGACTGCTGGAAATGGTATGTGGATACTATTAGAGGAAAAAATGGGACTGTTGAATATTGGGTTGCCATAGATCCACTCAGCAATGTGTAAATTAAAAGGTGTTTTGATGACTGTAGTTGTTCCCTCATGACTGTAGTATGTCCCTCATGTTCCTTTTTTGCAGCTGTAACCTGAGATTGTGTTAGGAGTTACATCCTCTCTGAAGAACTCTTCTAGTACCTTTGCTGTCATTACTTAAATAGGTTCTTCTTTCTGTCCTGAAAGTGGCAGCATTATGAGCGGGGCTGGAATTGCACAGAACCAAAGAGGTTTTGCAAGGCTTTGCGAGATCTGTCCGGATGAAAGGTGCTATGTAAACATGTTTCAGTATTGTTAATAAATCTGATTGCATTGTAAGTTTAAAGAAAAATTGACAAACCTGAGCCATTCAATTTAAAACTAAAACCGGACTAGTTTCTGTTTGAAGATGATAGATTTTATGACAGAAAATTGCAAATATCTGGCAGATATGATTAGAAAAGATATAAAAGTTTATAATTTTGTAATTCAACCTCCCAGCATCTGTACTCTTAAAAATGCAGCAAGCGAAATGTCACCTGTTTATTTACAAAATATCTCAAGTCTGTTTCCCAAAATATGTGCTGTGAATTCAATTTTCAAACTGGGTGATGTTGGCAAATATTAAATAATTTCTATCTGAGCACATGCTCTGAATTTTTAAGGGTTTGGCAGCTTCTGCTAACACTGTAATAAGTTTACTGACTCATGTAAGATGCTGTAACACTTCGGTAAGAAAATCACAGTTGGAAGCATTTGTTCTGGAATGTTATGGATCAAAGCCAGATGTGTATTTTGGCAAAACAAATGTCCCTCTTTTCTCTCGCTCTTCTTTTCCACAATAGGATACACTAAACTATATTTTAATAATTCAAAAAATATTAATCTTTTTTATCACTAGCTAAGTGCAGCACAGAACTAGCATGTTTCCTTGTTTGCAAATTGTTCCAGTAACAGTCACCATAAAAGAAGTATAGTAATCTGAACATACTGTAGAGATTTTGCCTTTATATGCTTTTTAATACGACAGTAGATAGTATATTAGCTCTGTTTTGTGCCTTGTTCTTTGTTATGATGATGTTACTCTTCTGAAATGAATTGTGCTACAATGGACACAAAACATATATATTACTTGCTTGTTATGGAAGAGGAGAGTGGATAAACATGGGCTGCATGAGTAGAATGAGGTAGCCTGAGGAGCGTGTCCAGGCTCTGCAGCAGATCTTGCTCGGCAGCCTAGTCAGTATTGATGCCTGCTGCTTGGCTACCAGCACACTGAGCAGTGAGGGCAGAGGGCTTCTGAGGCTGGGTGCAGCACCAGGTGGTTCCTTCTTGGTTTTGTACAGCTGCTCTGCTGGGTCCACAGAGCCTGAAGAAATGCAGAAAGTGGGCACAAAGAATGGGGCTCAGCACTGTCAGCTTTTATGCAGCATGCATAAAGCTGATAAACCCAACTAGACTTGAGCCAGCTCTTCACAGACCTGAGGGATATATGTGCAATGCACTCCTGGTTTCAGGGAAGCGGAGCAGTAATACCCATGTTGGCTTTTTGAGGGCTTGGCTTAGATCCAGATGGGTTTATTACCTCTAGCTGTATACCATGGTGCTGTTGTCAGAGCCAAAGTTTTAACTCTACAAGATCCAAACTGGCTTTGTGCCTAGGGTTTGAATTGTTTTCTGCTTTAATGAACCAACTATAGATAATCAGATGATACCATATTTATGTAGGAACAGATTAAGTCAAATGAGTTTTAATGGTGGCCGTAAGTGCCAGACTCTGAAGTCAGTTAATGGTTCACATCAGTACAACGTGGCAATAGAATTGCAGATTGTCCTGTGATGTCTCAACCTGAAGTAGGAATGTTCACTTTCAGATATCAGAGAGGCCTTAACTGCCCATTAGCTCTTTGATTCCTTCTCTTTCTGTCTCATAGCATGTTCTCATCTCTCTTCCATCAAAGCACCATCCCTTAATACAGTCAGTAACATGGCTAACCTCATGGCTGCTATGATTTATTTTGTGTCATGCATTTTACAGGAGGATGAAGTGAATACTTGGGAGTTTTTTCCTATTTTACTTCCATTTCTGTGTTGCAGCAGGTTTCTCTTGGGGAAGGCAAATAAAAGATACATAGATTTTTTTAAGGTTAAATCTATTTTAGCAATTAATGTGGCACAAGGAGAGTGGAGCAGCAGATCAAAGGGGTTGGTGCTGAGGTTCCTCACATCTCCATTATGTGCATTTCAGGAGGGTGTATGTATACATATGTAGGGGATTCCTTTGGGTTGTTGTTCCAAGACCAGAGGTTGTATTTTTGGCTTTCTTTGGTGACACTGACAGTAAGACTTGGAATTAGACCTGTGAGGAAGATTTCCTCTCCCCCTTGCCTTGGTTTTCAGTATTACTGTAGTTGTATTTGATATACTTATTTGTGAAACTTCAGCAGAAAACCCTTATTGGTCTCCTCTCCAGAAAAAGTTGTTTAAAGATGTTTCTTTTGGGGAATATACCAATTTTGATGCTACTGTTTGTCAGCTTAGTTGTTCTTTCCCAGACAACAAATGATAGACTGGGGTTATTAGTAGGAGAACTTGTGAGCTGAGTTTAATTGAAGAGATCTATGTTTTCTGCAGACAGGATCTTGGAGGATAGGGCCAGTTCAGAGGCGAGTGCTTCAAGGAAGAGTAAATGAAGGGTTTGTTCAGAGGAGCTTTGAAGTGATGATGCTTTGAAGAGGCAGTGCTTGGAGTGATGTATTTTGGGCCACGTGTTATTTATGGCTTGCTTGAGTCTGAGCCAAACATGTTAATGGCAGAAACAGAGTATGTCAGGAAGCAGATCAAGAGACAGGTCACAGTAGAAAACAGGCAATTTTGACCTAGCATTTACTAGGCATGTCAGTCAAATGTAACATCTGTGTGAAGGCAGTTGGGTTAAGGATGTTTGTCCTCATGCTGTTGGACCAAGATTTTTGTGTGTCTGCTTAAAGCTGAGGTAAATTTGTGTGCATAGAACTGCAGTCAGTTCTGTCAGCCTGCCTAAAGTTGCAAGTGGAGAGCAAATCCACCTTGCTGTGTGAGGATGGATACCAGGGCACAGTGCTGTGGTAGGGATCCTTACCTTTCTGCGTAGCCCTCCTCTTCACCTCCCCGATCACTTGTAGATAAGATAAAGGGAACTTTATAAGTAACCTTCTCACGCTGGGTAGATTAGTTTGTACACTTCTATCTTATCGTCACTTTTGTCAAAACTCTCTTCCTACTGACCATTAAGTTCTTGCCTTGTCCTGTTGCCCTGGAAATTTTTTCTACTGGATTGCCTGCAGACCAGTGTCTTGTAAGTTTGACACTGATAACTGCTTTGATGTTTCCCAGATGCCATGGGGTTGGGACTACTCTGGATCATCCAACTTAACTGAACTGAAAATTTTGCTGGAAGAGGCCATCATGATCCGACGTCTGAAATCAGATGTGCTTTCCCAGCTTCCAGCAAAGCAACGCAAAATGGTTGTCGTGGCTCCTGAAGGCATTAGTGCAAAGTCCAAAGCTGTCTTGGCAGCTGAAGCGAAGAAGATGGCCAAAGGATATGGAAGTGTAAGTCAGAAACTATTTTCATGATGAGCCACTGGTATTTCAGGTACCTTTATTTAAAAAATCAAGGGAAAAACAGTACCCTGAGTTCCAAGGAAGGTCAGAGTCACACCTTGTGTGCAGTGGAAAGCTGTTGAAGGCCCTGTTTTAAATGATTATACAACACAATCAAAACAACTCAGCTTTTTTTCTTTGTATTTAACTTTGTCCCTTTCTGTGAAATACCTTTTCCTCTCTCTTTTTTTCCTCTCTTGTTAGTCCTTTCTAATGGTCTTTTTGTACCTCCTGTCTCCGTACTTCTTCTGTCTTGCCTTGTAATCCCGTTCACCCTACAGACATAGCCTTGTTGAAGCTGTGTTGTGAACACAGCAATAGCCAAAAGTAGGAAGAGTGCATTTTTGCTTTTTTTATTTGTT
The DNA here is from genome assembly GCF_965140245.1 of Athene noctua. Lineage (NCBI taxonomy): Eukaryota > Metazoa > Chordata > Aves > Strigiformes > Strigidae > Athene > Athene noctua. The sequence continues at coordinate 16,976,803 of NC_134043.1, forward strand.
TTTCTTGCATGGATGGCAAATACATATTCTAGGCTTCTAGGTTGCTAATACAGTTCTGTAAGAACTTAGGAGTTTCTCCTTGCCATTTTAGTTGGGAAATGCTTTCTCAACTAAAACTAAGTTTGTGATAGGGTTGTCATCCAGCTTGTAGGAGTTGAGTAGGAGGTAGGAGGGAAGGTGTCAGAAATAGGAGTGTGTAAGTATCTGCTATACCAAGTGGCAAGTAGGAGACTTCCCCCTCCAGTCCCCTTTTGTTGTGCATTTTTAGACTGATTTTTTCCTAGTAAAGTGTTTATTGGCAGCAGCAGACATCCCAGATCTGTAAGCAAAGAAGAAAAGGCATTTCTGAGACTCACATTTATTTATCTTTCTCTCTGCAGAAACAACAAGAGAAGGAAGCTCTTCTCCTCTTCTACAACAGAACAGCAGAAGCTAAAATCCACTCGGTCGTGTAAGCTGCATGTTATTGCTTCATTCTTGCCTAGTAAAATGTGTTTTTCCTCTGAGAACAGAAAAACAGTGTCTTGGAGATAACAGTGAAGGGACATGAAGCATAGCCTCAAGCCAGCTTAGAAAAAATAGATTTTAATTACAATGCACTAAACATTTCTTCTCTTGGAGTTCCTAGGCTGATTAAGTGTTCTGATCTCATTCCAGACATGGATCTACACTGTCATTTGAACCATATAAATTTACCTGGTGTTTGGGACTTGGGTCAAGTTCGCTGGTCTGGACCCTATTTCAATTTAAGGAGGAAGGGAGTAATGAAAACGAAAAGTATCAACAGAAATTGAGAAAACAAATGCTGCAGTCCTGCTGCAGCAGGAACCCTGAGCCAAAAAGCTTTTGTGATGTATTGAGCTTTTGTTGTAGTGTGCTCTAAGGATGTCACAGCCCCTACTGTAGTTCTTGACTCTTCCACAAAACTCACAATGGACCTCAGTAGCAAAAGTTTTATATCATAGGTGTGTTTTTAACACTGTCTTCCCTAGGAATAATTTCCTTCTGTGACTTCCTGTGCTCTTTCATGCTTAGCCTTTCTGCTGGAACCACAAAGGAGTTGCTTTAGCTCCCATAGCATGACTTTTTAATAAGGAGTATGCTAATAACATGAAACCAGTTTACTTTTCCGCAGCGCTCTGAATGTAAGGACCAGCTGATGTAAACTGTGTGATTTCACAGTCTCAGACCTTGCTGTAGAATCTGCCTGTTTGGCACAGAACTGCACTTCAGAGTCCCAACGCTCATTTCTGTAGAAGAGTTTCTTGCTTTTATATTAGTGAACAGTTAGAAGACTTTCTTCCTTTTATTTCAGTTGCAAGTGTGAACTGAATATAAAACCATGAAGTGCTGTTTACTTGACTCTCTGGTAGGAACTAGTCTTTTTTTTTTTTTTTTTTCTGGGGTTTAGTAGCATTTAAAATACCACTTATAAACTGCTAATGTACAGTACCATCTAGCTAATGGTACTGTCCTATGGTCATCAGCACCTCCCATATCTTAACCTTGATGACAGTGTCTTCCATTGCTTCTCTTGAAATGACTAGCCAGTTGTTAAATGCAATATGGGAATGAGATATAATTGTAATGTGTTGGCATCTGCTTGCTTGCTACACTGAATGTTTGCTTTGATATTTGTTATAAAATACAGCAATTCCACTTCTCTCCCATATTTCTTTGTTAAATGATACTGTCACATAATTGGGATCTGAACGTCATGAACCCTGGGAGCTGTCTGCAAAGCACTATTTCATCTTAATACAGCGCTGGAAATCCTGCTCAGTGTTTTCTGAGAGTTGCTGCTGACCTAAGCTCTGTTGTATTTAGCAGAGAACTTGGTATTCCTGATCTTAGCAACCACTTTGCTACTCCAAAGAAAAGATGACATTTCTATCATCTGTTCTGCTGGCTGTTGCTATACTTAGTTACAAATTTTAGACTTCTAGGTGTTTTTCAGGCTCCAGTTGACCTGATTGTACCACAAGTTACGATACTGAAATGGGTTCTGTAGCTCTGCTATTGGTCGATGGCAAAAGCCAGATGTTTTAATTTAATTAACACTGTTTAAGTGTGTTTAGAAGAAGTCTTGTTACCTTTCATTGGTCATTAGCCTATAGACATATGGATAATTCCTAGAAATAGCTGATGTATTTAGACTGTTAAACTGTAGTAAATTGTCAATGTGAACCCTTGCAAGAAAAGCTACTTTTAGGGTACTCTGATCCATATATTTAGAGACCTTTTTTTTTTTTCTAAAATAAAAACAATCCTAAGGAAACATAGAAAGGATAATTGTATACAGATTATCTTAGTGTATTGTGATTGTGCACAAGTTTAAAAATACAGAAAGGTGACTGAGATCATCAACTAAGTATAGATGACTTCCTGTTGATTGGTCTGAGATGTCACATTTCAAGTAGGATATAATAATTGATTCTTAGTGATACCCAAGTATAAATGTAGTCAGCTGTCCAAATGTGGTGAAAAAAGAGTGGATTTTGCTGCAATGTCTTTTTTTAAACTGTAGGAGACTTGACTTGCTACTTGTATTTTACTGCAACTTTTTAATGCTAGCCTACTTCCTAGTTTCTGTGTATAGATGAGCGGTATCTAAAATTTGTTGTGAGCAAAGCCTGTATTTTCTCAGCACATAATTTTATACATTTTATTTCGGTTTTTTTCCTCTTTCATTTAGAGAATACATCCTGGAGTTACTGGAAAGAGGAAATGATAAATTCCTGGTGTTTGCTCATCACAAGATAGTGCTGGATGCAATAGTTGCAGAGCTGAAGAAGAAAGTAAGTAATTGACTGAGTTGTCTTAACTTTATCACTATTCCAGCTTCAAAGCTGTTTAAGAGCTCCCCAGAGTTATGGCCAGACAGATAGTATATGAAAGTTAGTGGCAGAGATAATTTCTACTTGCTGTGCTTCTGAATGTGCTCTTCACTGAGGAAGCTGAGCTGTCAGGGTGAATGCCTCACAGGATATGCCTTGTATTAGCTGAATGGCTTTTGTTTTATTTAATGTTCTTTAATCTCCATTGTCTGCCTTGGAGCTTGTGAATTCTTGGAGGAGTGTTACCCTGTGTGGCAATCTCTGCTTTGTCATCCAGGCTTTCCTCAGAGAAGGAGAATGCAACAGTGCCTGTCCAGCTATGGCTTCCTTCCTCTTCCTTCCTTTGTGGTGCTTTTATGTTTTGAACTGGGATACTGTAGGGAGTCTTGATAGACCTGCCAGTCATCTCTCTGCCTTCACAGTGTTTGGCTAATTACTCATGTGAGGCTTCCATAGATGCCCCTAAAGAGTTCTTGGTCATGCTTGGGGCAGTGTGAAGGATGCTTTAAGTTAATATTCCAAACTATAAACCACAGTGGCAGGAGTGACTTTGCTGCCCCTGTGGCAGCATCCTTCAGTACAGCAAGGAGATTGGACACTCAAGAGTAATGGCTCTGCATCACTCAAGTTTGTCATGCCTCTCCTGAAGCTACCGCAGAACAACTAAGACATGTAGGATCCCATGTCCTCCCATCACAAATAGGGGAAGACTTAGGGAGGTTTGAGAGTTTGTAGCAGCTGCAACATCAGCACACAGACAGTATTCAGCTTTGTATTAAGCCAGTTGCCTTTTCACTATACTTGAGCTGCCAGCTTGTTGCTGTTGTTGCTGTCCTTCTTGTTGCTCAGGACTGATGGGAGAGCAGTGGACATAAGAACAAATCACGCATTGTGAGCAGAGGGGAGGTACATTATATGCTGAGCTACACTGCCTCTAAGATGAGGAAAGTGTAAGCTACACTGCCTTAAAGATGAGGAAAGGTCTTAAAAATACAACTGTTGCCTTTTTACATTCCTGGTTCTGCCACGGGGAAGGGAAACAGAATCCACTAAAACATGGAAGGAGGATACAGGAAAGGGGACATGTGGCCTCTAAAAAGTATCTTCTGCCTTTTCACAGCATGTTGAACACATTCGCATTGATGGCTCCACACCTTCAGCTGAGCGGCAGTCTCTGTGCCACAAATTCCAGTTCTCAGAGAAGCAAGTTGTGGCTGTCCTGTCCCTCACTGCTGCAAACATGGGCCTGACATTGTCTGCTGCAGATCTGGTGGTGTTTGCAGAGCTCTTCTGGAACCCAGGGGTATGTGTCCTGGAGAGGTCAGAAGTTGGATGCTCCCTGGAGAACAGAAACATTGGCACTTAGGAAGAGATGTAATGGGCAGAGGACTTTCTTTTTCTCTGATGGCTACTTGTCCGCACACCCCCAAGTGCCTGAGCTTGAACCAGTGCGGCTGGTTACACAACTCACTGGTTGGAGAAGATGGTGTGAAAGGGAAACATGTTCCTGTTTGTTAATTTGACAGAGCTCTCAACCACTTGCCCCGCCAAGACCTGGAAGGATCCATCACTGGTGCTGACCTACTACTTCTGAAAAATACTCAGTGCCTTTTGGGAACTTGGTGCACCAGATTACTTCTTGGCCTAGTCTGTGTTTGAGGATGTAGGTGTTAACAGGATCCAGATGAGAAATAGTTGCTAAACTCAGGAAACAAGATCTCGAGTTCTCTGGCACTTAAGCTATTTCTTAGATGTTGCCGTTCTCACTTTATTTTCTGTGTCATGTTTTTACATAAAGGTTTTGATCCAAGCAGAAGATCGGGCGCATCGAATTGGACAGACCAGCTCTGTTAACGTTCACTACCTGGTGGCTAGAGGCACAGCAGATGACTACTTATGGTAGGAAGTGAGAAAGATTCTTTGGTTCACCTGCCACCTGTTTTCACTGTTTGTCACATATGTCCTTAATGTTAGTGCTGATTTCCACAACCTATGAGGGGAGGAGCAATAACTGCCAATCAGGGCTGCTGTGAGCTGGTGACATGGCCTGACCACAGTGGGCATAACTAAGTGGATGACAAGCAGGAAGAACAAAAGTAGTTATCTGACAAATAATGGGCTGTTGAAAGAAATTCTGGGAGAGCTGATGCATCCAAAACCTTCACAGCCTCTGTATAAAGAGAGGGAATTCTCTTAGATACAGCCTAGAACATTTGTGTGTGGGGGTAAAGTGCTGAGTACTTTCAAGCAAAGTCAACAGACACTGGAGATGGTTCAATGTGTTGTGGATCAGATCTCAGGAGCAATCTGGCTGCTGAGTGCTTGGACAGGGAGCTGTGGAAGAGGACTGTACCGTTGCTTTCATCTTGCTCTTCAGTGAGCCCTTTGGATGGATTAAAAAAGTGCTAATGGCCCACCTCTGGAGAGCTGTGTTCTGAGCCTTTCTGGCTGCAGTGTGAGCTGTCAGTGGACACTGGTCCTTAGGGCTGGTCAGTCGGACATCCTGGGGAAGGGGAGGATCTGAGGAATCCTTAGTGCCGCAAGGGAACTGACCTGCAAATGATGAGAAGAAATTATCCACCAGCTGGTTCATTTAAAGTCCAAAATTACATCTTTATTACCTTGTTTAAGGGAACGAATGAACTAAGTGAACTTGTGCAGTTCCCAGAATATCATGATGGCAAATAATTATAACCCTACAATGCAGGGATCTGGAAACTGATGTATCGCCCACGTTTCATGGAAAGTTAATGACAGTAATTCTGCCTTTATTTGTGAAATGCTGTCC